>NC_090935.1:586231751-586534436 GCF_040938575.1 Ambystoma mexicanum
AGACAGAAGCCTGCGGAGAAGCGTCCGGCTGGGGAGCAGAACACATGCTGCTGGAAGGAGGCAGCCGCCCGCAAGGCAAAACCCAGGTGTGGGATGGAAGCCAAAACATGTTAAATTGGACTGAAATCCTCATTAAGTCCATTAATGTGAGTGGATAAACGATGGATCCATCGAGCCTCCTTCTGTAGGAGGCAGTGGGTTATGTTGGGCGTATTTTTGACCTGGGGCAGACACATTTTTCCCAACGTCCCGATCTTTAATTTCTGAATGGTCCATTTTTTGCACATATGGGTTTATTTCTGTTTTTTATGGGAGAGTAGAGTAAGGGAAGGACGACGAGATGAGGGTATCAGGTTGTATTATCCCCACCAATAATAATACTGTATATATGGTTGTGGGGGTAAGGACATAGGTGATGGTATTGGTGGGGATAATTTATGGGGTTATTGGGAGCGGGGCTTGCGGGGGTGTACCCTACTGCATTGAAAAAATTATGGGGGCTGCAGGGGTGTCCCCCGCAGGTTCCATGGCTTAATACTGCCGCAAGAATATTGGGATATTTTTAAATGGCGATATTTTTGCGGGGATATTAATACATGGAACCGAGATAAGTTGACTCAGTACCACACTCCAAATTAACACAAATATTTGTCCTACAGCCAAAGTGCATCTTCTAGAATATTTTACCGGACACATTGATCATGCAAGGCTAGTTGCCTTTTAATATAAGGGACCTGAACTCTCCCTGTAAGAGAATAAGATTGCTACATCTATTGAGGTACTAGAGGGTCAATGCAGCTTCCATCCAAAAGACCCACGTGGAAAAAGCTGAAACGAAACTGCTCCTCACTAAGTAGTTCCCTATTGAATTCTTTGTACCTGTCATTAGTAGAAGAGGGGAGGGGCTTGGGTATCTGCTACACAGGGCGTTGCCTTTCATTTTGACAAATAAGGAAAGTTCGTAATCCTGAGGGGTGTGCTTTTAGTTGCCAATATGGATTATGCTATTTGTGAACGGCAGAATAAGTACTTTAGAGAATTTTTACCAAACTTCAAGCATCAACACCAGGGCAAAATCATCCTTAGAGGAGACTTTAAAATCGTGTTTGATACGGATATGGACATATGGAGGGAAAACAGATGGGTCAGCAACCAGGCCTCTCGAAGGTAACCCAAGTTTGCGCTGCATGAGATGCACACAATGGAAAAACATTGTTCCAACTACTCGCATGTTCACGGGTTATACTCTTGTATCGACTATATCATGCTTCGTGGGAGTTGTTTTCACTGCTCATTGGACATATATATCCCGATACCTATTTTGCGGCCAGGCCTATTGTATTGTGTATAAGATACTGCCTTGAAGTAGCGTAGGCCCAGAGCCTGGAAACTCCCAAGGGCAGTTATGTGGGACCCTGTTCTGCTAAGGGAAATGGAGGAGAGTGTAGGTGACGTTCTGTCACACAACATTACCAGGGACAGTGGTGAGTGTATTGCTAAGGACATTTTCCGTAACCAGTGGCAATGGTCTTTAGTCATGTCTTCCTCACTTAGGTAGCGACATGGCCCTCAGGCTCCCTAATCGACAGTGTACCCCCGGTCTCTGAGCAGGGCGGTTTACAGACACAGAACAGACTTTTCACAAATACCAAATGAGAGAATGTCCACACACTATATTTTTATAAACATATAGGGCCTCCTTACGAGTTTGGTGTCATTCCGGTGGTAAAGCTGCGGAAACACCGCCGAACTCAAATACTGTTAACGCCACTTGTTCCCGTGTGTTTGCCATGGTGTTAGAAGTGGTGGTAAAGCAGTGCTTGTCTCCATTTATGGAGGACATAGAACTCCATTGGGTATTTTTGGCAGAAGTACCACCAACGGAATAACTGAGTGGTAAATCCTCTGAGGTAAATCCTCCACTTTTCCTTCAAAAATCTGTGGAATTACCACTCAGTAATTCTGCCAAACCTGTAATTTGACAGTGGGAGAAAAGGAACACCCACCACTTTTTTCCTACACCACCAACCTCTCAATGAGGCCCATAATCTTTGTATAACAAAAGGCAAGCGATAAAACGCCACAATTGTATGTAAACCCCAGAAAATAAATGCAAAACTGTAAGAGGTAAGCAAAATAGTTTTCAAAGAGTTCAAACAGTTCAATTAAGAACCTTTCCGAGAAGGGAAAATGCATTTACAGGTGACTTGGCAAAACAAGGAGTTTCCAAAGTGGCCAAGGGCAACCGGTTGCTGTGGGATTTACATCACAGAAGAACTTTGGTGGTGAAGTGGGGACCCATATACGAAGAGTCAAGCAAACAAAGGACTGGCCAGCTGGAGAACAATACCAGGGGGCCAAAAAGCAGCTCTGCAGGCGGTTTTGTGGTTTTCAGAGGCAATCACTGTGGGTGTTGTGTGGTGGTTACTGAGGGTAGTACACAAGAAAAACAAAACCTTGGGAAGAGTAATAATGGGCGATTCAGTGGTTCCCAGGCCGAGGGTCTGAGCCAGAGGAGCTGAAAGGCAAAGAAGCTGCAGTTGCCAATAGCTGCCAATAGTTGGCGATGCAAGTTTCCTCCCACATTCAAGGGCTCAGCATTTGGCTTCTAAAGAGGGGGTCAGCTTGAGACAACCCCTGCGTAGGGCGATGTTTGAAGGTTCACCCTCTGAGACACACTGGAGTAGGGCCAATCATAGAAGACGGACCGGCAGGCAAGTTTGGCAGTGTGGTTGCAGGACAAAGGGCAGTACAGACTCCTGGAGCTTCCCAAATAGGGGTGGTGCAACCAGGGTGCTTGCCTGATGCCCTGGGAAGAAAAGACTGAGGTAAAGCCCATGTCCAGATGGTGCAGGCAGTCATCAGGGTTCCAGCAGTGAAGGGGCTCCTACTTCTGTATCCGGCCAAACAGGTTGGTCAGGAGCATCAGGGAGATGAGGCCTTTGAGCAGGAGCTGTGAATCAAGTGTCCCCTGATACCTAAGGATTAGGGGAAAGGAGTGCCAGAGTCGGTTCCTTCTGCTTTGCTTTTGAGGCAGAACATTGCCTTAGAATTCAGTGGCATGTCAAAGGATGCTGTAGCAGAGCTTCGGTCCTTCCTCGAGCATCAGGGTTTCCAGGAGTACACACATCACACAACCACACACCAAGCATCATTCAAAAAGAGGTGTGGTCAGCAAGTTGCAGCCCATCTATCAAAGAACAACGAGGCACTCAGGATAGGCTCACATACACAAAGCAATGGAATCCACACTACCCCAGACAGGCATCTGCATATGCCAGGCAGAACTAGTTTCAGGCTGACTAGAGCCAATAGCGCTCCGATTCAGAAATCCTGCAGCCAAACATGGCCAATCCCAGACACACAAAGGGGGACAAGGGATAATCATGTGACCCCTTAGGACTTCAAGGCAAGCAAAGGCAGCTTCCACTTTGTAAAATGAAACAGGGGGTCAAAAAGGACCCATGCAGGTAAAATGGTTTCCACCAAGTTGAGCCGGATCTACACGATTACCACGCAGCGCGCAATAGTGAATCTGAAAATCTCGATTTCGAAAACCGTGCTGCACTGTGATCACATAGATCACTTTACCCGGCATCCCGCATCCCCTACCCATTCCCCCTCACTTACCTTTTTTGACAGCACACACATCAGTGTGCTGCCGACTCTCCTGCATCCCTGCAGCCCCATTTTCCTCCCACCAAAGTGGGACAGAGCTGGCGCTGTAGGGTCCTTTCTTCCATTTTGTTCTAGGTTTTTTTCTTTATTGTCCACTGCTTTCCAATTTCATGGAAGCGGGGGATACCCCTGCAATACCCCAAACCCATAATGCGGGGACACCTCACAACATCTACTCCCCATGTTCGCCGTTATGGACGTAACAGCACATTCAGCTTTTTTTCCGGCATTTTCAGGCAATACCAGTGGAGCCATATTAAACAAAGCTAAAAGCTACCACCAGCCTATCAACATCACTAACAAAGATGGGCTACCCTCTCTGGGACACTATGGGGTGCCTTTGGGGTATTCCAGTGATCGGAGTCATAAGGGCTCTTAAGTCAGATAAAAAAACAATACAGCCACTCTGTCAGTCAGGCTTTGGATTATGACTGGCTGTGAGGAAAAAGGGAGTAAAAAACAAAGGAATTTGGCAAAAAGTGTAATAGTTCCCAAAAGGTAAGCAAAATAACTCAAAAATTGAATTTTACTGTAACGTTTATGCTCTGAGGTAAGTTGGAGGCCCCACTGAGGGACCAGCTCATAGCTCCAGACTTAGGAACCTGGAACACTAAGAAGGGGCCAAGAACATGGAACTTAAACAGCTACACATACAGAGTGGCTCCATTAAGACTTCACATTAGCTAGAGAAAGCTAGGGCCCAGCTAAATATGATTCAATCAAAACAAACAGGACAGAAAATTATCACTAGACGATTAGATGATTGTATTATGCAAACGGCAATACACCTGACTGCCTTCTGGCATTTAAACTCAATGCCACAGTGAAGGCTTATCAAGGAGAGGAACACAGAGACACAAGGGTGGAGGGAAAGCATAGAGAAATAAAATCAAAAACTCGCAAATTCTAAGACATGCTCTATACATTGCATGGCATTAATGTATATAGCACTTCATTTCTTGATGTAGACTTTTAAATAATTTAGGTAGGTACAATCAATATTATTCAAGGAAATTGGTGCTCTTTTTATCGACCTCAGAAGGATGAAGGGCTGAATAGACCCAGGGTGGGTCTCCTGCTCTGCTTGAGGTAAAAGAACTAGGTTTTCTAATCCACCCCTACCACAGCCAGTCTATTTTCCAGACCTAGATTAGAGGAATGGGTTGGAATTGCACTTCATAGAGTCCCCTCTGTAGTACAGCTGAGTAGGGAGAGATTAGAAACACTGGTGACCATGGAAGAAATCATAAAATCCATTAGCTCCTGTGAGGGGTCAGAAATGAAAAGTTGTGACGTTTTCAACCTCAGACATCTTTATTAAAACAAAAGGGGTTGGATGCAGGCCTTTCTGTCCCTATCCAAAGGAGAGTTTCTCTACCTAGGAAACTAAAACTAAAGATCATTCTGTGTTTTGTCGTCAAAATTATACTAATCGTTCTTGTGTCCAAAAGATATCTGACCCTCACACTATAAATAAACAATCAAAGTTGTGTGGTGAGTGTGTTTTGATTGACTGAAAAATTTACAAAAATCTAAATATGAACATTAAACAAATAGTTTCTGCATCCAGGGTCTGGTTCGCTTCCCCTGGATTATTTCAGGTAAGGATAGCAAGAGTGTCTCTCTGTCAATGAGCTTTGAAGAATAGATGAAATGTCTCTTACTTAATGAGTCTTTCTTCAGGATGGAATGGCTTTTGCTTAATGAATCTTTCTTCACAATGGCAAAAAATATATTTTCTTCTTTAATAAAGTTGTGAAACTCCTATTACACTCACCTGCCAGGAATTCCCCTTCTAGGTCTTGCAGATGCCCCTGGCATACTCTCCTGCCAGGTATCTTTTCCCAAAAGGACTGATTGCCTGATGGTTCCTTTCACCAGGACTTTGTACAATGTTCTCAACACTTTCTTCCCCTTTTGGGTCCTGTAGATCCCCTGGTGTACTCTCCTGCCAGGTATCTTTTCCAAAAAGGATTGTCTGCCTGATGTTCCTTTTTACCAGGACTTTCTACAATGTTCAAAACACTTTCTTCTTCTTCTGGGTCCTGTAGATCCCCTGGTGTACTCTCCTGCCAGGCATCTTTTCCAAATCAGGATTGCCTGATGGTTTATTTCATCAGATCTTTCTACAATGTTCACTATCCTTCTTGGTATAACACAGTTATTCCTCTTGACTGCTTACACCTCAGTAGCTTGTGGTAATGCATGTTCCAATCTTCTACAAACTGACCTCTCATATAAGGAGAGTTGTACAAATGGTGCCCTTCAACCGCCTTCCTAATGTTTACATTATTACGTTTTAGCTTGTGGCAATGCTTATTGCAATTTTCCCCAAATTGACCTCTCACAAAAGGGGACTTGTATAAAATGTGTCTTTCAACTTCATTCTTAATATTAATCTGCTGCGGATAACATTTACTCCAGATTTCCCCATATGCTCTCTTTCACAAGAGGATTGCAGCTTCTGGGTCACTGGACCCAGCATGTGGTACGCCCTTCCTGGACACATAAAAAATGAACCCTCATACCCCATCTTCAAATACCTCTTTAAAAAAATGTTATTCAATAAGTATGTCTAACATGTTTATGTGATACACACACTGACTTGATATGCTTCTTTTCACATACTCTATGCAAGCGCTGTCATACCTCTGGGTTTGGGCCCTACATAAATGCAATAAATAAATAAAATAAGTAAGTGCTGCTGGAGAGGAACATGCTTAGGTCATCAGGAGAATTCTGCTGACCAGACCCTCTGACGCTATTCTCCAATGTCAATAGCAGCGCAACACACCGGGTATATTGGCCAGACACACTTCCGTTTGGGGCTGCACTAGCACTCCATGGAGTAGCCATTGGTCATCGGCACATCACTGCAGCTCAATGGTGTGCAAAAACATAGGGATGGTGTGCTGTTACACGGTTCTCCAGGTGTTCTGAGAATGATTTGCCCTTGTAGCTCGAGGCTCCCCGGTGTGCAGCCTCCAACTGACAGAGTGTGGGTGCCTGGATCAGGACCCAGTCACCGGTAGGTGAACCGCCTTGTAGGAACTGTGGTCTCCAAATAACATTCACACAAGCAGCTAGAGTGTATGCAAGCTTCTTTTATTATTATTTATCTATCTCCATATAAATAATATGCACACATGTGCACAGACACGCCTGCTCAAGAGTGTGCAGCTCCTGCTTCCACACTATCCCGCTCCTTTCTGCCACGCCCTGTGCTGCAGGCTCTCTCTACCTGCCTTGCGGTGTGATCTCATGCCGGCATCAGTGTCTCCACAATGCTACATTATCGGCTCTTGTTAAATAAGAATAATTGAACCTATAATAAAGTCTTGATATTTCGCAGGTCGTTGTCTTAGCTGGCAGATTCTGAGGGGTCTTCTGTATTCACCCTGTGTTCTTGTTTTCTCTGCCTTTTTCAGATTTTCACTTTATGCTTGCGACTCTGTTTCTATACTCTCCTTGTGTTGTTCTTGTGGCATGGAAGTTTGTCCTTCTCCATGTTATTGGCACTCCCTCATTCTCCTCCCATCTTTTGGTTCTTGTGCTTAGCATGTCATCTCTTCAGTTTCTTCAGTCCTCCTTGTCTTCCCCTCATTTTCTTTTCAACTGCGTAGGACAATTCTGTCCTTGTTGCATTTTTTCCTATCTACCTTATCTTTGTAATACTCATGTATCTTCCATGGTTGTATAGAAGCTCTGTTGTCCCTTTGTCTTTGTGTGGCATCTGAATCTTCGCCCAATCGCCTCGACAAATGTCTTGTCTTTTGACTGCCTTTCTCGCTTCATGTGCCTATTTCTTTTTCCTTTGATTTTCTTTCACTCTGCACATCACTTCTCTCAATTTCTTTTCCATTGGCCCTTCATTTTTCTTTATCCACTACAGAGACAATATTGTGTTTGCTAGTCTTTTCCTCATCATGTAGAATGGAGAGACACCTGTAATAATTCTACCTTTGCTTACTTCTTCTCGACAAACCAGCCCTACTCTATAAGCTGCTTGTATAATTCCTTTCACGTATCAATTAATTCTTTCCACCTTTCCGTTCCCTAATAGGTGATGTATATCGTTCCTCTAAAGATACTTTTTCATTTTCTCTGAAATGAACTGAACTGTCCATGACTGTTGACTTTGGGTATCCTTCTCTTCTGAATACTTCTTCAAAGCATGCTGTGGCTGATCTGGTTGTTATCTCCACCATGAAGCGCACTTCTGACCATTTTGATGCACAGTCCTCTATGACAGTGGCATATGCGTGTTCTGCTGGGAGGTATCCCATTGGTCCTATGAAGTCTACTCCCAGTTGATCCCACACTTCTTTGGGCCATTCCACTATTCCTAACGGTGCTACTCTTGTCGCCATTTTCTTGTCTCCTAGGGTGCAGTCGGTCAAAGTTCTCTCTGTTTCCTTGTCCATTTGAAGCCACCAATATTGCTATCTTATTTTTCTTGTAGTGAGCATCATCCCTATGTTTCCTTCGTGACCCAGTCATATTATCTTGTTGCTGAGGCTGTTAGGGGGTATTAATAGACTTTCTCTCATTAGAGCTCATTTATGCTTATGCAACTCTATATGCATTTTCCATTGATGCAACTGTGAATTCTTCTTAAAGATACGTTCCCTCTTCAACTTTGTTTAGAGGTAATCTAGAGAGACAGTTTGCTTCTCTATTCTCCCATTTTTGGATAGGTATTGTCATTACTTTTGATACAGGGAAAGCAACTTGATTTAGCTACATTTATACTGGTTATCTCACCATTGTAACAAAGACATAAGGGGTCATTACGGCCCTGGAAGTAGCCATGCCGCTATTTGCGGCATGGCTACCACCATTCCGAGTACCGAGTCCGGATTCCTGAATTTGGGGAAATACCGGGCCATTCCGACCTTGGAGGGCCCAGTATTTCCCCATTCCAGGAACCCAGGCCCTGTACATCCCCATTTCTATTCGAGCCCCCATAGGGCTAAATGGGAATGGGGAGGATGCAAACAACGGGCCCGTTCATGGTAAAACCAGGCGTCCTTAGCGGGTCCCGCGAGGAGACCTCGTAATGAGGCGGTAGGGGGTTAACAGGGCCGGCGGCTCTACCGGCCCCGTTAACCCCCTACCACCTTCCGTGTAATGAGGCCCATAGCCATGATTATGAGTTTGCCGGTATCCCGCCGGTATTAGAGTCCCATAGGACTATGTGGGATGGATAATCATCTGCCCTGTAGTAACGGTGCCGGTGATTCAGGCATCTGTTTGCCGGCAGGGCCCTGAACTCCCAGCAGGTCTGGCCTGCCGGGAGATCAGTGGTCTCCACCTGCAAACTTGAAGTGTGCTGGTCTGGAAGAAATGCTGGAGCTGGGATTACCGGCATTTATGCTGGCATTTTTTCTGGACCAGCCCACTCTAAATGAGGCCCATAACTTTAATTTGAAAACCAAATGACTGGATTTCCCTCTTGGCAACTCGCCAACTAGAGCTTAGGCTGGGAATGACTGTCTGGTATGGCATCAATAGCGCCCCTTTCGAAAGCTTTTGGAGACAGGGACCACTAAGACATGCATCTTTCAGTTTGACGAGGGAGGATTTCTACACTGACGTGTTTAAGAGTCAGGAGAAGAAGGGGCATTCCATTAGCAGGCTGTAAAGCTGTAGTTTAAAGGACTGAGCAGTTTAATTTGACAGCAAGGCAGTGACCTCTGTAAGGCCAAGGCGAGTTGAAAGCGTTTATCTTCCCAGAGTGCATGGTGCAGACTAATGGCGCAGTTAACAGTGCATAGAAGCATCTGAGACACACGGTAACGTTTTCCAGACCCTACCCTACAGGAATGTGTTTATTTAACCAACATAATGCAACATGATGCATTACGCTCATTAAACTTTTGAAAATGGCGAAAACCCGTTTGTGTGCATTGCTTCAAATGTGCACTGGTAAGAGCTGCAATGGAAGGATTCTTTGGAGGGCGAGGGGGATGGGGGGGCGGGGGCGCATGTCCCCCAGATGTTGTCTACACTGGGCCGAGGCCGGAAGCCAAATGCACAAGCCCTGGGAGCCTCCTTCCAGCCAGGGCTCAGGACTAGATGTAGAAGGGTGAGTATTTCACTCGCGCTGTTTTGAAGTTGGGAGTAAAATGATTTAGTAGGGGTACGAAAAGTAATGCCCATTACAATTGTTTTAGGTTTTGTAAAATATATTTCAAGTGTACAGGAGATGTGTTCACCCCCCCTGCCCTTGCGAATCCATGCACATTAACAGCTGTAGTGTACATTCCATTTCTCTTGTGTTTAGGCAGTGGTACTTTACTGGGCACTGCTCTGCTGGTGCCACTGACTCGAACATACCCGTGGAGGTGTGTGGGCGGAAGTAGGTGGGCAGAGAGACCCCCTGGGTGTCCGTGGCTTTCTATGTTTTGGAGGGAGCATTTTGATTCTCTCTTTTTATTTGTTGGGGGTATTTGCCAGTTTCCCATCGGTACGCCGCTTATCTGGAGGACTGCTACCAGCTTCCTACTATGTAAAGGCAACTCACTCCCAAACACAGCCTTTAGCATTATTTGTGACTGACTGTGCAGCTGACTGGTGTCTCAGTCACGCCTCTCTAATTGTGCGCTGGACGACCACTGGCCTTTGAGCAGTGGCGTGTCCAGACTCTTGATTGGGGTGGTCAAAGTGGGGCACTGATTTATGCATGGGTGGCATGAAGTGCGAGCGCACACACACACATAATGATCATTGTTAGGGATAATGGGGGGGGCACCTGGAGTGGCCAATCAGATTCCAGTGGTAGCATGTGCCACCCCTGGCCCCTCCCTGGACACGCCCCTGCCTTTGATGGGCTGCTATGTGGTGCTGCAATCACATAGCGGTGTCAGCCCCCATTGGCACCCCCCCTTGTCGTGTAAAGATAACATATCTTGGAAACCAAAACCTGAGCATTCAGTGAATAATAGTCCAACAACATTTTACATTTTGGAAACACAGATCACTGTTTATTGGAGCATACATACAAAATTGGGAGGCAGTCCCAGCCCTAAACCACCATGGTTCATGACCATCTATACCACAAAAATGACTAGCCACCAAAAAGGGTGGGGCAGCTTCCTACTGTTCCGTTGTCCCCTTGCCGCCTCCATGCCTGTCGCAAGGCACCGGACATACGCGCCAGATTGGTGCACAGAGTGCTTCTCCCTCGGGCCACTGCACATGAAGGTGAGGAGTCTCCAGTGTCAATAGGGATCCAATGCCCGTCATCCAACTTTGGCTCGGGTACGGCCATCAGGAAACCGCCCACGGTTCAAGCCGTGGCAAACTCCTTCCCGGCTAGGACTGCCCCTAACTCCGCCTGTGACAAGAAAGGAACAATTAGTACAAAATAAAGTCAGCAATTTCACACAAATCCCTTCACCCACTTACACCTCGATCTCCACTGAAAACGTAAAAATTAATACAAATTGAAGCATGCAAAACATTTTGAAACCTTTTCCACCGACACACCCCTAGTCAATGTTACACCTCGATCTCCACTGAAAACGTAAAAATTAATACAAATTGAAGCATGCAAAAACGTTTGAAACCTTTTCCCCCGACACACCCCTAGTCAATGCTTAAAATTGGAACAACCATACCCCCTGCCACCAGAACCTTAAAAACCTGCCCTTTGCACCCACTTACACCTTGATGTCCGCTGAAAAATGAAAATTGAATATGAATTGAAGCCCGCAGGTCTTTTTAACATCTTTCCGCTATTCCCACCCTACACTCCTCTGAAGGATTTAAATTTGTACTGTATGCAGCAAGCCATTTACCCACTTTCCTTTAAATTTACACCTCGCTGTAATCCGGAAAATGTAATATTAAAAACCATTTGTAGTAAGAAATCATTTGAAACCCTTTTCTTTACCCCCTTTGCCCCTCGCCGTCCGGTAAAAAATTGGTCCACTAATACCCCTACGAAGAAAGCCAACCCTAGCCTCTTACAATCCGGTTCTCCGTCCCCCCCAATTCCTACCTCCCTGTCTTTACCTACCTGGATCCTCCTACCCCAGTTCCATCCAATTGTGCTCCATAACCTGTCATTGGGTGAGGGTGGGAGGGTAAATCGACGGAGGAGGACTGCAAACAGAGGCCGCTCTTGCAGTCCTCCTACGTATTTGTAGGCCGTCCCCAGGGCTGGCCGGAAATGCCGCCCTGGGGACACCCGCCCCCCACCGTGATACAACGGAAAGGGTAGGAACCTCCCCTGCCCGAGGGGCACCCACGCTATGTGGAACGTCCCTCGAGCGCCCCCTGCAGGGGCTGGTACGTCCCCTGATCACTCCCACCACTGTGGTCAAGGCTCTTAGTCCCTTTCGTCAGCCCTCAAAGTTTGGGTGGCGGGTGGGGGGGCACCAGTGCAAGCACAGACAGGGCAGCACCAGCTAGCCTCCAAGCCTCTGCACTTGCCTTCAGTGGTAAACAATACCACGTGCCATGACACAGATACATTTTTTGGGGCAGCAAAAGTGTTCTGCTTAATAAGAATGCACTTCCTGTCTTACATTAATGTTATGTGGAAACTCCTATCACACCCTTTACATTAGGCTGCTCCTTATGGGCATCACACTTTTTAAGATCACCTGAGAGATGATCTTCTTATAGTTGGTAAGTATCGCTATTTTAAGTCATCATGTTTATCTGTGTTGGTGGTTGCTGGGGGTAATGCATTTTCCATTGGCGGAAATGCACGTTCCATCAGTGATCATTTTACCACCGTCGGAACACCAGCATAGGGGATTTTACAGTCAAGAAGTATTTTCTCCTTATGCAGTCAGCAGTATTTTACCTAAGCAATATTTTTCATTTACGACCGGCGATAGCATTATCACTCTTTCCAGAATGAGGCCCTTGAGAGTCTCAAGAGATACTGAGCTCACAGGTGTGGTCTTTTAGTGAAATAACCTTTATCAATGGAACAACGTCTTCACATCCTTCCGTTTACACCCAAAGAGAAACATTCTAAATTGGTGGGTGCGTGGTCAACACTTGCTTAGAGTATGCAAAGGCATGTTTACCTGTTAACCTACTCAAGTGGTTGACAAGACACACCTCTTGGTGTAAAACACAGGGTTGGATTAGCTCCACATGGTGTTTCCTTGACCTGTAAGAGTCTGCGTGACATGGCACATTTGTACTCGCGTTGGAAGACCCACTAGCTCTGTCCTCTGAGAGCCCTCTGGTCTGGCCATGTAGTCTTCTTGGAGGAATGGAGGGCCAGAAGTGTCACCAAAATTGACAGGGGATTTCTGTGTTAGCTCTGTGACTCTGGAACGACTTGCCAGTACCCATTCCTAAATCTGAATCTTTAATGACTTTCAGAAGGTTGCTCGAAACACTGTTGTAATGGTTTGATTCAGGCGCGCTCTTTTAAGCATGCCGTGTTTCCACCCTGCTCGTCCACTTGTGCCTATGTAGCAAATAAACTTAAACATAAAAGTGGATATGTCGGATCTTAGCATTTCTCCAGTTTTTATCTGAACTGTTCAACGCTCCAAATTTGCTGAAACACTTCCAATTGGGTTCAACTATGGTGTTCCACTAAGCAAAGGGCGGCATACTCTAGTGCTCTGCTCACCGCTGTAGAGTGGTGATATTTGCATCTCTTTCTTCCACTGACTGCTGAAACTTTGCCGATAGAGTTGCTCCGGGGATCCCCTTCAACCACATGGCTGTGATCTCTCCTTGTTGTTCTTGATAACTATCTTACTATCCAATCTATTAATAAGATCAGGCTGTTATTCATCACATTTTCCCAAATCCCTAACTCTTTGAAGCGCTGCAATACTAGCTGTTTTTATTACCCATTTATTGGTACTCATTTTATCAACCTCAGGAAGATGTCAGATTTCGAACTTGAAAAGTGCAGTCTGGCCCTAGATCAAATGAGAATACTTAACTTGTGAGCTATTCCCTGGCTCTAATCTATGTCTGCCTATCTGTCTGTTTGCCGCCCTGCTCGACTGCCTACGGCCAGGGTTGTCCAACTCGAAGCCTCGAAGGCCAGACCCATGCCGGGTTTTCAGGTTACCCCTCATTAATATTCATGAGTTAATTTGCATTAAATGTATGGACATTTTTTCAACATGAATAAAAATGATGGATATCCTGAAAACCCATCAGGATTGCTGCCCTCGAGTCCCAGAGTTAGACAACCCTACAATATATATCTTTATGCAGCACCACCAATGCAAATGGGAAACCAATCTCTACCAACAAGCGGGTAGCAGAGAACATTACAATAAGTAGGTGTTGCTTTCCATATGAAGGCCTGGTTTTGTTCCTTGATGCGTTTGCCATGAGGAAGGGGGTCCCATTGCTTTGCTGACCTGTAGGTAAAGGAATTGCTATTGACCGTGAGTCTTCTGAAAATAAGAATATACACAACATATTTCCCTTTCTGCCTCTTGCGCTTGGGGAATGGTTGCTTCTGGTCACGAGAGATGTTGCCTGGGAGACACGGGTAGACAAGGGCGAGGGCCTCAAAGGAGATTTAGGAGCTTGCCAGTAGGCAGTGAGGTCTCGGAATGGTGGTGGAAAGAGATCCTGTCAAGCGTTTGAACAGTCGATCACACCACTTTTCAGTTAGAAGATGTTGCTATACCATATTTTTATTTATTGTATTGTACATTTGTATGGCGCCTATACACAAGTGTTTCCAGGCACTTGTTGCAGTATTTAAACTTTGTGGCAAATAGGTAGGGATGGGAGAGGTGTTGGGTTTTTTTCAGACAAAAAGGCATGGACGTTGACTGAGAAGCATAAAATAGCAATTTAATTCAATAAATCACAATGTTGGCCTGAGGTACCATTGATAAAGTAGAGTGGGACATGAACCCTAAGGTCTTACCCCAGCTTTGAGTGTGAATTGTGACATTCCATATAGGGAAACTGTTGGCACATAGCTTGTATTTTCTGAAAGGGCTGCCCGCAGAAGTATTGTTTCAAAGAGGTTAGGCCTGAGCTACTTGGTTGTCATACCAGGTCCAACCTTTGTAAAAAAAAAGGGAATTTAATAGTGTCTGACCTGTTATGGTATTTGGTTGCCCATGTAGTGCTTAACAATTATCAGTTTATAATCTTGATCATTTCACTATAAACTCTGTAGCAGTTCTGGAAAGGAGGACACATCTTTGAAATGATGAGGGAATTGAAATGATCACCAATCCCAAAGAGCTCTGTGCATGATAGAGATTTCATCTAATGGTCCCTGTGCCATCACGGTGGTCACCATCCCACAATTAGGATTGCTGAGCCTCTGTCCATGCATACAGTAAATGGCAAAAAGTAGCCTGTCTCATACGAGTCATGAAGGCATCCATGTAGAACCTCTCCTAATGGCCTCCTCTGGCCTGCACTGAGGGGGGACTCAGAGAGGGAAGTTGTCAGGCAAATTCCCTCTGCTTCCTGTTCACCGTCAGAAGAAGAGTCGAAGCCAGATCAAAGCTGAGGGATGAGCCAGAAAAACAAGATACGTTTAAATAAAAAAAAGATTCTGTGTGTATCTGGATGTTTGTGCACAGGCACTGGGAAGATAATTGGGCCTCATTACGAGTGTGGCGGTGAGGAGCTATGGGTGCCAGTTGCAACGCACTGGCACTCATTTCTGGACCACCACACTACAACTGTGCAGGCGAGGGCCGTTGCGCCTGGCAGGTCAGACCCGATGGGCTCAACGGCACCCGCCTGCAGGGTTTTCACGGAAGCACCGGCACCGTTAGCAACAGTCCTAGTGCTTCAGTCACGGGCCCCATGGGAATGGGGATTAACATTTACCAGCGCCTGACCTCCCGATCCGCCAGGACTTGTAATGTCCTGGTGGCACCGGGAAGTCAGGTGCCGGTAAAGTGTTGCGAGTCCGCCGGCAACCCGCCGGACGCACCGGCAGGGTTACCGCTGGACTCGTAATGAGGCCCAATCTTTTACAATGGGAATGCAGGCATAAATTGGGCCCTGATATGCTTAAATTGTGTTTTACAACAACAATTCTGTCCTATATTAGGCACTGGCTGTGTTAAAATGTGTTCTACAGGGCAATGCTGGTATATATTGTGGGGCACAAATACCATGAAAATGTCTTTTACGTTGGAATGCTAAAATACATTGCTGACATGTCTCATGATTTTTTGTTTGTGTACATCCAGCATGAACATGTATTTTTCAGGGCAATGGTGCCATGTATTGTTGAGACAAGCCCTATAATTATGTTTTTTTAATTGTACTTATATACAGGTTTATACATAAAGGAGCAATGCTCTTTATCACAAAAGAACGTACAATAGGGAAGCAGTGAGCTTTTTACAATCAACATTAGACATTTTGAAATTCAGGTGTGTGGTATGGCCAGCTCCATTAGGGATGCAACCATGACGGCTGTAGTGGTAGAGTCGAGGCAGAGAAAGTGAGGGACAGCGGCATGATAGAGGCAAGGGAAACATGTTAGCTAGAAGGCAGATGAGACATAGGTTAAGAGGGTAATGCAGAGGAGTTTGCCTTTAGGAATAAATAGCAAGTAATTACACTGTAAAGGGAAATGCTGCCAAATATTATTTGGAATGGGGCTGGCAGCATGAACATGTCCAGTGCTGGAATATTGTGTTGACCTCATTGATATTGATATTGACATTTTATTTATATTGCGCTCGTACACAAGTGTTTCAGAGCGCGGCAAAGGGAGGGGAAAAAGGAGAACAAAAAAAACAACGATCTTACTAGGCCCAGTGACATTGAGAACGTGCAAGTGCCTGGGAGAGAGAAAGGGGGAAAGTGCAGGGAAGGGGGAGAGGGGGAGAAATGGAAAGTGCAGAGCAATGGAAAAACAGATAAATAATCAAAACAAAAAACAGAAAAAATAGATGATAAAGGCAACAAACAGTGGTAGTGCAGCCACCAAGTGGCAAGTGCTTGGATTTAGGCAGCAGACAGGGTAAGTCTGATAAATGCAGGAAGACAAAAGTG
Organism: Ambystoma mexicanum; assembly: GCF_040938575.1. NCBI lineage: Eukaryota > Metazoa > Chordata > Amphibia > Caudata > Ambystomatidae > Ambystoma > Ambystoma mexicanum. Next base: position 586,248,417 of record NC_090935.1, read on the forward strand.
GGGGGCTGTATGGGTACAGATACAAACCCCAGTGCAAGGGGTGGCCCAGAGGCAGTGCGGGTGGGTGGCAGGGTGAGCAGGTACCTGGGCCCGGAAGACAGAGGGTAGGCCGGTGCACGGTGCCAAGAGAGAACAGATCAGCAGGGGAGAGGAGGGGCGAAGGCAGAAGCAAAGAGGAAGGTCTTGAGGTGCTTCCGGAACCAGAGATGGTTTCAGAGTGGCAGGAAGGCTGTTCCAGAGGGAGGCCCTGGCTGAGGACAGAGATCTACTCCCAGCTCGTTTCTTTGAAAAGCGACTGACCCTGAGGGAGTTAGAGGTGGAGGAACGAAGAGCTTGAGAGGGGAGGTATTTACGGAGGGATAGCTGAAGGTATTTTAGACCCAGGACCCAGAAAACCTTGTGAACAATGCAGTGGATTTTGAATTTAATCCTTGCATCCACTGGGAGCCAATGGAGAGATTTCAGGGCTGGAGAGGTACGATCCCAGGGCTAGAGGCCAAGGACAAGTCTTGCAGTCCTGTTCTGGATTAGTTGCAAAGGGCGGAGAGTAGAGGCGGGTACATCTAGAAAAAGGCTGTTACAACAGTCCAACCTAGAGAGAACCAGGGCTTGGGAAACAGTGAGCTTCTGGGGGAAGGAGAGGAAAGGCAGAGTACCTCTGAGCAGGTGAAGTAGGAAGTTTGACTTTTTATAGACATCAGAGATGACGGCAGAGAAGGAAAGTGTGGAGTCAAAGATGACCCAGAAGTTCTTGGCCTCGCAAGTGGGGGTAGGAGGAAGGCCAAGGGAGGAGGGACAGAGAGTGAGGGGAAGGCGGGTGAAGGTGTGCCGATGAGGAGGACCTCCGTCTTGCTGGCATTCAGGCAAAGATCATTGGCAGCACTCCAATCATGAATGGCAGTTAGGCAGTCAGAGATGAGAGAAGGAGAAGAGGTGGCCGAGGGAAGCCGGAAAATGAGTTGAGTGTCATCAGCATAGTACTGGAAATTGCAGCAGAAAATGGCAATGCAGTGGGCGAGAGTTGCCAGGTATTGGTTGAAAAGCCAGGGCAAGAGGTGAGACCCCTGGATAACACCACGGGTAGAAAGGGAGATAGATGATAGGAAGGACCCTATTTGGACCTGAGAGGGTCGATCAGAGAGGAAAGAGGTCAGCCAGGTGAGAGCCTGATCGCTGATACCCAGGTTGGCACGGAGACGGTTGAGCAGGATGGTATGGTTGACCTTGTCAAAGGCAGTAGAGAGATCAAGTAGGATGAGGACAGGGGGAATATTAGAGTCACGGTTGGAGAGCAGATCTTCCCGGATGTTCAGGAGAGCAGTTTCCATGCTTCTGGCAGCTCTAAAGCCAGACCGATGGTCGTGGAGACTGCCAACAGAGTCAGAATGAAGGTTAGCTGAGAGATGGACAGCTTTTCCAGGAGTTTTCCCAGAAAAAGGAGTAATGGAAATTGGGTGATACTTAGCCGGACATGAATGATCAGCTGCGGGTTTCTTGAGAAGAGGATGTACAAGGGAGTGCTCCTGAGGCAAAGGAGAGGTTGCAGAAATCAGCAAGGGTCGGAGCAAGGGCGTCGATGTGGCCCTTGATAGTTTTAGAGCAACAGGGATGAACCTGTTTGAAGGAGACTTTCATGGATCGTACTTGTCTAGCGACCTCATCAGGGGAGAAAAGAGGAAAGGACGAGAAAGAGGGTGAGGGGGTTATTAAAGGAGTGTCAGCATACACAGAAGGAGAGGGGGGAGGAAGGGGAAGGGAAGAAAGGGTGGAAAGAATCCTAGGGTTTTGAGATAAAGTGAGAGGCAAGGGCATTGCAAAGAGCCTGGGAGGCTATAGGTGGGGTAGAGACCGCAGCTGGGTTGGTCAGCTCATTGCAGATTTTATAGAGTTCGGAAGAGTTGTTAGCTGCCGCAGAGACACAGGCTTGAATGTGGGCTCTCTTCTTGGTGAGGACAGAGAGTTGGTATTGCCTTTGGGGCAGGCGGCAGGCCAGTTTGTCAGAGGATGAACAAGAAGCCCTCCATTTCATCTCAGCCTCCCTACAGTTTAGGTCAGAGTCATACAAAGAATTGCGCTTGGCTTTGGACTTCCAATGGATCCTCATGACAGAGGCAAGAGCATCAATAGTATCCGAAATAGTAGAGTAGAGCAGAGACAAGGCTGTGTCAGGATGTGAGTCAGCCGGAGGTGGAGGGGGGGATGAAGGTGCAGATGTCAGGGGAGTGTTTGACAGCAGAGCGAGAGTTGAGAGTGGCAAGATGAAGAAGGTTGTATTCCTTAAAGACCTTCCGGGGAGGGGTACAGATCAGAGGTATGCCCTGCGGAGGAGAAGGAGCCCTAGGAGGAACAGAGGAAGAGGAGAGAGAGGGCAAGCTAGCCAAAGGGGGAGAGAAGGGGACAGCAGGAGATGAAAGGAAATTGATGAGGCGAGGGAAACACCTATCAAAGATGAGGAGGTGGGCCTGAGGTGCTGGGACCATGAACATGATCTGCTTTGGGCAGAAGTAGCATGAAAATGTGTTTTGTAGGGAAATGCTGGCACAAATAGTTGAGACAATCCTCATGACTTTTCATTGCTGCCATTTATTTTTAAGACACGGCTGCTGATTATTCTTTGGGCGCAGTTAGCTTGAAAGGCTGCTTTTAAAGGAAAACGCTGGCCTACATTCTTCAGAGAGACCTCAGGAGTTTTCTTTGAGCACAGCCAGCATGTAAAATTGATCTCCAGAGGTATTCTGTATGCCAAATTGTTGAGGCAGGCCAGATTATGTTTGAGCGCTATCATATACTGTTGAGACAGTCCTTGTGATATTCCTTTCGCACAACAGCATGAAAAGAGGTCATATTTGTTTTTGGCACAGCCATCATTAATATTGTTTTTTCAGGGAAATTCGGTAATGAATTGTTGAGACAAGCCTTTGGGAGAGTGATTGTGAAAATGTGCTTTACATGATATTGCTGGCATATATTATTGGGCACTGGGCTGGATGCATGAAAGTATGGCAGTGTTTGCATGTTGTGTTGACAGGTCTTATGATCTGCTTTGGTCACAGGCAGCATGAAAATGTGTTTAAAAAGACTCAGGTATCAAAACGCTCTCCGAGAAAAAGCCTCCTGAACTCCCCTAAATGCTTCATGCCAGCTCCCTTCAAGCACTTGCTGGGGCCAATTTGGGGATGATATGTTCACCGCATAACTTTACAAATTCACCAACTGGCGCTAATGATGAGGCTACATCACAGAACGGAGGGGGAACAGAGAGACATGGGGAAGAGGATGGAGAATGGTATGTTGGAGGCTGCATGATGATTATTGAGTGTCTTTTGGGGGCTGTGTGATGGGGCATAGGAGCAATGTGAGGGTGCTTTGTTGAAGGCTGTGTGCTTCTCTGTTCGAAGCTGTGTATGACTATGATGCTAGGAGATGGTCTGATAGCTACCCACCAGGTGAAGACTACAAACTGAATTGCCTCTGGGTGCAGCCAACAGTATGGGGCACTGTTGGAGCAGAGTGGAGGCAGAGTCTTGGGAATTACAAAGTGGCAAAAAAATGTGGAAGGGTAGGTGGAAAGCATGCTGTGAAATTGCACCATTTTGTTGAATGCCAGAGGGGTACTTTGATCAAGAAGGGATAGTTGAAACACTGTTTCCCCAACCTCTGTTGCCCTTCCTTCCACCCACTCCCACATTCCCAAGCCGTCTGCAGATAATTCCACTGCTCTTTCTCACTCTCCCTAAGTTGTATGAGTCCCAACAGAATAAAATAAATATCCCAATTTACTAAATTTTGCCACAAAACATTGAGGTCTACTAGGTCAAAAGCAGTTGTGGAATCTATAAACAGACCCTAAAGTGTTTCTCAGCAATTACATATAAAGCTGTACAATTGTCCATTGTAGATTGATTATTTTAAAATCCGACTTGAACTAAAGGTAAACCCATTTTTCTCAAAACACAAATACTGCAGGGCTTCTAAAATAGGTTTTGTCAAATATGTTTGCTGTGACATCTAATAGAGTAATCATATGTTAGTTCCACGGGGATCCTGTGAGCCTTTTCTATGTAGAGGAATGATAATGCTTCCTGTCCAGGTCTGTGGAATACAACGGCTAATTAAACACGCCCTAGAGAATATTTTTCATACAGAGCTCGATAACGCTTTCTCGTGTTTAATTTGTACAGCAAAGATATGATTTGGCCTGTGGCTTTTGAGTATTTTAATCCTGTTATTATGCAAGTTATGTCTCTTTGGGAGGAAAACCAAATATTACTGATTAAGAACCTGGCAATATTTCTATGCCCTCAGTTGTGTCCGTATTTTTTTTCTATAATTTGGAAAAGTGAGATCCAACAAGTGTATGAAACTTGGGTAGATCCTAATGTTTATGAGGCCCATTTATTCCGATATACATTTCCAGAACCCCTTTCCATCCCACTGTTTTTGAGACGCAAATAATTGAACCCATTTCTGATCATTATACTATTTTTTCTTCTTTGGATAGATAATTTGAATTTTTGATTTGCTTTCTGTTCCTCTTTTTATTATTTTCTCGAAATGTGTTTCTTTGTTTAGCCATTTTTGAATAATACAAGGATAAATGAGGTGAGAAGTGATCACCAATCTTTGAAGAATTTTCCCTAATGCTTTGTCATCACTTCTAAATACTTTCATAGAATAATTAAGAAAAAGGGTTTACAATCTAGTTCATCCCACTTTTTTGATCGTATGGGGGGGCGTGCATGTTATACTCCACTCTTCTAGTCTCTCTTCTGAGGAAGAAAGTACTCCCGGTGTCCATATTATTGTATCCATGTTTTCACTGGTGTAAAGGTTACCATTTATAAGCTGCATTCCTCTACATTGATTACATAGATCAAGTTTGCAGATTAGAGGATGGTGATCACTTCTAGTTGATCACTGAACAAGAGGTATGATTTAGATAGGTTGCAGCTGCAGGTATATCACCAAAGGCTCTTCCATTTACACATCTTATATTAGTATCATCATTATATATATCAACAAGCAACCTCTTATGTTTTAATGATTTGTTTGCCTCAGTGATTTTGGCACACCCCACAGCTCCTCAAGATCAGTAAAATATGTAGTCCTGCAATCTGTGGATGTAATTCTAGCATCGGAATCCCCTGCAATCATTATTATTTCCCCCTTGTAATTTTTTTAAAAAACTTTATTTATTCGACTTGACAACACACAGAGGAAAACAGATCAGAGAGGACACATTGTGACATCAATTTGCAAATCACAATAGGGGGGCTTCACAGTACAATACAATATTGACATGCAGAACGCAAGAAGTGGATACTAAAGGAGTAGTTACGACCAGGGTTGAGGAGGATATAAATCCCATAGAGGGTCACTGAGGATAGTGGGAAAGAGGGGAAGTTTCCGAGTCTGAGTTAGAGGCCAGGGCTGACATGTAGTCACGAAATCTGCGCCAGATGCCCCTTGGTCTTGAGTGGGGGTGTTACGTTGCCCCCCAGGCCTCCTCAGTATCGTGCACCCAAGTAACTACACAGAGCCACTGAGCGTATGTGGGCGGTCTGGGACGAAGCCAGCACAGTAGTATACAGCGCACTGCCAGCACCATACAGAGACCTGCTGCCAACTTTCTGGAATCACGTTGCAGTCCGGGGAAGTCGTGAAAGAGGCAGCGCATAGGAGAAGGGTCTATGGTACAACCTAGTATGTCTGACATAGAGGAGCAAATTTCCTGCCAGCATTGTGTTAAGTGTGAGCAGTGCCAAATCATATGAATGTAAGTAGCTTGTTCAGCGCCACATCTGGGGCAATTAGGCGAGAGCTCGTGAAACATGCGATGCAGTTTAGTTGGCGTGTGGTGATACATGTGCAGTACCTTAAATTGTAGTAGTTTAAACCTGGAATTGTAGGACACTTCCTGGGTACGCGCACACATTTGGGCCCAGCGCTCATCAGTAATCTCGACTCCGAGATCCTCCTCCCATTTAAGTCTTAGTTTAGCAAAAGGGGGGGCGGCTCTGGTCTGTAGTAGATTATAGAGTCAAGATACTTTCCCTCTGAAGGAATCAGAGGAGCAGACTTTGGCTATTATAGGGTCATCCGGTGGAACTGTAGGAAACTCCGGGTATTTGGCTTTGAGATTCTTCCGAAGTGAGGAGTATTGTAGCCATGCTGATGGTTTACGCCTAAGGGCACTAGGAAGGTCCGACCACTCCAGGAAATTGCCCCGTTGAAATACATTGCGAAGAGTCAACAACCCTGCCTCCGACCAGCGGGCACTAATGGATTGAGGGATATATGTGACATTAGGGAAAAGTTCCAGAGTGGGAGGTCGCCATGAAATGGATTAAGCATTGCAACCATTGCCCATATTTTGGTGAGAGCGAGTGATGTACTAACCACAGGGTCTGGTGAATCAGGGTCAGGCGGGGCGGGCTTGAGGATGAGGGAGCCAATCGTTCGCTCGCTAACCTTCAATTTTTCAAATCGAACATGAGGAGGGGGATTCGCGGTACTGAACCAGTAAGAAGCAAATTGGGATTGATTATCTGAAAAAGTCGGGGCACCGAATCCTGCCAATTCCTTGGGGGTAGTGAGTGTAGTCAGTTTGAGGCGGACTGCGCCAGAGTGCCAGAGGAAGGTGTTAGTAATGCCGCGTAGCGCTTTAAAGAAACCATCACCCGCCCATAGTGGAATGTTCATGAAGCGGTATAGGAGTTGGGGCAGCACAACCATTTTAAGTATGCCTATTCTACCAGCTAGGGAAATGGGGAGTCTGCCCCAGCCTGTGGTTTTGGTGGTCAGGTTAGCTAGGTAATTCTGATAGTTGTCGACGCGCAACTTCTCAACGTGGCAGGAGACCGACACTCCTAGGTAGGTAAAAGTGGATTGGGACCAAGTGAAAACCTTTAGGTCGGAGGATGGTTGTGTGTTGTCTGTGAGTGGGAATAAGGTCGACATAGAGCAGTTAACTTTAAGACCAGATAAATGCCCAAATCGGGTGACGTCATTCAGGATTGGAGAGAGGTTTGTTTCTGGGGAACGAATGTAGAGCAAGGCATTGTCGGTGTATAAGGAGACAATATCTGCCTGTCCCGCCGAGCGTAAGCCTCTGTGAGAATGTAATTGGCGCATCATGTCTGCAAAGGGTTCAATTGCTATCGCGAAGATTAACGGGAAGAAGGGACACCCCTGTCGTGTCCTTCTGGCTATCGGAAAAAAAGGGTGGAACACCTATCCTCAGTACGAACTCTCGCCACTGGGCTCGTGGAGAGCAGCCTGACCCAGGACCGAAAGTTGGGGCCAAACTTACATTTTTCCATGACTCGCCACAGGTACTCCCAAGACACTGAGTCGAATGCCTTCTGCATGTCCAAAGTGGCTGCCACCGCCTGCGTATTCGGGTTAATCCTACTGATTACATTGAAAAGTCGTCTAAGGTTTAGGGATGTAGACCTACCTGGGACGAAGCCCGCCTGATCAGGGTGTATGATATCAGGCATGAATGAAGCCAGGCGGTTAGCCAGTAGTTCAGCAAATATTTTAACAACACAGTTTATTAACGACAGGGGGCGGTATGAACCACATTGGGTGGGAGGTTTACCAGGTTTAAGAAGGACTGTTATCATGGCCTCGCGGAGCGAGGGGGGGAATATACCCTTTTCACCTGCCTCCTCCCATAGGACTAGTAGTTGCGGAACCAAAATAGATTTGTAATGTTTATAAAAGTCCATGGGGAGACCATCTGGGCCTGGGGCCTTCCCTGCAGCGAGTGCTTCAATGGCCTCAGTCAGCTCCTCGGCAGTGAAGGGTCTGTCTAGGGAAGCTGTGGCGTCAATAGACAGGACCGTGAGAGGGAGTTCCTCCAAGTAGAAGTCTATCTCTGAGACATGGGGCCCATCGACTTTCGAGTACAAGGAGGCACAGAATGTAAGGAACTCTGTGTTGATGTCCTGGGGTGAAGTAGCTAGGGTACCGTCGGACCTTTCTATCGCCGGGATGTTGGGGGCTCCAAACTCATGGTGAAGTAGCCTGGCTAGCACGCGGCCTGGCCGCTTGCCCTACCTGTATCGTCTAACCGCCCGGGGGTTATCAAGGAATTTAACTTCTCGCTCCGCAAGGTCACGGAATCTATGTAGCTCCAGGCCCATTGATGCCAGTGTGTCGAGGGAGTGATCGCAAGCATATTGGGTCTCCAGGACAGCCAATGATGACTCGCTCTCCGCGATATCCCCTCGAATGTTTTTCAGAATGCCACACCCTTTGGCTATGGTGATACCCCTAATGTAAACTTTGAATGCCTCCGAGAGGGTGGCTCGTAAGGGTACCGAATCTGTATTGGTCTCAAAAAACTCCTCGATGGATGACTCAAGTTCGGAGGCGAAGGTGTGGTCGAGGAGGGCATGGGGCCACATTCCATTGCCTTGACCTTTCAAAGCCCTGTCCCCAGTTCAGGGAGACGACTACCGGGGAGTGATCAGATAACGTTCTGGGGAGGATTGCCAGATGGGACAGGCACCTTATTAGTATGTCAGACAAAAGTCATCTATCTATCCTAGAATGCGAGTCATGGACTGAGGAATAAAAGGTATATGTGCGGGAATCGGGATACATTAAACGCCAAGCGTCAACCACAGCCAGCCAGGGGAGAGTTGTAAGGATCGTGTAAGCTGCCTTTGAGAGCTGGCGCGGTCTGGAGCCTGACCTATCTAGATTAACATCTAAAATCGTATTGATTTCGCTGCCCCATATAATCGGGATTTGAGGGTAACTCTCAAGGATCGAGGCTAGGTGCAGGTAGAATTTGGGGTCGTCAATGTTAGGACTGTATATATTCAGGGTGGCTACCTCTTGATTTTGCAATTTGCCACCAATAAGTATATATCTCCCAAGGGGGCCTATATGTGATTAGGAGCAGCTGAACTTAAGGTTCCTGTGAATTAAGATGAGGGTACCTCTGCTCTGAGTACCTCTGGGGCCCCCACTGCCTAGCGAAACTCTCGCACTGTTCAGAGCGAGCGTGAGTCTCTGGTAAACACAGTACTTGAGTACCGTTCCGCTCAGCGTAGAGTTGTATTTGTTGCATCTTTTTGTAATTGCCCAGCCCCCTGACATTCCAGCTCATGAAGGTGAGGCTGTTATCCGCCATTAACGTAGCAGGATCGTTCGGGTTTTGTTCTATGGGATTGAGTTGGCCCAATACCTTCCGGCCCAGGCCAGTGTGTCACTCTGTCTATAATTCTGTGTTGTGTCAGTGTGTCATGTGTGATCTCTCTGGTGGTTGCCAAGACTTTTTTAACATAACTTACCATCCCCCCAGCCCCCACCCACAGCCCTCCCCCAACTTGAGGAATGAAACCCAAGCCCCACCATAACAACAACAAACTTCTCGGCATCAGCGCCTGGGGGCCTGTTAGCTAACCTAGCAGTGGTGCGACAGACTGGAAGAGGGTGAGGAGAGTGTTATTACAGCTGGAATAGCTAGTGTGTTCAGCTGAGGTTACATATATGAAGGATTTATGGTAAAGCCAGAAGGGCTGCCACACATGTTGATGCATTTCCATAAGTGCTAGATATAGCACATTATAATTGTGAGCAATCCCCTGACTCCGGCACCCCGGAAGGGAGTCCGAGCGTGTTTAAGAACTGAGACAGCTATAGGGCATCAGTAATTGCCAAACACAGTGAGACAATGCCTCCCAATAGGGCCAGAGCCCAGAGGATTAATTTAGCAACAAGAAACAAACGAACATTCAATGCCTTTTTGCACAACATGAAGTCATCATAACTAAGGTTGAATTCGGCCTATCGCCGGCATAGAACGCTTAATAAGTAACATTACAGACTGGACTTGTGTCGGCAAGGTATCAGCCTGGGAAATGCTCATCAAGGAATTTAGAGGCCTCCTCCGTGATCGTAAAAAAAAGGTTTTGTTGGAATGTTCAATACGCAATTTTGCGGGGAACAGCATGGAGTACTTGACTCCCAAGTCGCGGAGTCTCTTTTTCACAGCTGCAAATGTTTGGCGTTCCCTTTGCACCACCACAGAGTAGTCCGGGTCTCGGAAGTTTAAGATCCTGGCTATAATGGGCCGAGGGGATGCCCCTGGTCTGGGTTTCGCGGTCAAGGATCAGTGTGCTCTCTCGATGGCAAACTGTGGGGAGAGCTTAGGGGTATCCAGGAGCGTCATGCGGATGTGTTCCACGTAGTTCTCCATGGGCTCTGTTATATTGTCCTCAGGTATTCCAACAATGCGCAGATTGTTTCGTCTCGAGCGGGATTCGAGATCATCATTTTTCTTCTCCACCGCCGACACCCGATTGGTGAGTGTGGAGACTGCGGCGCGCAGCGAGCCCAGGTCATCTTCAGCAACCCCCAATCGAGTCTCGACCTCAGCGGCTCGTCCATCCGTTTTTTCGATATGTGCTTTTATGGAGGAAATGGTCCCATTCTTATCGTCCAGTTTAGTATGGAGTGTAGTAAAACCATCCCGGATATACTCCAGCATCTTCTGTGAGTCATCTGAAGTCGATGGGGCCGAGTTGGTCGGTAGCTCCTCAGGGTCATCGGGGTCAGCTTGGACGACGTTTTTGTGAACATATTTAGCGAACTTTGTTTATTTTCTGGCACCGGCTCCTTTAGTCCTGGTGAAGGCCAGGACAGGGGACTAGGATACTTAAGGAAAGCAGGTGATCAGGATTAGTGGAGTTCCCTGGCAGCAGCTGTAGCTTAGGAGTATCTGGATCTGTAGTTATGTAGCCCTGCGGGCCAGTGAGTCAGTATCCAGCTTGCGGCCAATTTATGCTCCAAGTCTTCTTTATAACCTGTATGTGTGTGCCGCAGTGGGTGGGACCCGGATCCGTGGCAACAGCGGTAGGGCGACCCCCCATGGGGAGCGCCGGCACCGCACGCGGCAAGTGCAGGATATCAGGGCCGAGCCCCTCTCCCGTCCAATGCACGTGAGGTAAGCGTGGAGTTCAGCACTGTTCAAGATTCACAAGGTTGGGCCAGCCAGGTATGGCACAAGGGTTATTGCGGGCTAAGGTAGGTCCCCCGGCTTCACATGTTAGATGCCCAACAACTTCAGCCATATAGAGGGGGGGCCCCCTCGCTCAGCGTAGTTTGTTAGTGATTGTGTTCAGATTAAGGGGGTGGAGGGGCAGCAGTTCCATGGCCCGGTGGATGTAGTGTCTAGTGGAGGTGCCCCCGGGCAGTACCAGCATCGGGGCACCCCCACTGAGCCTCAGTCTCCCGGAGGGATAGTCAGCGCCCAACAGCGGATTCATAAAATGGCGCTCTCAGAGACTTCAGTGATGTCAATGGGAGTATTGGTGTGGGGGGGGGAGTCTCCACAGAGTCAAGAGCGAGCAGAGTCCAGGCCCCGGGCCGCTCACCGTGGGGCATTCGGGTCCCCAGTGTCTCCAGGCGCTGTGGGTAGTGAAACCAGCCTACACTGGCAGGCCTCCTCACTGGAGGGTGGGGCCCCGGGCGAGCCAGCGGCTGTGGGAGTCAGCGCCGCAGTCCCGTGGGGGGTCAGCCCGCCCCCAGCCACCCAGCCTCCTTACCTTATCGAGAGCCTCTGCAGGAGCGCCCCGGGAGGAGGGGCGAGGGAGGAGGCCAAGCGAGCGGCTCCGCCGCGTAGAGTTAGCTGCAATGGCTCTGGGCATCTGCGGCACCCAGCCCAGAGCCAGGGGGACCGCAAGTCTCAGGCTCCAGCCACCAGGCAGTAGTGGTGCAGAGCGATCCCAGGCCCGCCGGCCGATCGCACAAGTTGCACGGTCACTCAGCGCGCCTCTCAAGCCCAGATGCTCCTCCCACACACAGGCCACCCGCGCCGGGGTGACAGGTGGCACCGTGCATCCGCCCTCTCCGGAGCCCCGTCGCGGGGCGAGTCAGACGTCTGTGGCGCTGCGCCACCGGTGGAAATAGTGAGACCTGCAAAGGGTCTCCGAGTCCGAAACTCGGCTCGGCAGTAGACTGCAGGTTGACACAGCGGCCACAGCAATAGAAGTAGGTTCAGCTCTATTTTATGAGGGTAATTTTAGGAATATGTGCCCTCATAGTCCGGAGCTTCACACTAAGGCGGCTATCTTGATTCGGCGCAACAGCGCCCCATCCTCCTTGTAATTTTAATAATATGTTGTCTAAGTCTTTTAAGAGCTCGCCTGGTTGATTAACTGGGGGATGTAAGTATTTGGGAGCAATACATGCTTTCCGCATTTCACATCAGTAAAGCACTCGTATTAGACTCCTATGACTATACGGCAGAAAAGAGCCAAAGCAAAACATTCTTAACGCAATTAAAGTTCAGCCCTGTTAAAACTGCATTTTGATCTTGCTGGTCTGTTGATTTCTGTCACTTATGTGACAACAACAAAAGCGACCACCTCATTTTCGTCCTACAAATCACATATCATTCCATCCGTGTTCTTCCCATGTACCAGCCTACCGCCACCAGAGAACCAACCCATCTGCTTCCTCCCCTGGAAGACAGTCTGCTCTAGTGGGTTTTAATTTTAGGTGTTGTTTAGTTGGGTATTGACAAGTATTGTCATTTAAAGACCAGGCACTCACACCATTACTAGTTATTGGCATCATGTGGGCAGGTCTTCACATCATTGCCAGCTATTGACAATAAACACCATAGTACTCACACCCTTGCAAGCTATTGCCTTCAAAAGGTCAGGCAACCACACCATTGCCATGAAATACCAAGTTATTAACACTAACATGTATTTTCATCAGTCACCCAGCTATTCACATGATTGTCCGGTATTGCCACCAAGCACCCAGGCAAGACACTAATAACAGATATTACCAGATTTTGTTCAGGTACTTACATTCTTGCCAGGTATTCCTTTTGACAGTCAAATTCCTTACACCGTCGCCAGGATTCACCATGAAATGCCTAGGTCCTCGTGACATTGCAAGGTTTTATTTGTTTTATATTGGGTACTTATTTAGCATGTACCTAGCTTCGGGATGCAACCTAGTAATGCACATCTGCAGCTATACATTACATGGTTACATCGGGGGACAGCCCTTATAACCTAGCATGTATTGTGGACTTGGGAGGCATGCCAAAATGAGGAAGACACATGTGGCAGACCCCAGGAAGAGCCACAACATTGGGCCGAGGATTAACAGACCCAGTGAGGGTGCGTTGTGAATGAAGGTGGACTGGGTTCTTCCTCTAGCAATAACAGGCCGTGAATGCACCAAAGTCTTTGTTCACATATTTATTACTGGCAGAGAAGCACACTTATTGCAGACAAAGTACGTTAGGCACACTGGACACAAATGTTTGTCTGCATTAGGCTGTGGGCACAAGGAGGAGCATCAACGGCAGGCATACAGGCTAGGCACACCCACTGTCGTGGAACCTGATGCCTCTGGAGTACCTTTGGATGCAGGGGGGGGACACCAAGGGAAGAAGGAAAGGGTTGGAGAAGGAAAAGCTGAATGGGGAGACTGCTGCGAAGGAGGAGAGACTGGGGAGAGGGGAGAGAGAAGAAGGAATGGGCAGCTGGGGAGCAGATGAGAGAAAGCGGAGCGGGGAGGAAGAATAGGTAGTGGGTGAGGGGAGGCAAGGGGCTGGTAGTGATGGTGAGGGCTGAGAGAAGGGGGAAAAAGAGAGCGAGAAAGAGATAGGGAGGCAAGCAGGGACAGAGACGGCTGGGAGGCCCACCAGTGGAGAAATAGAGCCACTTGGGGAGAAAGAGGCAGAAGGGGAGGGACAGGAGAGGAGGGAGGAAGGCAGACAGGGAAAAGGGTACCTGATAAAAGCCCTCCTCACCTTCTCTGCCCTTCCGCACGCGTTCAGCACGACAGTGCAGGCAAACAGGAAAGAGCACCAGGTCCTCTCCTCACATGCTTATAAGGCTGACCCCACTCCAGAGCCCGCCCACACACTCTCACATGATGAACACAGCTGTTCCCAGGGTTCAAAGAGGCTTGGTGACAGGAAGGGGGACAGGAAGTCCTTGGGTGTAGGACAGGTGGGAAAACAGAGGCAGGGACAGGTCCTCTCTCTACAGATGTCGCTCCACCCTTCCAGAGCCCACCCACCCCCATGATGAACACAGCTGTTCCCAAGGTCCAGGGAGGTTTGCTGACAGGAAGGGGGACAGGTGGGAAAACAGAGGCAGGGACACCAGATGCTGTTACTGTGAACGGGAGGAAGGTTCTCAGGGAGAGATGAAAGGACCAACTCCCAGGCTGCCGATTACACTGGCTGTTGCCTGGACCGGGACCAGGTATCATTTTCAGTGTGGTTGACTGGGGTTTGGAGGGAATGGAGTCCCTTTGTTGGGGAAGGAGCCTGGCTGGAGTTCCACAACACATACCCACACTTACACCTAGTGCAGGGGATACAGAGTGGAAGGACATCAGACTAAATACAATGGCAGGGACTCAACACAGGTCCACATATCAAGGCAGGGTCACACACACACACACACACACACACACACACTCTCTCTCTCTTTCTCTCTCTCTCTCTCTCTCTAAAGGAATGTCTGCTACCCAAACAGTGCAGGAACACAGGGTGAAAGGTGAGCAATGCCCAGTGTGCCAGGAACCAAGCAGCTACAGAGCTCATAGAGTGACAGTACAAAATGCAATGAGCAGGCAATGTTGAAACCAATTACAGTGAAGCGTCAATGCAGTAACCAAATACAGATTCTGGCATGGAGAAACAAGATGCAACGAGGCTCCAATCACCAGGATTCTGTGATGGACAAAATACAAGAAATAAACCACCATTGCAGGACATGCTATCAGGGCTTGTCATAAACAGAAATAAAATAAAGGGAAACATGCAAGCACTGGTAAAATAAACACAAGCACAGAAACCGTAGGCAGGTAAAAGGAATTATACAGCCACATACATTGCAAGATGAAAACATACATTCAGGAGAAATGAACGGTCGCGCAATACATTGGTAAAATGAAAAAAAAGAACACCCAGAGTAAACTTGAGTTACATATATGGGAAAAACATGTGAAGGCTGACAGATGTCCTCACGTGGAGACTGCCATTTCCACGGTATGATTTGCATGGAATCAGTTGTATTTAGTGGGGAACCTATAACAGTGCTGAGACAGCATGAAGGGGTGAAACAATGGAGTGGGCTTTAGAGGGCGGTTGTCAGGAGGATGCTGGACTTGGTGCGTTCAGGGGATGTATCATATGGGCTGTGAAGGGGGGCTCCTTCAACAGGAGGGTCTTGATTTCTTTTCTGAATTGCATGAGGATGGGAGTGAGTGTGATGTTGATCAGCATGAGGTGCCACCATTTCAGGGCGTACTCTCTGGCTCCATGGCTCTTTCTTTTTTGCATTTCTGCAGCCTAATCTCGCTGGGTCTTGACTTCTGGTGACATACTGACTGACAGGCATGATGAACCCGTCTGTCAATTAGGAAGCAGTGTGCATGGTGACTGCTTCTGCATGCTTTCTGGGGCAGCCAGTGAGGTTTGATGAGTGTGTGCTTTCTGTGGTAATATTTGCAGAGACCTTTCAGGAGGTGGGCAGTGCAGCGGTGCGGAGGATGCTTCTGAGAGTTGCTAGGATGGTTGTGGAGGGTAGGGTGCTCATCGCACGTGGGATAGGACCAGGGATGTATGATCGACCTGAAGTTGGTCACTTATGGGGAGCGTTGCGATTTCCCACATGATTGATAGTTGGCCCTATGCTGCCTGGGATTTTAGGCTTGTTTTGAAGCGGAAGTGACTGTCCACGTGGAATAGCAGAGATTTGGCACAGGGTTTCAACGGCTAGGTTCATGGTGGACAACCGCGTCTGGATATAGGGGATTTTCAATGTTGTTGGCGAGCAGCAGGAATACCCACAGCACCATTAGCAAGCACTCAACCTTCACTCCATGGGTTTTATTGGCTGGTGGAGATGAACATCGGGCACCACCACTCGCAGGGGGTAGAGGGTTAGGGCACATTTGAGGATAGGCAGGTGGATATAGGAACACTGGACAGAGGTTTAGGGTATGCTTGTTATTGGGATAGGTAGGGCAAAAATAGGGTAAATGTTCTTCGACTCTGTTGGGAGCCACAGCACAGTGACTCTGTGTATGCTCTGGTAAAACACCAGGTTATGCAATAAAACGTTTCGCACCAGAGTCCATCACACTGATTGGCGAGTGATAGTACACTGCACTCATGCATGCCACTGGTTGGTGTGGCATGCATTCATTAGTGTGATTGATGTTCATTCACTTTCTGCTTTCCATACATTAACTTTTCAGCTTTTCTCAGTTGCTGATTCCTGTAAATGTACACCCTTCTATGTGCTCTAACTTCACAGCGTTAACGCTGCCACGTGATAAAGTTACACAGTAGGTCGCACAGTGTTACCTGCACACTATAAATGCACAGGTGAATTCTATGAAGATTTAATTGTAAAACGTGCACAGGTTCATAGCAAGTTAGACACACTGCTTTAATAAACAAATGAGGAAATTAGGCATACGGAAATCAGATCCCTAGATTAGCCCTGCTCCAGTCAGCTCTATAGGGATTAGCATTTAATTTATTTATTTATTTATTGCATTTTACATTCCGGGCGGATTAACAAGAGGCCCTTATTTGTGCTGCGAGGGCCTCTGTGGGTTGACTCTGTTCCTAGAGGCCGCCAGCGGGGCAGGCTTGTAGCAGTCTTCGATTGGGCGCAATGTAGAAAGCAGATGTAAGTGTGTGATATGGTCGTTGATGCACTATGCAGAATGCACACAGAAAGGGCAGAGAGGATCAGACCAGGCCAACTTCCTCTCGAGATGATTCCCCATGTGCAGTGTGCCTCAAGACGTGGTCATTGTGGTTCAGCTGCCTGGGCCCTGTTGCTTTGCCCACGAGGCGGCTGGCAGTGCCTTCCTATTGATGAAAGGAGCTCTTTGGGCAATTGATTCTGGTAGTTGTAGTTCTGTTTGCCTTCCCCAAGTCTATAATTTATATGGCAGGTAACCGCCACCCCCATCCTGAACTCTCCCATGGCAATTGATGTCTGCATGGCCATAAACAGGGGTAGAGGACACTGAGTTCTTTCTGTGGGGGGCCAGGGTCAGCCTATGTGTTTTCCATGGCCCATAGAATTCCATCTCGGGATCAACATAACTTATGGCAGGTGGGGGTCAGGTTGTGGTAGGTCTGGATAAAGTTCAAGCAGACCTTCAGGTGTCGTTGATGTATAATATTTTTATGTAGATTTGTGTATCATCTAGATTCTGGTGGATGGGGATGTTGTGGCCAGTGAGGAGGATTTCCTGGGGGGGCCAGGCAAAGACTGAAGATCATAACCTAGAGGATTAATCCCTGTGGGGCCCCACAGGTGATCAAGGAAAGTGCAGAAATGAGGATATAGAGCTGGACAAACTGATGGTGGTCTTCTAGGGAGGAGGTGGAACAGCATAGGCTGTTCTGTACAGTGCCCACTTGGTTGTGTGGTTCCTAAACGAGGCCTTGATGGCCTACTGTTTAACAGCCTGAAGTGAGATTGAGGTGTACCCGAAAGATGGGGGAGTCTGTTGTCAAGGATACAGAGTGCATAATCTACCACTTGGATAGTGGTTGTATCCTTGCTGCATCTGGTTGAGAATCCAGTTGATGTGTTTGTAGGAGGCTGTTGGCACTGATGCAAACTTCAAATTGGGTGGTTTTGGCGCTTTTAAATATTCTGCCTAGGAAAGGAAGGTCTGTGATTGGGTGGTAGGTTATGTGGTTGTTGGGGCCCCATGTCAGATTCTTGAGCAGGGCAAAGATTTGTCCAGTTCTTTGCACGGTGGGAAAGGTGCCCTGAGTGCGGGATACTCTGAAGATTTCCAGGAAGTGGTGAGGGTTTCTGTGTGGAGTGTCTTGAGGATGGACACTGGCAAGATGTCATCTGAAAGCGATGTTGCTTTGATGGATACTACGGTCTTTGACAGATCTATTACAGAGACGGTTTCTAAGGTGTCATTTTGTGTGATGGAAAAGGCGTTAATAGCCTAAAAACTCACATCATTTCCAGGTGTTGCCATCAAATGCGCAGGTACTACCAGAAAACACAGGTGTTACTGTTAAAATCTCAGACACTCACCCAATTATCAGGTAATATCTGCAAGGCCCTCAAGGCTCTCAAATGTCATGCTTCTAAGTTGGTAATCTCTTCTCTTATCGTCTTTTCTATTGCTCTTGTATTCTCTTTGAACTTCCTGCCTCTAAGATCTATCTTTAACTCTTCTATTCATCTTCTCTTTTCACTTGCCGCTCGTGACACTATTTCTTCACCTTTTGCTTCTCTAGGATGGCTACCTTTTCACTATCGTCTTAAATTGAAAATCCTCTGCTTTGTCTTTAAGTCTCTCCACAATCTCAGACCCCCCTTATGTCTCTTCCTTTTACTCTCCCTCTCGTTCTCTTTGCTTTCTGTGCCAATTATTTGTATTGGTTCCCTGACCACCTTGTGCCCATTCCTCCTCGTTCTTTATCTCTCTTGGCCCCACTTCTTTGGAATGCGCTCACGCTCTCTTTCTGCTCTCTTTCCTCCTAACATCACTTCCGTTGTGGTCTTAAGGACCAACTAGTCTCCCCTTAAAATCTGGACTATCACGCTGTTTTACCATTGATGTGTACCACTATAATATCTTTGTTAAGAGCTTTGGCATAAAGCGCTCTCTAAATCCAAATACTATGCAAATTATCTATAAAAAATCCAGGTACTCATATCATTGCCAGATACAATATTGCCATCAAATAACTAGGTACACGCACGATTTCCAAGAATTATTTCTTTATTTATAACATTTATGGAAAGCCCAAAGCCAGGTGTATCACAACATGCGTTAAAGAGGTAGATATAGGCAAGTACAACGCGTAAAAACAAAGGTAAGAGCATGAAAGTCTCAGGTATTGCCATGAAAGGCCGAGATGCTCACACCGTTACCAGGGAATGCTACCAAATGCCAAGGCATTCACACCATTGTCATCAGTGCCTAGGTACTCTCACCATTTGCAGTCAGTGCTATGAATAGTCCAGGTATTCAGACATCATTATGTACTGCCATTAAAACCCTAGGTATGCATACCATTACTTTCTCACAGTACTGTCACCAGTTTCCCACTGACACCATTGCCAGGTTTTGCCATCAAATGCTCATGTTCACACAGTATGGCATGGTATTGCCATCAGAATCCTAGGTACTTCCACCTCCAATCTTAGGTATTGCCACCAAAATGCCAGGTAATCTCACCATTGCCAGGTACTGTCCTCAGATGTCTAACTAGTCACACCATTGCCCGGTATTGCTGTCAGAGGTTGTGGGACTAACCATGGCTATGTATTGACATCAAATGCCCATGTTCTCAGACCATTGCTAGATATTGCCATGAAATGCTCAGAACTCACACCACTGCCAGGTTTTGCCATCCCATGCCAAGGTACTTAGAATTTTGCCAGGTGTTGTCATCCAATATCCAAGTGCTCACCCTCTTGTCGCTGTTTTTGTCAGCCATCAGATACTTACCCCATTCTTTAGCTATTCGTTGTTTAGTTTGTGTCTTTTCACTATGGGTACTATGTATATAATATGTAGTTAACTATGCAAATTGACTTAGCACTTTGTAACAATGTTATTTCGTAAAAAAACTTTTGTTGAACTAATTATACGTAAACTATGCATTATGAAGATTGAGACTTTTGCTCAAATGAAACATAAAAAAGGCTTGATTGAATCAAGACATTAATAGCACACCCAACAATCTCAGATTTCTTGAATGAAAGGCTAATATTTGTTGAAATTAAATTTGCATAAAGAAATAACTAAAATAGATAAGTAATCAATTTCTAGTAAGAACGTCTCTTTTTGTATATCAGATACTTACCCCATTGCAATGTAACACCATCACATTTCCCCATAGACAGCAAAACTAGGTGTCACCAACAAATGGGTAGATTACCCCACCATTCCTAGGCATTAGATGTATTATCATCTTCGTCTCTTCGTCATTAAAGGGTGCGATACTGTGCCCCTCTCCCCCTCACTGGCACTGTAGGAGACCTCACATGAGAGGAGTCCATCACCCTGCCCTCCCCTTGACCCAGCAGGCACTCAGCTTCGTTTTCTAAGGGCGAGAGAACAGGAAAGTGGTCAGAGCGGCAGGAGTGAGGCTTGGCATCCCTGCTCTCCGTCTTCAGCACTACGGTTTGGCATACATCATGGATTCATAGATACATAGGTTTTGTCAAACCAGAGTGTTCTTTTTACCCCACAATAATCACTTCCCTTTTCAGTTGCACAACTCCATGTGCAAATAGACCTCAGGAGAGGTCCTTATCGCTTGGAATAATGACCCTTCCCCAATTGATAGCCATGATATGCGGCAATAACTTTGGGCAGGTCATTATCCTGTGATAAAGGCCACTCCATTGATCCATAAGGGTTAATTAAATTCAGGAGACAGCATAATCTGTTATGCCTGACTAGGGCAGACTCCAATCAGAGTGCTGTATTCCTTGGCTCAGTCGCTGTTAAAGGTTCCCTTTCCTCTAGCCGGTGGGAGCCGGTGGGGTATTCTTCTTCTCATCTCACTGCTCGTTCACAGGTGTCACGTGGGCTGATTGGCATTTACTGTCCCACCCATGCATTCTTCTCAGAGACTGTGATACTGCTTGAACCACTGCACACCTTTTATGTCAAAACATGTCAATGTCAATACTAGATTCAAACCCAAGCGAAGGGTGGTACTGGTACCCCAAGGCCTATGGCTACAGGAAGGTTCAGACGCACACGCTCTATAGCAGTTCAATGACGATATTGGCGAAATCTCAACACCACCAATTAATGGTTCCATGTGGTAATATCCCTGCCAAAATATCGGCATACAAGAATGGTGCTGTTTTTGCGGCGATATAATCCCATGGAAGCTGTGGGGGACACCCTTGCAACCCCCATGTTTATTTAAAGGGAGCAGGGGTCACCGCTGCAACCCCTGCTCCCATTCTCCCCATGAATAATGTCGCCTATGCCGGTTCCCGGCGACCATATGTATGGCAACATTATTTATGGGCATAATATTACCTGGTGCCCAATTAATGTGCTTAGTCATCCTCCAGATCCTTGTATACATTTTCAGTTGGTCCTCTTTTTTGACAAAGCAGATGCATCATATAATTGTGAGTAATGATGGTTGTCATGGCATCTGGGTCACTGGCGTTTCTCCAGGTTTCCTTATTGGCATCAGGGGATGTTTCCACAGTCACATGATAAAACCCAGAGAAAGACGTCTTTCCTGCGAGCGCAGCACACAGAAACCTAATTTGAGTGCATTGTAATAACGCCTGGCAACCTCTTTAGATGGTACATTTCCAAACACATCACCCTTAAAATGTGGACCAGTTTTTTGTGGCTATTCATATTTTTAATGTCACCAAGGAAGCAGCCATGACTGCCTAACCACCGACTATTTTGGCAGTGCGCCTTCTTCAGGAGCTTTGCAGAATGAATGCAAGGATGTTGATAGAAACTCCAGACTGGCCTTTTCTCCCCGTGGCCCGGGATCTGATCATGACTACTTGGAAGTCAGCATATGGACTCATCAAATGGAATAAGTATTACGTGTAGCCTGAACACACAGAGCGCCTTTTACAATGTGTAAGTGGTAATTACATCAGCCCATTAAAGAGCCAAGAGGAAATGAGCTGGGCTGGTCTACTAAATAACAGGGCTTCAATGTCATCCAATACCAAGGTTCACATATTCTTGAAATAGGTTTGGCAGAGGAACTGAAAAGAGAGCGAGACTATTCTTAGTGCACACATGCTCTGTGGTCCAGCATCCCTCATTAAGAGCGAGCCGGTAGGTGACCCGAAATCGTATCACAGCGAGTTTAGACAAGATCTAAGAAAGAGCGGGACCGCATCCCAGTCTGTGGCTATCGAAATACATTCTTTAAATAAAGCCAACAAAGCCAACTCTGACCAATTTCAGGACAGGCTGGTCGCAGTTTCACTATTTTGAGAAGAAGGGAATCCTGAACTAATGGCAATGTGATATTTTTAGTCCGCTGCCATTTGGAATCAACATATAGCAATGGAATTTGCTTTGGCTCCACCGGTGCGTGCTGAGACAAAGTGGCAAACATTTGCTGTATTGATTGATTGATATGTTATTTGTAATGTTCCTACACACAATGTGTTTCAATGCACAACCAGGCAAGGAAGGGGGAACAAGGGTGGACAAGAAAAACAATCTTACTAGGTCTAGTAGGACGATGGGGAGCAGGTGCAAGTGGATCTTGGTCACCTGGCCCAAGCCCCGCCCACCTGGTACCTTCCTGGTTGCCGCTTTTTTTCCAATTTAGCAAGCCCCACCCACCTGGTCCCTTCCTGGTTGCTGCTCTTTTTCCCTACTAAAGGAGCCCTCCAGCCTCTTTTCCTTTGCAGATGGGGAGTAGGTGCAAGTGGATCTTGGTCACCTGGCCTAAGCCCCACCCACCTGGTGCCTTCCTGGTTGCCGCTCTTTTACCCCACTTAACAAGCCCAGCCCACCTTGTGCCTTCCTGGTTGCCACTCTTTGTCCCTACTTAAGGAGCCCTACAGCCCCTTTTCTTTTTCAGGTGGGGAGCAGGTGCAAGTGGATCTTGGTTACCTGATTCTTCTACCTTGCTCCCCCTCCCCCCCCTCCAGCCTACTTCTGCAGGAGTCTGTCTTGATACATTCTGGTTTCACCATCACCGTCTTGTGGCCAATGCTGCATTTGACTTGTATGGACTTCATTGACTAATGGTGGCCCTGAATCATGCTGTTCCCATCTTCATCTTGTATCCAGGCTTGCAAAATCATGTGTTACTACTGACTTCTGCAATTGTATTTGCTTTCCCCTCTTCCTTCTCTACTCTTTTTGACTGATTACTCTCTTCTCTCCTCCTCTCCCTTTCTCCCTTTTCCTATCTACTCCCCTCCTCCCCTTACATTCTTCTATGCACTTGGACCTCGTATGATAGCAACCTCGTCTGCCTCCGCCCCCACCCCTTACTTGCCCCGTCCCCCCCACTCCAGCACTATCTGAAATGTCATCAGGTCTAGTACGATAATCGCTTGTTTTGTTCCTCCCCTCCCTTTCTGCACCCCTCTCCCTCACCTTTTGTTTTCTCCAGCTGTACCAGAAATGTCGTCAGGCCTAGTATGGTAGTCGACTGTCTGTTTCCATTTCCTTCCCACTCTCCCCCTCCCTTCCTTATCTATGTCTTAGCTCTTGAACTATCTGAAATGTCGTCAGGCCGAGTATGATAGCTAATTTCACATCCTTACTGTTCATGGGCTGTAAGAATGTCATTGTATTTTCCCTTGTTCCCTCCCTTGCTTTGAAGCGCTTTGAAACACATTATGTATAGGCGCTATATAAATAAACTATCATATCATATCATAGTATCATTTAGAGTGCGCAGACAAGAAGTGCACGGGAGAGGGTATGTGGGAAAAGTGCACCCATAGCAGCAGGTCCCTGAGTTAAGTGCAAGGAAGGCTGGGGCTCGAAAGGGAATCACAGCTCGGTAGTGCAAGGGAGGCCAGGCGGCAGTGCAGGAAGGCCAGCAGGCAAGTTCAGGAGAACTGGACAGGTTGGGGCCTGTTGTCCTGTAAGACTCAGAGGAATGCTAAGCAGGCAGTCAGCAGAATGGTGCAGGAACAAGGGAAGGTTAGAAGGGGAGAGTACGAGAGAAATCCTTGTGGACAATGCAGAGGGTCTTGAACTTGATCCTTGCAGCCACCGGGTGTCATGGCTACAAGCCCCAGAACACAATAACCACACCATCTAGTGATGGGGGCAATTGTCCATTAACTCACTTATGTCCCTTTGGGACCCATAAACACAGGGGCTCTGGCTGGACTCAGTCCTGGTGCCTTTGGTGCAAGGCTCATATAGAGATGTGAGCAGGAACACTTTATTTCAGTGCAGGAGTGCTTTTACTTTATATCAGTGCAGGAGTGCTTTTATTTTACAAGAACTTTCCAGCAGCTGAAAGCCTTTATTCCAGAGAACATCCTGTGGCTCCCTATGCCTGGTCTTCATGTGCTGACTCATCGGGTGTGGCAGGGCGTGGCAGGCAGGCTGAACCTGGTGGGCGTGGCTTCAGAAGCTCACCTATATAAGCTGCTCCATCCTTAAGGCCGGTGCTTCGCTTTACTGTGCACTCGCGTGCAATGTGACGCTCACTGCCGCTTGGACCAGTTTACTTACCTTTGAAACCAGGCGTTCTCCTGCATACTCACCTCCAGGAAACTGGTGCTTCATCGCTTCATCTGCAGACTCATCTCCTGACATCCATTGATTTTGATCCCAACGCCGCAGCACTGCGCTCCGCATCCACAAACTCGGACCCTGTGAAGAAGAAGGAAGACAAGGTTAGAACATCCGTCCTGGGGCCGCACCGCATTTGAACCCCGCGCGCCCCTTAGTTAACAACTTACCAGCTACTGCACCACTGCAGCTTCGTCCCTCGTTCCCTCCGGCTGCCGCCTCGAGCTCCGCAGCTTCTGCCGGGCCGGCAACATCACCTGCAAGGGAAGAGAGCAAACATCAACAGTGAAACGGGCAGCAATACAAGACAACAAACTTTACAATACAACAAAAACAGACGAGGAAAGACACAGGCAAACAGGAACACTTACCTGAAATATAGTGGCTTAGTCGCAGCAGGACTGGACTACCATGTGCAAGGGACCAGTGAAGGAACTCGGTCCACATCATACAAGCGCCCCTGCCAGAAGCAGCAGGACGGAGTGCTCGCCAAAACTAATCAACCGGTGAGCTTTCCAGGGACAGCGCATCCCACAGTTTGGGAGAAGGGGTCTGGAAGGGGATGAGGCGCACAAGCTGGCATACTCACGCCCCCTATTCTCCATGCAGGAGCAGTCCCGAGCAGCATCACCTATTACCACCAGTTACCACATCAGCGCAGAGGGCGAAGTTGGACTCGAGCGACCTCATCCCCGGGAGTGCCCCAACGCCTCTCCAGAGACCAGGTTAGCGTAACACCGTGAGCCAGTGGAGGGATTTCAGGTCCAGAGAGATGCGGTCCCTGGGTTTGAGGCCAAGGATAAGTCTTGCGGTACTGTTCTGGATGAGTTGTAGAGGGCGAAGAGTAGAGTTAGTCAGATTAAGAAAGAGGCTGTTGCAGTAGTCCAGCTAGTGCTCTGGAGACAGTGAGCTTCTGGGGGTAGGTGAGAAAAGGGAGAATACCTCTAAGGAGGTTCAGCTTTAAATGGACCTTTCTGGAATGGTCTCTGATGTGTGGGGAGAAGGGGAGAGTGGAGTCCAAGATGACCCCAAGGTGTATTGCCTCACAAGAGGGTGAGGGCAGAGGGCCCAGGGAGGCCGGCCAGAGTGCGCGGGGAAAAGCGAGAGCAGGAGTCCCAATGAGAAGGATCTCAGTCTTACTGGCATTAAGGCAGAGATCATTAGAGGTGCACCATGCCTGAATACCAGAAAGACAGTCAGAAATGAGCGAGGAGGTAGCCAAGGATGGCCTGAAAGAGAACTGCATGTTATCCGCATAACACTGAAAGAGGAAAAGGTAGAGATCAGGAGGGCCATATGGGCCAGGTAGACATTGAAAAACCAAGGGGAGAGGATAGAGCCCTGGGGAACACCACGTGTGGAGAGAGAGGTGGTGAAGAGGAAGGACCCGATGTAACCTGGGAAGGTCAGTCCAAGAGGAAAGAGGACAGCCACGCCAGTGCCTGAACCGTGATGCCAAGCGTATAATGGAGCTGAGTGATCAGAATGTTGTGGTTCACCATGTCAAAAGGCAGAGGATAGGTCGAGGAGAATGAGGACAGAGGGAGAGCTAGAGTCAATGGTGACCATGAATTCACAAAGGAATACAGCACTCTGGTTTTGAGTCTACCCTAGTCCGGTGTAACAGATGATGTTTTCTCCTAAATTTAACTAATCCTTATGGACATATGGAGTGCCCTTTATCACAGGATAATGACCTACTTTAAGTTATTGCCATATATCAGGGCTATAAGTTGGGGAAGGGTCATTATTCCAAACGATATTTGCACATGGAGTTGTACAGCTGAAAAGGTAAGTGTTTATTGTGGGGGAAAAATAACACACAGGCAATTCATGAGGTTAAATTAATTACTCTAGAACTATCAACACACAACAAGCAGTCCTTATTTGATGTTTCATTTGGGGATTTAACTGCACGTGCTCCTCTCTGCCATTGCACGTTTGAAGACATTGGTTTCTATGCTACTTGTCAGGCTGCCCAAGTCTGAATGTTTGAAATGAGGTCTATGCCAAAGATTATTGGCTGCATTCCGAGCATTCCCATTGGCTGAAAAGAGGTCTACAGAGTAATCCATGTGCTGAGTAAGTTTTATAGACCCTGTTCGAGGGCGGTACTGGGGTGTAATGGACCATGGGCACCAAATTAAAGGCCTGAGTCCGGTTCTGGCATTTAAAAAGATTTGATGGATCAGAACGTATGACCCAATGTGAAGGTCTTTAAAGCTTTAAAACTCCACTGGCTCTTTCATGAGAGAGAAAATAGCTTCAAAAGGACATAAATGAGGAATGCAAGTGATGTCTTTCTAGCCCTATGTTTAGCGTACTCTATGTCCTGGAGTAACACCCATCCCACTTTTGGTATGTACACTAACTTGGGTATACGCTGCACTGTTAGTATATACATTTACCTGGGAATTGGATTTGCGTTTATGCATGCATGGAGCTGTTGACAGCACATAAATCTGCCTGTGTGGTCAGAAAATGGCCTACGGGTACACTCCAGGGTATTGTTAGGCTGGGAATGATGTGCTTTGAACAACCTGTGGGCTATCCCAACACAGAGAGCCTGCCGTGTGTCCAATAAGAGTGCCAAAGGCTTATAATTAAGCTTTATAGACTTGGTCTGGGAGTCGTAGATTGCGTTATGGGACCTGAGTGAAAGGCCTGAGCTCAGGCAGTTTTATTAGTATGAGGGACCATAACACATTTTGTCCTAAATCCGTTTAAAGAGGTTTGGGGCATCATTATACCCAGTACAGCCCAAGGTCCGGGACTGAAAAACTATTAAAATCCCCCTGGCTCTTTCATGAGAAATAATAAAAACATTAAAACGGCATCAATTATAGATACACATAATGATGTATAAGCTGTCGAGATGGTCACTGAGATCAACAGACAAGACTCTAATATAAGGTGTACAAAGGATTTATTTATGACTGTATGCAGGTTGGGGTAAAAAAAAAACAAATGGGGCAGATTAAAGGTAACTTAAATGACTCTCCCAAGTTCTTTAGCTGACCCCCCTTCTGGGTCAGTGTCCACTTTAGTAAGTTCTCATTGTGAGATTGTTTGGGGAAGTCTTAAATCCCCCTTAAAGTCCATTGCTATGGTGTATACAAATGGTGTACAATCTACTTGGTTCTGGTATAGTCCCTGTGCATCAGGGTGCAGATTGGCTGAACCGGCCTTAATGTCTGCCATCCTCCACTCCTCTTTCCTTAACCTCCTCCAACTCTCCATTCCCTGCTACTGCACACCATCTTTCTCCACCTCCTTCATAGCTTCTAAGATGCTACGAGTTGTCCACTACACTTTACTCCACCGCTTCCTCCTCTCTGCTCCACACTGCTCCTTCTACTCCTTCTCCAATGCTCCTCCCCCACAACCCACACACTGTTTGGGTTTGGAACTGCTTTTATAATGGCCCCTCCCCTGGTCTGGTCTCCAAGGCAACAGGCTGCAGCTGTAAGGGAGGGCTCCACTGTGATGCATTGCAGTAGCATCCTTCATGCAGGTCCCTTAGGGGTGGGATCAATCAGGCAAAGGCTAGAAGAAGTGGGACCGCATTTCTGGTTTCCACCAGTCTGTCCTGTCTCTTCCTGTCTGCCTGTTGCTTGGAGCACTCACCACCTGTCTGCTTCTGGAATCCTCAGGTTCATCAGTTTTTGATAAATTCCCTGGGAGAAGTAGGGAGGCTGTAATATCTGTTTCCCCTTTTGCTTTTAAGAGGGAGAGAGAGATGCACTTTCTCCACTTTCTCCTCTCTTATGGGTAAGGGTTGTGGGATCCCCTGGGCTATCTTCCCCAAGGATTTGAAATGCGATTCTGTGTGTTGGCCTGCTCTTCCCTAGAGCTCTTCTGTCCCTGTAAGGAGGAGTGTGGTCTTCTAGTCCGGCCCAGGTTTTCCTTCAAGAAAGCAGGGGAGCAATGGGAGATAGTGTCCTCCGCTCCTGATTCTAAGGGAAAATCATTGGTGACCTGAGTTGGGGAAGTCTTCCCTGGTGTTCTTGTAGCTTTCTGGGTCTTGCCAGGGCATTCCAATTTGATGATCTCTTTCATTTATCCTTGGTTGCCTTATCTGAATCCTCTCCAGATTTTCCCTTGCAACCAGTGGCGAATTCTGGGAGAATTAGGGCCTTCACCCACTCTTTCCCCTAATGAGTTGGCAAATTGGCAATGGAGTACTCTCAGATGGAGCGGTGGCTATCTGTGAGCCATGTGACTGTCCCCTGCTATGAGAGTAGGTACTGCGATGGGATGAGTGGAACGGAAATGTTTGTCCTTTGATCCCACAAGTCATCAGCATGTAATTAACAACGTTGCAACATGGAGAGCACTCTCACAGGCAAAGTGTTACTGCTAACAGATACATTGGGAACACATAGTCATTCTTATCACCTTGAAGAGGTGCACAGAGAACAGAGCTGAGTCCCAGGCTTGGGGAGACCAGTTCCAGCCAATCAAGGGACAGAAATCCATGGGTGGATGGGTGGCAAAGGGCAAGGGCCAATGGTAATCCTGCGACCCTGCAACAATGTAATAGAAGGGGCAGGCCTGTCACCTGACATGAGAGAGCCAATCAACACAGATTCATAGGAGCAATCTATACTGTATACCACTCCGATCACCCAACCAGAAAGTGGGATAGGTTTTTCGGGGAAGGGCCCATGTTGTGACAATACTCTACAGCAAAAAGGCTTGACACGGGTTTGGGAGCGGTGACTCTGGAGATTTTTTAATGTCCTGTATGATCCCTATCGGTTTTTGTAATAAACAACAGTCTATCCCTTGGATGAGTCCTCTGGTTGTTCTGGGGAAGGGTTGTTGGGCCCTGGGAGCTGAACAGGTGAGCTCGTAGTGACCCCCAGACCTCTGGCATACCAGACCTCACCAACAGAACAAAGCCCCATTTTTTTAAACGTCAAATATGGGCCTACTAAGTGGGACAATTTAGCTCCACTTATTACCACTCAAGCTCAGAAACCCCTTCAATGTCAGCTTCCTTGTTTTTCGTCTTGTGTACTACCTTTATGTGATTTAATACATCAACAAAACCTATTAGGTCAGTTCCTCATTACAAATAAGCAAAATCGGTGCAAATGGAATTTCTTGCATTTTAACAATAGTGTTAATCTTTCTCCCTCGATTCTTCCTGCTTCCTCTCCATTGGCTCCCTATTCCCCCACTTAACAAATCAAAATAGCTTTGGGTCACCTTCAATTTGATGGACTAAGCCCCATTCTTTGTATGGGACATCTTATGCCCCAATTAGCAAATAAGTGGGAAACCATGAGCAAAGTGCAAACTGAAAATTTGCAGTCACAATCACTTGCAAAATGAATGTAAGGGGAGTGATTGAGAAGCAAAGCGGTAGCAAAATGTGACTGTAACAATTTAAGTACAAGCTCATCGGTATGTGCACAAACTGTATGGGCACAAAACGCATTGGCAATACCAACAGTTTGGGCTTTTGTGTAGGCATGGAAATGGCATTTGCCCGGCACTGCTTTAGTGGTATTAACTGACCATTGGTGGTAGCAGGTGCAAAATGGTGCAAGTACCTGGGCGTCTAATAACAGTGCCTGGCAAATGCTTAAATTATGTATACAAAAGCCAAAACTGTTGTTTTTAACAGGACTTCACTGAAGAACACGCATAGTGCTTATAAATTGAGTGGCTGAAGTCAGACCTGGTTTAGACATTTTATCTAAACCAGTAGCACATTTACAACTCCAATTAAGTAGTAATTAACTCTCAGAAGACTGCTTTGAAAGAGCACTGACAGGCCCTTTAAGTGCAAAGTTTGATGTTAAGTCTTTATTAAAGTGAGCTGAAAGAGTTACCATGAGGTGTTTGGGGTGGGGAGGAGCAGGAAGTGGTGGGAATGGCCATAGGGACTAGCATGGCCATGGGCTGCCAAAAGGTGGGCAAATAACCAAACAGCACTTCCTCATATGCCATTCCTCCCTACCTGTACTCTAATGTGTAGAGGAGCAGGTGGATGCTTTCTCACTAGCTCTTGCCCCCTCACTGCCGTCATAATGGAGCAGCAGGAGAAGAGCAGTAAATGGGACTCCCTTTATTGTTCCAATACAGCATCGAGTGTATGAAAGACGTTATGCGTTCAGACAGCCATACAAAATGTCCCCTTGCACTGAACGTATGGAAGGATGCTGTGTGGAAGGATGCCACTTGAAAGGGTGTCAGAACGCACGTATGGACATCATGGATGCACGATAAAATGAAATCTGACAAGGACAGAGTGATGTCATGAAGAAAATATATGAACCTAAATTGAAACTATATGAAAATACTTACGAGTAACAATGTAACTGAAGCACCAAGAGAAACATGTACCTAAAGCTAAAGTAATCATGGATACAAAGAAGATGAAAAAAACAAAAACTGTAAATATGCAATAATGCAAGGTAGAAAGAAAATATATAGAAGCTTGCTATAGAGGTATGTATATAACATGGCAAGGACGGCCATAATAGGAAAATGGACGCTGGGTCATGTTGAACTTAACCAAGCTACCTCACAGACAGACCGAGGCTGTGGAATCAGGAGATGCGGAAAAACACCTCTATGTGCAGAGCTGACGATGAGTCAAGGATGGCCCAGAATTAAGGATGCTATTTTAAGGGATAAGCACAGAGCACAAAGGGGGTTGCATGGATAAGCTCTGAATGTGGGGCATTCCTCATAGATTGAAGAAGAAAACATCTGTGAGAGCCAAACTGCTGGTCAATTAAAAGTATACAAAGTTCATATGAGATAGAGTGAGCAAGTCTCTAGAGGCCAAGAGAAGCAACAGCACCCTGCATAATTAAATCAAATAGCAGTAAATAGAAGGCCGAAATGGACACATTCGTGGTCTCTTCACACGTGACTCAGAAGTCGAAAACAACAGATATCCATTAGTGCCCCAAGTTAAGATAGTGAGGTGCTCACACTCCCTTGAATGTTCAGGCCAGTGAGCAGGCAACAAGGTCAACTACAAATGGAAGACTTTGGCTTATTGCCTACCGATGAGAAATGATGGACTAATTGGGAAAACAGGGAGTAGTCTGATGGGATTCAAACACCTAGGTTTCGTTTCACGTATGTCCTGCTAAAGAGCCAAACGTCGAAGGTTGGGATAGTATGCCAGCCAATCAGCGGGGTTGAGGGACAACCTAACATGCAATGTTGCAGAGACCAATCCACTGTTGTTTAGTCCGCTATACTCAGTACTGTATCTATTTAGAGATAATTCAAGGCATGCCCTACAGATAAGGGGTAGCCAATAAATGCACTAATCATTATATGTTCTATATGTAGGTATGTTCCCTTAAACAATCCCTTCCCTCGATAGGTTTTGTATTTTGCCACGTAGAATGATGTCATAGATAACGCATATTGGGGTATAAGACCTCCATGTAATCAAGCTACTATGTGAGTTGACAAGCATCAGTCCGATGCCTGTGAGTTCTCCCTGCTTTATTAAAGAGGAATAAAGTAGTACTTTGGCATATTCCTTGAGTCTGTCCAATTATTTGGTTTGTGATCATTATTTGTATTTCCATCTAGCACAAAATATGCTTCAAGGTGTTAAAGCATAAATGCAATAGTTTTGGTTTATGCCACCTAAAAGCTCAAACTAAATATGTCTGTGCACGCAGTTTGCTCGTGGGCAAGCTGCCCAACGTATATGAAGAGTGTGTATTAAAAACAATAGTGAGCAAACGACACATGAACCCCCATACACAAAAGCAACATAGATAACAGAAACATGTAAAAGTACGGAAAATATTCACACCACAAAAAAGACACAGAAAAAATGAAATCATTTTTTAAAAATGCCACAGTAGCATAGCAAGTCACAAAGAACAGAGCACAGCAACCATGGACAAGGAAGAACAAAAGGCAAAACCTTCACATTTTATGGAGTCGTACAACTTAGAAAAATGACCACCAACCTCAGGCAGAATGCATTAGCAGTGACCCAAAATGCAGTTGTGACAATACAAGGGCACAGAACAGAGCACACACAGCCACACATGTTTTGAAATAAATACACCTTGGCAAAAAAACATTTGCACGATATAGCAAGAGACAACCATGCTAAAAGGACAACACTGACACATATGACTCACCTAGTGTATCATGAAGCAAAACATCCACCTACACACCTCACACACCTCACAGATACATAGAGTAATCCAGCTGCAGCCAGGACCCCATCTCAATGCGCCTGAACGCCTGCTACATCACTCTGGACACAACCAAGATCCCAAAGACAGCGAGGCAAGGGCACGCTGGTGTTAATTCAGTATGAGACAACCAAGCACCACTTCTATGTGGCACAAACGGCTATGTGTACATGTGTATTTGTGAGAACGACAGTTGAAGTAAATGTCTGAGGTTCACACATAATGTTCTGTGCACACTCCAAGAATGAAAAGGTCCTGCAAAACACGCAAGCATGCGGCAGTGTGGGGCATTCATCATCACACCCACAGACTGACTGGTGACAACAGCACATGACTATTGTGCAACAACCAAAGCAGTATAAGCTACCAGCAAACAATAAAGGGAAGAACATTGTAAGTACAGTGGCCCTTTCAATGAACAGTGACAGTGCCATCACACCATACAGCGACGGAAACACAGCAAGTCTGCCAACCCCCATAGGCAGAGTGTATCATGCAACACCCCAATACCAGCCTGTGTCCAGCATCATGCATACTACACCAGTACTCTCCCTCAGTGTGGTCTATCACTAGCCAACATCAGGACTTCCATGCTGGGAAACGTAACTAGGAAGAAATATCCTACATGCCATGCAAAGCGTATACCTATTCACAAGAATACATGACAATGCATTCCCTGGTAATGTCCTACTCAAGCATGTGGTATGTAATATGTTAATGCTAATGTTAAAGGTTTTTATACCGCGCACAGGTGCCACTTGTGTGGTCTCTCTGCGCTCTGGCGGTTCTGTGAAAACATGAAGGGGGTAGGGTAGTGGGAGGAGTGGTAGAAAGAGCAAGGGAGCTGTGATGTGCTGTTGGCAGCTTCAGATCGTATGTACCGTTCACTGAGCTTGGGTGCGAGATTCGGGAAGTGGACGTCATGTTGCATTGTGCAAGGTTGTGTGCCTTATGTCTTTTTGAAGAGTGTGCGGTTTTCTGTGCTGAGGAGATGTGGTTGTTTGAGTGCAGTATGTGAGAGGTGCATGCGGAGGATTGATTGTTAGCAACTGTTTGGGTTGTTAGTGGCTAATCTTTTTCAGCTCTTCCGGTTTATTCGTTGTATCTTCCCTTTCTAATTGTATCGGTAAAGTCGCCTCTGGGTGAAGGGTTCTTGTGCTACATTGGTAATCTGTGTGTTGCCTGAATTCTGAGTGCAGTTCCCATTTCTGATTAGATGCCAGTTTCTGGCCCAGACGGTGATCAGCGGGGCGGGGAGTTCTTTAACTGGATTCCCATGGCGGGTTAAGTTCTAGTAGGGCTGTTGTTAGTGTTTAGTCCAGTTCCCTCTTGTTGCCTTTACTCGTGGCATGCCTGGGGGTGACCCTCCCATTTCCATCCCTAGTTTTTCCTTGACCTACCTCCCTGGCCCTAGCATTTCTGCCTTATTACCCTCTCTTTTCCGGGACTCTATGTTGGCCGGGGAGGTGGGTGGGGGTCTGGGGTGCTTCTCTTTCCGGTCCTATCCCTCAATCTTGTTTTTCCTTGTTACTTCGCTTGTTTCCCATGCTCGGTTGATAGGGAGGTGTGCGGACGTCGTTCAATCATCTTTGTTCTATTCGGCGTTGAAGAGCCAGGTTTTCAGTAGTTTCCTGAATTGTGTATGGTCCACCACGGGTTGGAATTTCCCTCGGAATGGAGTTCCAAGACTGCAAAATACAAAGGTGGAAGGCACGAGCTGCAACATTCTTCCAACCTCTTAATCAGTGCTCTAGATAAAACGGAAATGTTTTTGTAATAATTATTTCTTTGCACCAAGTTATTTATGCAGATTAAAAGATACACGTTTGCTTCTTCCGATCAGGCAGTAATAATAGTAGTTTCTTCCTGTGATACTACGTACACTACTGTTCCAAACATATCCATGCAGGTGTGTGGGTGAAAGCCTAAGCACAAGGTGCTACATGTTTGTTTCCTATTTTTTGTTGGAAGTATTTTTACACCCGATTTGATTATTTTTAGAGAGTGAACGTGGCCGATACACCTCGGATGCTCTTACTTTATGCTGTGAAGAAGAGATGAGCATGCACAATGGGATTGCTTATTGTACTACATGATAGCCCTATTTCGGTCTCTTTCTTACTTCTCTTAGTTTCTGGAAGGTTTTTCCACTCACTTGCTCGCAGCTGTGTCATCATCACTATCCTGAGATCACTGGCGGCTCTCCAGCTGAAGCACCTGCTGCACCATTTGTATTGGAGGTGAATTGGGGGCCTCCTTGGCCTGGAAGAGAAGTCCCGTCCAAGCTTTGCACACATCTCCATGAGTCTCTGCTGGAGTAACTAAGCAGCCCAGCAGCACCTTCCCACTCGCGCCGGATCCCCTGCCCTGCTGTTCTCAACAGGCCTGTCGTCAAGCCCGGAATTTTAAAGAAAGTGCAGCAAAATGTGTGCTTTTCTGACAGATCATGAGATATTTCATATGTCAATCCAAGAATTGAGTTTCTTTTGTCTTCTAATTGCTCTTTTTAATGAGGGCATCAGTGACTGAAGTAGTGGCTCAGGAGGAAGGCATGTGAAAAGCGATGTTGTGTTTGTGTCCACATTAAATGGACCATGTTGATGTGCCTACCGAAAAATAAAAATGCTAATCAAAGCAGATTGTCTCATTCCAAAATACATGAATTCATGCTTGCGTTATCCCACTCATTGTCATGCACTATTGCACATGTCACACTCACAACATGGCATTTTATTGTCCCACTCACGCACTGTCACAATTGTGCGGAGGTGGACTGGCCTACAGGGAACTCTGGAGATTTCCTGGTGGGTCTCTGCACCTTGGGCCTAATGTGTGGGTACCTTGGTTTTCTGCTCATCTTATCCCTTTCCTCGACTGGCTCCTCTCTTGGGAACGGTTTCCCGCCGCTCCTCAGACTTGAGACGGATCTTCCTAAGTTCTGGAAACGTCTCAAGACTTTCCTTTTCTGCTCCTCCTTCCCTCTGCCATAGATGGCAACCCTCCCGATTTGGCCGAGAGACTCTCGATTTTTTCACCAAAAATTGGGCTATGTTTTACTTTCTCCCTCTTAAAATATTTTTAAACCCAATTCAATCCAATGGCAAAATTCTATTCTCCTGATTTCTGTTACAAAATCTCCCTCCCAACTGTGGCAAAATGTTGACATGTATGCTCTCCCCCTCCGGTGCTAACTCTCCCTCTGCCACTGCGACTGGGGCCTGGTCCCTTCAGAGTCATGCAGGGATCTGTCCAACCCCTACCAGTTCCACCAGCATCCTTTGCCAGCACTTGCCCTCAGGCTCCCTTTCTCAGACTAGCCCAACTTGGTCCTCCCCATCCACAGCACTCATCCTCCCTTCGCCCCTTCCCCTAGCACTTGCCGCCTTGGCCTGTCCAGAACTTGCCCGCTCCTGCCCTTGGAGGTACCCCACTCCTGCACTTCTCCCTCTACCCCCTCCCCCTGCACATACCACTGTGTCATGCACTTGCACGGTAGGATTGTCTTGAGGCCATAATATAACCGCTTTTGTTGTTGTACTTTTTGATTACCATGCCCCTCCCCTTATGTTGCCCTGTGGTGCCTGGAAACACTTGTGTATAGGCACCATACAAATGTTCAATACATAAATAAATAGGTTACCCTGAACAACCTCATGGCTTCCTCCCACGACCAAATATGTATTGACTGACAAAAAAACAGGAACACAAACCACAGTCATCACACAACATTTGTCTCAGCACACTAAACCAGATTGGTTTGCCTCACACGTATCATGTATGATCAAAGGCTTGAACAATGTATCATGGATCAGAACATGTATTTACGAGAAAAAGGGCAGGTTGGAGAGGTGGCTAAGCATAGGGTGTGTTGAGCACTAAAGAGACAGGGAAAAAGGCATTTGGGCAGAATTCTCAACGTTGAAAAGCCTAGGACAAGGGGCACAACTTAAGCATTCTGTGACACCTTTGCCAATTGATCTGAATATAGACAGGGATGAAACAGAAATACAGTATATTGCACATGCATCCTGTCCTTACACATGCCCCTTACTCTGCTCCCCAGTCTCCCCAGCACCATATTGGAGACCACAGTCTTCACTGAATTAATTAGCCTACTTGCGAAACAGTGTGGTGTTTCTGTTGGTGTGTTATGTTATGTTGATTTATAATGCGCACTGCTACCATCTGCATGGCGTCCTAGCACTCGCCTGGCTCTGTAAGAAAGTGGGTGTGGTTGTCCAAAGAGAAATTATATCGTGCCTCCTATTGCAATAAATATATGAATATTGGCCTACGCCAAGCTGCTCGAAAGTCGCTTGCGAAAGAATCTGTGTTGCAAGGTCCTGACCTTAAATCAATGTAAGCTGCCATTTTAGGCCAATCCGTCATTTTAGGATTCGCTTTGTAAAAGTCACCCGGTGAGTTAAAATGGTGGACGATGTCATTCCAAAAATACAACATGGCCGGGGGGGCGCTGTTGCGCACGTCGAAAATGGCCGCCTAGGTGGAGAGCTCCGGCTCGCGAGAAATCCTTTTACCCCGAATATCCTTCCAGTCACTAGCTGTTCGACCGAAATTTACAAAAAACTGTGGCGGAGCACCTGGGGAAAAAGCTCCTGAAAAAACAAAGCTCGCCGACACAGGGATTTCCGAGATACGAGCTGGTGTGGCTGCGGCATCTGAGAGGCTGCGGCACGGCCGCCTTGGATTCCGCGCCATCCCTGTGCGAGTCCGGAGGGGGGGGTGCGGCCCGCTAACAAACGGGCGCTGCCTGGGGCGGTGGTGCTCCGGCTCCCTCCCCCCTCACTCGAACGAAAGCCTGCAGCGGCTTACTTTGCACCGTATCTTGGGACCCCCATCGAGTGCCCGAGGACAGGCTGGAACGAAAGCACGGGCCCCGGACCCCCCACGGCCGAAGCCCAGCGAGGTACACTGGAGAAGTAAGTGAGCCGCTGGGGAAGTGGGGTGCGCCGGGGGCCCTATGACACCACGCAACTGACGTCAGAGCCGGGCAAAGCGCGAAACGAGGCACCTTGAATAAACGGCTGGAAGGTGGGGGGCGCAAAACGTAAGTGAGCGCTGCCTGAACCGAAGAGCAACGTATTAAACTAGCCAGGGCTTCCTAGAGATAAAGGCGGCCGAAATCCAGTGGAGGTTGTGCCGGCGAAGTAAGCGGACCGCCGGGGAGGGGTGGTGCACGGGTGTTAGGCAGAAACCTGTGCAGTACCCTCTGGGACCACTGCAAAAGATTTAGGACTACAGGTGTTTGGCAGTAAACCCATTTGGTAGCAGTCTGTACCACACAGATTCACTTGGTAGCTGTGGCTGAGCAGTCAGACCTCCCTCAAGAAGAGTTAGGCAGCATACAGAGTATTCACAATAGGTCAAAAGAACCCAGCAGAACAAGTAAACACTGAACAGGGCTTGGTGTAAAAGAGATATAATTATTTATTTAAAACCACATCTAGTAAAACACACAGGCACTAATGTTAAGCAGTTCAAAAACACGGTCACTAAAAGATATACACTCCCTTAAAAGAATATTAGACAATTCTTAAGTAAAGCCCCACTTATTTTCAGACAGCGGTGAGCGCTTAACGCAGATGGCACTCTAATAATTCGTTTTAAAAAGGGAGAGAGAAGCAGAGTATAATTTGAAACAGATCCCAACACTTTCACAAAACCACAACAAGAGAGGAAGGCAAAGTAAAACCGTGAAGTTAGAGTTCAGAAGGCCGGATCCACTTTAAGAGAATCAGAACGAAATGTGTCCAAGGTCACACGGTTGAAGTGCACAAAAGTCATGAAAAGGTTCAGAAAGAGTTGGACCAAAGAAAGGGACCAGTTAGATGGTCCAGACGGCCATCCCAGTCCAGAAGGTTAAGGGATTATGATTACCTTGTAGCAATCTTTAGAAAGGGAGGCCTGGCGGACACAGTACCTTAAAGTGGTGAGAATACTCCAACGGGGGCAGTTGTTCCTGGCAGCGGATGCAAGTCTGTGCTTCATCCGGGGGAAGAGAGGATCTCGCCGGGGAGGAAGACAGGAGTCCGTTGCACTGCCAGGGAAGAAACTAGCCGCGGAGTTCTCAGTGGTAAGTGGTAAGTGGCTATCCGGTTGCCAGGGTGCTTGGCACGGGCAATTCGACCACAAGACGTCCTGGGATGCGAGGAAAAGAAGGTAAACTGGTTGTGCCCACCAGTCAGGGGAAGAAGCCTCTCCAGCCAGGAGATCTTCTCTGTCGTCGGGAAGTGGTGAGTCGGTTCCGCAGTGGTGTCGTCGTAGCAGGTCGACTCAGCTTCTCCCTCGTCGGATTCTCAGGTCCTGTGGCGACTTCTGAAGTTCCAGTGCCCAAAGCCCTGCTTTTATGCAGCACACCCCCATTCAGTCAGCCTAGCTGTCAATCAAACATGCTGTCAATCAAACATGCTAAGTGGTGAGCCCAATCACACAAGAGTGCAACTTGAGTTACCAAGGTAACTCAGTCCAGGGTGCCTAAACCCCCTCCCACACCCGCTCTGGTACCCAGACAGAGTGGCACCACTTTGGAGGCTTCTGTGGAGAAGCCCGCCAAAAAGTGGAACAAAGGGCTCGACTTGGGTTGGAGTCACAGAAGAGAACACAAACACCATTTTAGAATCGAGACCTGGCAAAAAATACCAACCTGCGAAGTAATATTAAATAAATAAACCGCCGGTATGTTCGAGGCTATGAGAATTAATTAAAGTTGGTAGCCTGGAACAACGGGAAAATCCTATAGGGATATATTCGCGGTCGAATATAAAAAGTAGTATCCACTGCCACCAGCCAAAACTTGATCAGGGGGGATGGAGACGTGCCCCCTCGACTAACAGACCCCGGGGCAATCGAATTGCCCCGACCAGTACGTCCACAATATGATGGTTTGTACTGGTTTCTGTTCATAATTTGGGACTAGTAAAGCCAATGGTGACTTTACATGCCCTGGGAGACAGTAGTCAGTCCCAGGGTATGGAGTCTATGGTGGGGTGTCACTATGACATCCCTGTGTCACTGCACGGAGGGTGCTGTGTAACACACATAGTAAAAACACTTGAGGCTCTATGGAGTAAAGGACCCCATAGCCCATAAAACACATTAACAGTCAAAGGAACACCATACATCATGTCCAAGAATGGGAGAAAAAGAGTCTCACTCTTGGCAGGAGAAAAAAACAAACTCCAGAAATCCAGCAAAGCTGCTGGGGGACTCACTAGGTTTGGAAATTCAGCCTAAAGAGAGAATTCTCCCTAACAACGGGGGGCCCTGTAATTCGCGCAACTAACA
Source organism: Ambystoma mexicanum (assembly GCF_040938575.1). Lineage (NCBI taxonomy): Eukaryota > Metazoa > Chordata > Amphibia > Caudata > Ambystomatidae > Ambystoma > Ambystoma mexicanum. Next base: position 586,288,202 of record NC_090935.1, read on the forward strand.
TCGGAGAGGGGCAAGGGGGGAGGCAAGGCGCCTCGAACAAACGGCCGCCTCTGGTGGTTATGGAAGGAGAGGAACACAGCGTGAAGGAGCATTGCCCGAAACAGAAGAGCAAGCATATCAACGAGGCCAGGGCTTCCTGGAGATAATAGCAACTCATAGGGAAGGTGGGGGCCGTGGCTGATCGCGGGGTGCAACACGTGCCCGCTTGACTCAACCAATTTCAAATTGTGCATGGAAGGAAATGCGATGTGATGGACCTGGTGACAAGGGAACAATCCTCAGACGAATCAACACAGGGCCCCTCAGATAAGCTATGATACACCCTGAGTAACTGGAGCACCTGCCTCTGCACCCGTCGAACTCCTTCATCGGCCACCCGCAATCCAGACATATAAGTGGCGGGAGCTGGGGACACGATTGGTGGTGAGACATTGAGCTGGTAGCAGTGAAGAAGATATAACTCTAAGAGCACAGGGATGGCGTGGTGAAGCGAGGATATAAGTTAGAGTGATCAGCTGGCCGCCACATCACCGCGATTGGCAGGGAATTACATAGTGAACACATTGCCGGCATACCCTATGGGCAACATCCGTGTTCACGATATCAAGCCTTTGAAGTGAGGAACTGGCACCTAGAGCAAAGAATACCTAGTTTCCTGCCTGCGCTGCAACAAAGCCTGGCCGGGGAAGAGGGGCAGGGATACATCACCAGCCCCATTACAGCCACTGTGGGCAGTACTGATCGCAGGGACATCAGATATATTTACGTGGGAGAACACAATCCACTCGGCAGGGGGTCACTTTGTCTAATGGGCCGCACTGAGAAGAAAGCTACAGGGGGAAGAAAGACTGTACCAATGGACTCCTTCGCCAGCTCTCAGCCGCCTACGACGTCAGGTGGGGCAACACAAACATCCGAAAGATGCGACGTAGACCCCTTGGATCGCTTGGCAATTATCGTACAGAATGGATTCCTGGCAGTCAACGGGAAGTTAGACGACATAGTGGCGACGATTGGGTCCCTGAAAGCGCGAGTTGAAAAGGAAAGCGCACTCATCTCGGAAGCAGAAAACAGGATCAGCTCAAATGAAGATGTGCTCTCGCAACATGGCCGCGACATAACCCTACTCCGGACTGAACTACACAAAACTCAAAGCAAGTGCGAAGATCTCGAATCCAGATCCCGCAGAAACAACATCCGAATTGTTGGAGTGGCGGAGACGTTTGGCAGGGGCTCCATGGAAAGATAGGTGGAAGAGCTGCTGAAAACCATACTGGGGGAAGAATCCTTTTCAAACCAGTTCCTCGTCGAAAGAGCTCATCGCACCCTTGCACCACCCCCAAAGAAAAAGGGACGCTACACCACAAAGAAAACAGAATCCATTTATATCCGGACTTCTCGGCGAACATTCAAGCACAGCGCAGATCCTATGTGATGGTCAAGAAACAATTGCGACTCCGCAATATACCCTACGCCTTGATTTTCCCCGCCAAAATCCAGCATGGAGGTAGAGCCCATTTCTTTGAAAGCCCTGCAGAGGCAATGACATATGTGGAGGCCTCCATTACGCTACCCCCCAGGGATCGCAACAGGGACCCAAATGTAAGACCTAATCCAGGCGAAGGCAGAGGAGACCCGATAGAAGGATTAAACTGCGCCTCCTCTATAGCAGTAATATGGCTTTCTTTTTGCAAAGTCAATACAGCTGAACTGGACCACGATCTGTTGCTATTGAGCCGTAGAGTCTCCCACATGGGCGACCAGATGGCCGGCCTCAAGACGGCAACGAAGCACCCTCAGGAATGTTCCAAGTAGTCATTTGGGTTCATCGTCAAGTTGGGGCAGATGATGTGGGTGGAGGGAGGGTTAGGGTGAATGGGGAAGTTTTGCGTTGTTATAAACGCCTGGACGAGTTTAAGTCCGGGATGAGAGTTTGCATTAATGAAAGTTGTAAGTTTGTTGCAATAAGGACTCGCCGATACTGGTGCTACTGAAGTTCTGATCACTTGAACATTAATGGTCATGGTACAATACAATACACATACATTGAAAATGGGTGACAGGTTTAAAATAAAGCTAATGTCATGGAATTTCCGGGGCCTAAACAATCCAATGAAGGCCAGGAAGGTCGGTAATTATGTCATCAGGCATGGACCTCACATTTTAATGTTACAAGAAACACATGCACAGGGCTCTGGTAATTTACATACTTATGGCTATCACAGTATATTACACCGTATGTGCATAAAAAATGGGTGATGGTTTAGGGATAAGACTGATGACATGGAATGTCCGAGGACTAAATAACCCAATGAAGGCCAGGAAAGTTGGTAACTACATCACCAGACATGGGCCACAAATCCTAATGTTACAAGAGACACACGCACTGAGCATTGACAATGAGCAGGTGTTGGCAAAATGGGGCAAATTGCGTTATTATACAAATTACTCCTCGCAGTCCAGGGGGGTTTGCACTCTAATACATCACTCGCTGGGATTTCTCGCCAAGGGCCACATTGCGGATCCGATGGGCAGGTACATGCTGGTCTGGGGGGAAGTATCGGGGAGACAAATAACCCTGGTGAACACCTATGGCCCCTACCTGGATGACCCCGACTTTTACTTTAATATGTTGGAGATTCTTAGTAAGCATGATACATCTACCATTGTTTGGCGGGGGGACTTCAACATGGCACTTGACCCGGCCCTTGACAGATCTGCCGTGATACCCAGACCACCCCCTAGGTCAACATTGATATTAAAGCAAATTCTGTCTCAATTGTCCCTACTCGATGCCTGGAGAGTACTCTACCCAACTAGCAGGCGATATACATTCTACTCTTCGGTGCACGATAGTGAGTCGCAAATAGATTATTGGTTTATATCTGTGGGCATCGCGCATGCGCTGCAAAATTGTGAAATCCTTCCCCGCACGCTCTCTGATCACTCCCCGGTGATATTGGAGGGAGAGACCTATGTTCAGATGGAGGATGCCCAGAGACATACTAAAAGATCCCAGCGTAGTCGAGTCACTACACGAAGAAATTGCTAATTTCCTCACGGACAACGTCGGGTCGGTAGACCACGCATCATCAGTATGGGAGGCATTCAAGGTTTGGGTTAGAGGGAACTTGATATCCAAGACCACTGGCCTTTTGAGGGGTGTACGCTGTGAATTGGAGGGGGTGGAAAAGGACCTGAAAGAATTGGAAGAAACCTATAGTCGTACACATGGCGAGGACACCCTTGCCAGAATACACAAGCTACTCAGAGAGTTTGACCAGCTGGCAGTAAGAGAAGTACAGTATGTGGCAGCCCCTAGGCGGACGCGCAGGTATGGGGAGGGTAATAAGACAAGGAAGCTGCTGGCCAACCTTGTTAAAACTGAAAAACAATCTCCTCCGATCGCTGCTATCCAAACAACACAAGATGAAATTATCACTAGTGAACAGGGAATAAACAATGAATTTGTTAGATTTTATAAAAACCTCTATGCGGACAAGGGACAAGAAATCCCCTGTCGAGATTAGAAATTATCTCACCATGCTAGGCCTCCCCAGACTCCCGGAGGAGAGTAAATTGGTATTGGAGCAACCCATTACGGTAGAGGAACTGACCGAGGCAATCAAGGAGCTCACGCCTGGCAAGGCGCCGGGCTCAGACGGGATGAGTGCTGAATTTTATAAAGAATTCCGGGAGGAGCTGGTCCCGGTGCTGCTAGAAATGTGGGAGGAAGCCCTGGGGAAGCAAACTCTGCCCGCAATGTTGCGCGAGGCCATAATCACTGTGTTGCCTAAACCCAGACGCCCGCCACAAGATGTGTCGTCCTATAGGCCCTTATCCTTAATGAATGTGGATGCAAAGAACTTTGCAAAAGTGTTAGCAAACCGAATGTTACCCATAACACCTGCGCTGGTGCACGCAGACCAAAGCGGATTTATCCCCCGAAGGTCTACTGCCCTGAATCTGCGCAGGCTATTCGGCATAATGGCACAGATAAACCCGAGTAAACAGGCGATCGCGGTGTCACTCGACGCCGAGAAAGCGTTTGATTCTGTTTCCTGGGAGTACCTCTTTCTGGTCCTTTAAGCGTTTGGCGTGGGTCCCTGTTTTATCAGCTATGTCAGGTTGCTATATACTGCCCCCGGTGAGAAAGTATGCACAAATAAAACCATATCTGGATTGTTCGAGCTGGGTAGAGGTACCAGACAGGGGTGTCCCTTTTCCCCATCCTGTTTGCTCTCACAATAGAGCCCATGGCAGCGGCAGTTTCGATTGAAGCATATAAATAGGGGTATCACGTTGAAGGGAGCCACCCAAATAATATCTTTGTACGCGGACGACACATTGTTGTATGTGCGCGAACCAGACCAGAACTTAGGCCCCATCATGGCAGACATTAGTGAATTTGCAGAGTACTCCAGATATACAGTGAACAACTCCAAGTCTGAAATGTTCCCCGTTACCCCCTCCACAAGGTGCCCTGCACGGGCGTGCGGCCTTAGATGGTCAGAACGACACATTAGATATCTGGGTGTACTGGTCTCCGGTAGTAGACAGACTCTCTACAATGACAATGACTTCCTCTTTGCTTCTGCTTTCTCTCTCCCTCTCCCCTGCTAAATTCTTCACTGAAACTGCACTGAACCTGCACCTGGGTCACTCTCACCGACCTCGGTCCTTGGCCCAGCCACTCTCCACTTGCACTGCCTCCCTGGCAACCCCTGCACTGCGGGACTGTCTCTGTATCCCTACAGCCCCCCCCCCCTCCCTGCACTTGTCTGCACTTACCTTGCACTTGCCACCAGCTGGCCCTATTTATTTATTTTTTATTCTACTTACCCTGTTCTGCACTTCTCCCCTCCCCTTCCCCTTGCACTTTTCCCTTCCCCCTACCCCTGCACTTGCGCGATCTGAATGACACCTGGCCTAGTAGGATCGTTGTCTGTCTTCCCCTTGTTCTCCCCTCCCCGCCTCGTCGCGCCTTGAAACACCTGTGTATAGGCGCGTTACAAATCCCATATCATATCATATCATATCAATCACAAACAAGCGCTACAAACACTCAATACCAAGCTACAAGTTTGGAGGATTGCACTACTCAAAAGGATTGTCCTTCCTAAACTATTGTATTTATTCGTAAACATCCCCATATGGCCGGGAAGGGAATTCTTCTCCAGACTTAGATCCATGGCAGTGTCTTTTCTCTGGAGTGGGAAAGCGGCTAGGATTAGCTGGGAAAAAATGGCAGAACCGTATGAAATAGCGGCGCCAGATCTCGAGCTCTATTACTTAGTGGCGCAGGCGCAATTTGCGAAACACTGGTATGATGATACGGATAACTCACCTCACACGTGGATAGAGGAATACACCACTGCGCCCGCAGATATCAGATCGGTTATTTTTGACACAAGACACCAAGATTCATGTGAGTTTGACCCCATGAGTTGTACGGTGAGAGCCTGGAGGGCAATATATAAAAAAAAGCTAAAGATTGAGAACCCATATAACCCGGAGATCCCCCTATGGGACTATCCAAACATTCCCCCCACATTTGACTCTAGTATACAGGAGGCCTGGGACCCTGGTAGGGAAATGAAGATAGGCGACATGTACATTGATGGGAAATTTGTGACTCTTACTGTATTTACGAGAGGCATGGGAGGGGGACTGCTCCGAACATTACAGTATTATAGAATGAGATATGCATATCAAGCCCACTGGCCATCCTTTCCGGATGAGCCCCCCTCGCACCCATGCTTACAACTTGTCACTACACAGGGTGGGCTGGGGATCTCCAAGCTATACAAGTCGATACAGGCCCACATCCCCACGGCAAACCAAGTGAAAGAGAAATGGGAAATAGATATGAAAATGCCTATCGCTGATGATAAATGGGTGAGATACTGGGCGCTTACGAAGAAAGTGTCTCTCAATGCGGGCCTGCACCTAATACAATTTAAAATCATTAATAGGTTGCACTATACCCCAGCTAAGGTAGCCAAATTCACGCCTGATGATGTGGGTGGCTGCCCTAAATGTGGGACCCCGCAGGCGGGCTCCTACCATATGCACTGGGAGTGCCCGGCCGTGGCACGGTTTTGGGGTCTGGTGGCCGCAATGATGGAGGTTGTTACACAAATTCCCTCACACCTAGCTCCGCAAAAATATTTGTTTGGTGATATTGGAAAATGCTCGGAAAGAACCAGAAGACTGTTTAATGTATCATGTGTTATTGCTAAAAAATGTATATTGCAGGCATGGAAAAGCCCCAACCCCCTGAGCATGAACGCTTTCTTACGTGAATTGACCTATATAAACGAATGCGAGGAACAATACATTCTCACCCAGCCAAGAATGAGTCAGCCAAAGGACATATGGGGTCCCTTCAGGACGTATCTTTGCGAGTTGCTCTCGGACAATGAATCAGACATATGAACTGTATACTTTGTAACACTGAAGATGTAGCCATTGTGAGATAGAACATGTGTAATGTTGATTGAGTGCCGATGTATCTGCTGAGACCGTTAATAAAAAGATGTTTAAAAAAATAAAAATACAACATGGCCGTCTTGACCTCTGTACATAGCTAATATGTAACTTGCCTGCAGGCCACCTGTTGAGGTCGTGAACTGAGACCTTGTCCTTCGTTGACCTGTGTGTAAAAGGATTACTCGTGCAATGAAACTAATCCGCAAGCATATGTTGAAACAATGTATTCAAATACTGAACGTAGAACACTTGTTTAACTACATTGTATTAATGTTTGAGAAGGCCTACATGGAAAATCTTAGAATATACAGTTACTAAGTAGGCTTGTTGAAAAATGTATTAAAGGCAAACCAGTTATATACTGTTGTTCGGGACTTAACACGAACCGTAGATCGGTGATGTATTAAGTGGAATATTTAACCCGAAGTGGGGCTGGACATCGTCCCCACCAAGTGTATAAAAAGCGAATGCATTCTAATGTACAACGTCTCTCACTGAACACACTGAACCACGCTGGAGTTCGTTGTGTTGTACTGAGGGCCGATAACTATCTGATTTTGCTCTGTTTTTGTAACTGGATTCAGTATAAAATAAAGTACTTTGTATGTTCCTTTGTAACCCGTGTTCGGTGTAATTCCTTTTGGGGTACTCAGCCTCGATATTTTGATTTTGTTTTCACAGGGTCAGTTAGTGAGGAAAGAGTGATAGGATAGAGGTTGTGTTCTTCTGTTGGTGCTTGAAGCAACAAAAGAAACTGGTGTTTGTGTGTGTCAGCTTTCTGAGTATGCTTTGATTGTGTGCACTGGGTTTAATGTGTCCAGAGGCACAACGTCCAGTGTCTGGGTTGTTTTTGTTTGCAGCATGTTGTTCTTGTGGTGGATGTGTGGCTTGTGTGTAGTAAGGGTAGCCGATATGGGCGTGTGTGGTGCGTGGGAGGTATGCTGACGAGGAGTGATGAGCAGAGATGGTTAGTAGTGTGTGGGTGTTTTACTGTTGGCTTCAGGATTTGTACTGTCCAATAATTGCCTAGGTCAATCATTTTGGAGTCTGGTGAGTCAATAGTTGCTTGGTGCCACCCGGCTTGGGTGTGGATTCCGCAGAGATGGGGAGCAGATTTGGGTGAGGTAATCAAAGCACTGGGGTCAGCAGCGCCCAATGCAATTCCTAACAATTGTGTTTTGTGGAATCCGTTTCACTATGGAAGCTGCAAATCTCAGCCTGCTGGCTTATCTCTGGCCAATTTGTAACCCATTGGTCAAGTTGCACTCCACCTCAGGGTCAGGGCAGATTGGCGTTAGCAGTCCCTAATTCAGAGGGAACTAGAGGGTGTGTCATCATGGGAAAGTGTTTTCTTGCCTTACATGTAGCATTCAGAAGCCGTGGCACAAGTCCCCATCTCCTGCTCCATCTCCCTGGGTAGACACAGACAGGAACTTGGTTTCTTGGCACCATCTGCCATGCACGGTATATGCCAAAACGCTGCATGGTGCGCAGTGGTGTCACAAGGGATGCCGGAAACCGCTGCAGCATTTTCCCTCATTAAGGATATGGGGAAAGAAGTGCTGCTCCTCAACGTTACCTGAGTGGCATTCTCTTTTACCTGGAGCTCACTTTTCTGTTGCCGAACTTGCTATTCCATTGTTGGATATCCTCTGCGTCTGCCCTCTTGGATCTGGTTGGCTTTTGAATAGTGTATTCCTGGTATTGTTTTCCTGGATTGCCTTCTGGATCTGCCTTCTCGCTGACTGTTACTTGACTACAGACATTGATACTGAACTTGGCTTGGTTTTCCTCAATTACTTTTAGATTTTGCCCTTAGATCTTCACTTGCTTGGAACAGTGATTTCTGGGTAAAGGTCCCCTGCCTTAAGACTCTTGCTATTGGTTGGGGAACTGGTTAGAGTATCGTTTTTACCTTGGATCTCACTCTGTGCACTGCTGCCGACTCCTCTGACCCTGGCCTCTACTGGTGCCCTAGAGATCAATCCAGGTATCTTCTGGTTTCCATAATGAACATAAACTGAAAGGTGGTTGTCACATGTGCTGAACGATTGCTTCGATTCTTGAATCCCGGGAGAGAGCCAGGCGGAATTCCTCCCGATCTTAAGATTGAGCCCTCTGCACCTGATGCTTTTCTCCCTGCGTATTTGTGGTGCTCTTGAGAGGAAGGTCTATTGTGTGCGTATAAGGCAAATTTGTTAGAATCCTCTCTCCTAGCCAGTCACCCTGACACGGTTTCATAGAGGGCTGGATCCCAAACTTGGTTCCAAAAAGGTTATGCAGTGGGGATGAACCGAGAGCTCCCATATACCACCCCCTGGTTGCACATCATGCTCATGGCCAGCATCCAAAGTCCCCATAACCTCTGCAGTTTGTTTGTTTGTTTGTTTATTTGTTAATGCGCGCCAAACCCATGGGTAGCAGAGCGCAACAGTTTACATGAAGGCTTAAACTTGTTATAGTATTTGGCATGAGTATATACAACACAGTGGCAAATAAGAGCAAAAATATGTGAGACTATATACAAGCATATGCATATAAAACACAATGGCAAAAAGCAAATATATACAAGAATATATACAAACATATACCCAGAAGCAGGGCATGTCTTGGGGTGTCCAGGCAGAGGGTAGGTCGTGGCTGGGTAGGAAGCTAGGTGTAAGTTATATGTCATTGGCGCGCAGCCAGTTGATTATCTTGTGCCTGAATTTCGGGTACGGTTGTTCCGTTCTGAGGTCAAGAGGTAATTTGTTCCAGCAGTGAGCAGCTTTGACAGGTAAGCTAGTTCCTCCCGCGGTGGAACGTTTAAACCTTGGAATCTCTAGTTTGGAGGTGTTAGCAGATCTCGTGGGTCGCGTGGAGATTTTCCTGTTGATTTTTTCCATAAGATATGGGGGGGCTAGGTTGTTTAGACATTTTGATGTGAGGGATGCTGTTTTAAGTAGGATTCTGTCCGTTATTTTGTAATGCAGCTGGCACTGGAGAGGTAAGGTCTAGCTGCACGGATGAGTTTGCAGGTGTAGGTAGTGGAAGAGGCGAGGGAGTTGACCTGCTTCTTGAGAGTAAGGGAGGAGTCCAGATAGAATCCAAGGGTTTTAACCACAGACATCACCTTGATAGGGTTGTTATCAATGCTGAAGGATGTGTAGTTTGGGCATAGTTTTTGGATATTGGCTTCTGAGCCTAGGATTAGTAGTTCTGTTTTATCGTCATTCAAGCAGAGGCCGTGTGCGGCCATCCATGCCTGAATGAGAGTGTATATTTTGTTCACCAAGGCTGAGTCTGTCTCGTAGTCGCCCGAAAGGGGTATGAGGATCTGGGTGTCATCTGCGTAGTTCGTGTAGATGACACCCAATCTGTCCAACTTGTCAAACAAAGGCTTGGTGAAGATATTGTACATGGTGGGGGAGACACAGGATCCTTGTGGGACACCGCAGGTTATTTTGATAGGGTCAGCTGAGTTGGCGGTGGAGAAGACTCGCATGGTGTGATTTGCTAAGAAGGATTGGACCCAGGCTATATCATCTCTGGTGAAGTTGGCGGCTCATTCGAGGTGTTTGCATAAGACTGCATGATCCACCAGGTCAAACGCAGCCGACAAGTCCAGTGGGAGGAGCAAGGCTGTTTTCCCGTTATCCTTAAGTTCCTCAATTTGTGTCTTGAGGTCTAGCAAAGCTGTTTCTGTGCCATGGAGTGGGCGGAAGCCAGATTGCCGTGAGCCAAGCAGGTGGTTAGCCTCCAGGTAATCTTGGATTTGTATGTAGGCAGCTCTGTCTAGGATTTTTAGTAGAAAGGGCACTGTGGTGATTGGTCTGTAGTTGGTGGGGATAGTGGGGTCCAGAGTTTGTTTTTTCAATAATGGGAGGACCCATGATTCTTTGAGGTTGGTGGGTACCGTGTTGAATTTAAAGGATGAGTTTATGAGCTTGGAAATGAAAGGAGCTAGATCCCTAGCTGCGTCTATTATTAATTGTGCTGGGCAGGAGTCGCCTTTACAGTTTGAGGGTTTGAGGGAGAGTATTATTTTTTCTGTGTCAATTATGGAGATAGATTTGAATCTAAATGGAGCAGTGGTCTTATTCTCCTGGGATTGGGGTATTTGTTGGTCAAGAGGTGGGAGAGTGGCCTTTTTTTTTAGCAATTTTACATTGGAGCAGGGAGATTTTGTTGGCAAGGGCGTTTTGTATGTTTGTGCACCAAGCTTTGTTTTTAGGGGCATTGTCTATTGGTTGAATGGGGGATTCCAGCTCGCGGAGGATGGTGAAGAGCTCTTTAGTATTAGAGTTGGCTTTTGCGATCCTGTCATTAAAGGTGTTCTTCTTGGTTTTGATCATTTCTTTTTTGTAAGATTTTGCAAATTCGGTTAGGTTGTTTTTGTTGTATTCAGTGGGAGAGTGGCGCCAGATGGATTGGAGCTTTCTTTTTTGTAGTCTTAGCGATTTGAGGTGGGGCGTAAACCAGGCATTTAAATTGGCTTCCTGTTTAGCTTTACGTAGTTTGGCTGGAGCAACTGCGTCTAATGCTTTAGGCATAGCAACGTTGAAAGTATTTACCAGGGTGTCTGGGTTGTTACTTTCCAATCCAGATATGGCTGGACGGAGGAGAGGGATAATGTTTTCTGCAGTCATGTCCTTCTTGCTTCTGGTCGGGAGAGGGGGAGCCATGTTGTTGATTTTGGGGCTAAGGAGATCCAGAGTGGCGGAGAAGGTTATTAGATAGTGATCCGTCCATGTTTGTGGAACAATATCGGTGATACTGCATCCAATATGACTAACCCCTTCCACTTTAACCTTGAGAAAGGACACAGAGGCAGATCAAAGGTCATGAAAAACTAAATTAGACCAAGGCAACCAACCTGCTCCATCTTCCCCTAATGCATAGGATTGGCAGTTGGAGCGCACGCCAATTTGATACAAGCTTAATGCCGAAGCTCTCTCCCCTTTACATTCTTGTTCTTTCCCTATATTGATCAAAGAGGCAGGTGGTTTATTGATTAATTTAACAAAGCTATCTAAAGTTTAGAACTATGATTGTAACAAGTCTTTTCTCTCTCCGTAAACGCCAGAGAAAATAACAAGCACACCCATGTCGTTAGGTCAGAATTACATTTTTGGACTCCTTTTACTAACTCAGACCGCTGTCCTAAATGTTTTGCCGGCTTTCTTAGTTTCTAAACTTTTTACAAGAGGATGATTTTGTCTCAAGTCCCTCTGCAGTTGCAACCAATTTTTGGTGCATCGCCCTTCGTAGCCAATATGGCTACCAGGATATTGCACACCATTTTGTCGCCAGTTCTGTTCTCAGAACCGGATAGTGCCCCGTGGAGTAGGTTGGTAGCAGCTACAGCATGTTTCAGCTGCACAATCTAGAAGTGTTTCAGCATGCTGGTAACCAAATGCTTCTGCACGGTAGCTTTTAGGGAAGATTCTCCATTTTGTTTCTTAGCCTCATTCCCTGAAACCGTCAGCTTATCTGCTAGCTCGTGGGGTTTTTCAGGACCTTTTATGCAAGTGAGGTACTTTTCTCACGCAACTTGCAGCTGCAATTCAGAACCTAAAGTAGTTCCTAAAACGACCAGTAGAGTGGAACCCCTTCCCCTACGTATACCTTGTATAGCACCGCTACCTCCCATAAGGACACTAGTGCAGGAGGGACCCTGCGCCTATCACTTGCTCCCTAAAGTGTATTTCTCACTCCTGCATCTTCAGTTAAGCACAAACAGAAGATATCACAATGCCCCCATAGTTCTGCTCCATACATGGCTGCTGCTAATGCCTGTGCTCGATACTGTTCCAGGGCCAGAAGAATGTTATTTCCTATAGATTTAGAATAGCTCAGAACTACATTACCCATTTTTCTTTGACTGAAGCTGGCTTTATTTATATGGTTTTGAAATGTCCTTTTCCAACTAATCCAGATTCCACGACGATCGAAGATAGGGACCTCCTAGAATTTGGTCTCCCCTCTATGTAAATCAATACGCGAATGAGAGCAAAGATGTTTTTCCACACCTCCATTTTGTTTTATCTTTGTTAATCGTTGGGCCCTTTTGGACACAAAAGTTAGCAAAATGATCCTTGGGTTTAGTTAGGCCACCTGGGTTACAGAAAATGAGGAAGTCCTTGGGCCTCATTACACGGATGGCGGTAAGGATTTACCGGTACCAGTAAAATACCGGTACCGGTAAATCCTTACCGCCTTACTACGAGGTCCCTTTGCGGGTTGGGGGATTTAACGCCTGCTTTTTGCAGGCGTTAAAAACCAACCCGCAAAGGGACCCAGGGAGCTAATTACGGTACCGCAATTTGCGGTACCGTAATTAGCGCCTTCCCCATTCCCATTGAGCCCTATGGGCCAAAAATGGGAATGGGGAAGGGCAATGGTGGAAGGGGGAATTACCGCCCCGCCAACCTTGGAATGGGGCGGTAATTCCCCTTTCCGCCAAGGCGGTGCCGGTATTTTACTAATAGCGCCATGGTTCTCCGCCATCCGTGTAATGAGGCCCTTTGTCTGCAATCATTAAGAAACTGATCCTTTCACCCTCCCAAAAGGGAAGCATCAGGTGTGAGTAATGGTATATAATCCAAAACCTCATCAAAAACAGATTAAACAAGGTGTGGGGTAGACTACAACCTTGTCAGACTTCCTTAACCATACAGAAGGGATTGGTGCATTCCCCTCCCAGCCCCATCTAAGAGAAGCCATGCCGCCATCATACAGTTCCATAATAGCTTTCAACAATGATAGCAGAACATTTCTCTTTGGCGCACCTTGATTCTTGGGATCCCCATCAAAGGCAGCCTTAAGGTCAATGAACATCATGTACTGTGCATCCCCTTTAATGGTCACGTATTTGTTCATAATTAGGGTATGCCTTAATACTTGGTCTAGTGTATTAACAGCTCTATAAAGGCCTGCATGCGGTGGCTAATAGCTTTTGATTCACTAAGCCAGCCCTCCAATCTGCATAGAGGAATTCTACCATGCATTTTGCTGCTTGTATCCAGGAGGGAAACTGGTCGCTAATTGCAGGGAGACTTTCAAACACAATTTCTTATAGGTAAGGAAAATCTCGGTACGTTTCCATGAGACCAGTGTCTTACCCAAGTAAGTTTATTAAATGAAAGAAGGGAATACTGAGCCCAGACTGATAATTCTTCTTCATAAAGGTCCACTGGTATCCGGTCTGGGCCTGGTGCCTTGGCCGAAGTTTGAGAATTGATTGCAACATGGACTTCAGAGAGTGAATTATAGGGGAAGACAATTTTCCTGGATGCTAAAATAGCTCAACAATTCGTCATGGTTAATAAAAGGTGGTCTATCCTCTTTATAGAGTGATGAAAAATAACTGTCCCATGAGTGTTCAGTTATGGGCGAAAGTAATAAGTGCCCCTTGGTTCATGCACTTATACCGTAGTAAATTAATTCCCAATAGACCTGTGCGTCCTTAGACTTAGAAGCCAGTACCGAAGCTTCCCAGATTTCCTCTCACTCCTTAAACCTTTCTTCTTTGATCAGGATTTTATAATCCATTCTCAGCTACAATATGGCTACCTTTGCTATTTAAGCCCAGTCAATATGGTGCTGCCTTTGTTGGCCATCTTCCATCTTATCGTACTTCAAGTTCATAGTCCCGTTTCATCCATACTCAATGTGAATTAATCTGTAAATACAACATACATGCACATCAACCCCTGCTGCCCAATGCCTCCCACGTGCAAGCCCTCTGCACCACCCTTCAGTCTGACAGGGAGGCACACAACTTACTTGCAGGTATCAGAGCAGGTATCAGAGCAGAAACATTTTGGGGATTCTCTGGTCCCACTTTGTGGGTCCCATGCATTTTTGCTTTCTTTTCGCTGACTTCACTTTTAGAGGGAGGGCTTCTAGTGGTGTTCCCCTGCCACTGGAACCCTTTTTCTACTGCGCCGCCCTAGTGGGCCACATGGCTGCAATTTCCTGGGTGCCTCCTTAGCACCGCATTCTGGTCCTGGGTCATCCTATCCAGTGGTCGAAGTGTACGAAAAGAAGTAGTGGAGCTATGTTCCCTGCTGGTCTGCCCCACTCCCCACAAACTCCATTGCTGCACCCATCCCACACACAGTCCAAACCCCCAAACAAACACATTTATTATTTAAGGGAATGTTCAGTGCAGTGCACAGAAGTGCAAGCTTCAACTTCTTCCTACACTTTTATTTTAAAACTAAACCGTTCCGGAACGTTTTCTTTTTAAAATAAAAGTATAGGAACGGTGAAACTGAAAAATAAAAAGTATGGGAGCAGCGCTCCGAGCCGCTCCCGCCCACTTCGACCTCTGATCCTATCATTCTGTAAGTGGCTGTGGACTAGACTAGTGGTGGATGCATTTAGCTTTAGCTTCACCAATGTTTGAAGCCATTTTAACACATTAGTGGCCTACTGGGCCTAAACTGTAGCAATCTGGGAATTAAAGGATCTTTTTTGTACTTCTGCTCCTAGGCATTTTGTTTAGTGGTCTTTTTGTCTGTGGGGACCGCGGGGCAGGCCTAAACCTGACGGTGCGCTGATATGGGTTTCCCAGACATTGCCAATACACATCCTGTGTGGGTGGCCTTGTGTCTTTGGTGGTTTTTAGGGCCAGCCTGATTGCCAGCTCTCTAAGCACACACCAAGTAGCCACAAAGGTTTTTTGTAGCCAGCCAAAGGCAGGCCCCTATATTTCTGTGCTATCCAGGAGAGACCTTATGAATTTGTCAGATTACCTGAATTTCTGGAGAGCTGCTGCTGCAGAGGACCGGGTTTGCACATATTGGCCGGACCCTGGCTCCTTTATTCTTGCCTTGGTTTCCTCTAATACTGCTGGAATCCCATCCTGGGATTTGCCTTTTTCTCCACTCCAGTCCTCCTTATGGTTGGACTGTCAAATCTTATTTCCCGGCAGTTGCTGTACTATAACTCCCTCATCCCCCACAACCAATCTCTTCTTAGTCTAAGTATGAGGTGGGGAGTCTTCGTGGCCTAGATGAGTTGTGGGTCGCCACTACCCCACCGCAGCTCAGTCTTGGGCCACCCTGGGTTGCCTGCACCCATTGCTCATATTGGAGAACTATTATTTACTAGCTGGCTGCCATTTCTTGTCCCTTTAGCTGACTGGATCCAATTGGTTTGGTTATTCGGTCTTTCTGGTGCCTTCTCAGTCACTGTTTTTGATTGATTGATTGATATTTTATTTCTATCGCGCTCGTACACAAGTGTTTCAGAGCGCAACAGGCAAGGGAGGGGAACAGGGGAGAACAAAACAGCGATATTACTAGGCCCAGTGACATTGAGAACGCGCAAGTGCATGGGAGAGGGGGGAGGGGAAAAGTGCATGGAAGGGGGGGAGGTGGAAAGTGCGAAGCAGAGGTGAAACAAATAAATAACAATAAATAAATAATAAAGGCAACAAACAGTGGTAATGCAGCCAGCAATTTGCAAGTGCTAGGTTTAAGGCAGCAGACAGGGTAGGTCCGAGAAGTGCAGGAAGAAAAAGGGGGGGCTGTATGGGTACAGATACAGACCCCAGTGCAAGGGGTGGCCTAGGAGGCAGTGCGGGAGGGTGACAGGATGAGCAGGTACCTGGGCCCAAAAGAAAGAGGGTGGCCAGGTGCACAGTGCCAAGAGAGAACAAATCAAAAGGGAAGTGGGGGAGCAAAGGCAGAAGAAAAGAGGAAGGTCTTGAGGTGCTTCCGGAACCGGAGATGGTTCTCCTCAAGTTTTAGAGTGGCAGGGAGGCTGTCCCAGAGGGAGGCCCCAGCCGAAGACAGAGATCTACCCCCAGCTTGTTTCTTAGAAAAACGACTGACCCTGAGTGAGTTGGAGGTAGAGGAGCGAAGAGCTCGAGAGGAGATGTATTTGCCGAGGGATGGCTGAAGGTATTTTGGACCCAGGCCCCAGAAAGCCTTGTGGACAATGCGGAGGGTTTTGAATGTAATCCTTGCATCCACTGGGAGCCAGTGAAGAGATTTCAAAGCTGGAGAGATACGATCCCAGGGCTTGAGGCCAAGGACAAGTCTTGCAGTCCTGTTCTGGATTAGTTGCAGAGGGCGGAGAGTAGAGGCAGGTAGATTTAGAAAGAGGCTGTTACAATAGTCCAAGCTAGAGAGAACCAGAGCTTGAGATACCATGAGCTTCTGGGGAAAGGAGAGGAAAGGCAGAGTACCTCTGAGGAGGTGCAGTTGTAAATTTGACTTTTTAGAGACCTCAGAGATGTGGGCGGAGAAGGAAAGGGTGGAGTCAAAGATTACCCCGAGGTTCTTAGCCTCGCAGGTGGGGGTAGGAGGAGGGCCAAGGGAGGCCGGCCAGAGAGTGAGGGGAAAGGATGGTGAAGGTGTGCCGATGAGGAGGATCTCCGTCTTGCTGGCATTCAGACAAAGATCATTGGCGGCACACCAATCTTGAATGGCAGTTAGGCAATCAGAGATGAGAGAGGGAGAGGAGGTGGCAGAGGGCAGCCTGAAAATGAGTTGAGTGTCGTCAGCGTAGCACTGGAA
The DNA here is from genome assembly GCF_040938575.1 of Ambystoma mexicanum. NCBI lineage: Eukaryota > Metazoa > Chordata > Amphibia > Caudata > Ambystomatidae > Ambystoma > Ambystoma mexicanum. The sequence goes on from NC_090935.1 coordinate 586,305,205, forward strand.
ATTTGAGCAGAAAATGGCAATGCAGTGGGTGAGAGTTGCCAGGTATTGGTTGAAAAGCCAGGGCGAGAGGTTAGACCCCTGGGGAACACCACGGGTAGAGAGGAAGATAGATGAAAGGAAGGACCCAAGTTGGACCTGGGAGGGTCGATCTGAGAGGAAAGAGGTCAGCCAGGCCACAGTCTGATCAGTGATACCCACGTTTTCACAGAGACGGTTGAGCAGGATGGTATGGTTGACCGTGTCGAAGGCAGAAGAGAGATTGAGGAGGATGAGGACAGAGGGAATGTTAGAGTCAAGGTTGGTCAGCAGATCTTCACGGATGTTTAGTAGAGCAGCTTCCGTGCTTCTGGCAGCTCTGAAGCCAGACTGGTGGTCATGGAGACAGCCAACAGAATTGGAATGTAGGTTAAGCTGAGAGATGGCCAACTTTTCCATGAGTTTGCCAAGGAAGGGAGTAATGGAAATCGGGCTATAGCTGGACAAGAAGGATCAGCTGTGGGTTTCTTGAGAAGAGGATGCACAAGGGAGTGCTTCAGAGGGGAGGGGAAGGATCCAGAGGCAAAGGAGTGGTTGCAAAAATCAGCTTACGTTTAAGTGTAGCTAGGTCAGAGTCATACCAGGAATTGCACTTGGCTTTGGACTTCAAACGGATCCTCATGACAGGGGCAAGAACATCAATCGTATCAGAAATTGAAGAGTAGAGCAGAGACAGGGCTGTATCAGGATGAGAGACAGCCAAAGGTGGAGGGGGGGAGAGAAAGTGGCGGCAAAAGCCTCAACTGACACACGCTTCATGGGCCGGATGTCCGAGAAGGTAGGTACTGTTGCAGCTTCTGCCTGCTCGGTACATAGATTTTTCTTTTCATCCATCTGGAATCAAGTCTCTGGGCACTGGATCATCTTAGTACTCACCTGTGATTTATTAGGGCATTTGATTCTAATAATGACTACATGATGCATTTTAGTGATGCCTAGGGAGACCCTTTCTCACCACCCATTAGTATTATAATGTATAGGCTTTGCCAAAAGGTGCAGGCCTTAAATTGAGCTGTAGGAGTGGGGAGGGTCTATACCAAGGCCCTTTCTGTTTTTTATATTTACACTTTTTTACTGTGTATTCTGCTCTAACCCAAAGTACGGATTTTAACTTTTAGTTGCTTAATGTATAATTCTGTAAAAGAGTACATATTCTTCAGTATACATACACAACACAATGTCTTGGGTCGTTTGAACAGAATTCCATTTGAAGGGCAACCTAAACTTTTTTTTTTCTCCATTTAGGTTACTTGAATCTTAAACCTTTTGTGGTCAAAGGAACTTTTTCTATTTTAAAACAAGGCAGAGACCACAATGGCCCTCATATCAAGTTTCCCAGGGCGGGAAAAATGCCAGTAAAAGTGCTGGTAATTCCGTCAGTTTTACTGCACCTGGAAACTACAAGTTTGCCGGTGGGGGTTCACTGATATACCACCGGCAAAGCGCTGGAGGTAAATCAGGCCCCCACCGGCAAATAAATGCCGGTATTTCCTGCACCGGAACTACCGGTGCAGGAAATACCGGTGATCCCCTCCATGAAGTCCTACTGCACTCCATGGAATGTGGATTTACCTGTGTTTCCGCCACTTGTAGTATCCCAGTAATACCGGGATATCAGGTGGCGGAAACGGTAGGTGAGTTTGCGGGTATCCTGCCAGAATTGGCGGCAGTATACTGACAAACACATAATGACGGCCAATGTCTTATTTAAATTCGCAGGCAGGAATAACATCATAATATCGTGGGTGTCTGTACGACATAGGGCCTCATTACGAGGTAGGAGGTAGCCATGGTGCTATTAGCACTATGGCTACCCCCTTACTGCATTCTGGGTCCGGGTTCTCAAAATAGGGACTTACCGGGTCATTCCAACCTTGGAGGACCCAGTAAGTCCCCATTCCAAGAACCATTCCCCATTCCCATTCGAGCCCCCATTAGCTCCCGGGTCTCTTACCAGGTGCCGCTATGGGTGCCTGGTGGACCTCGGAATAGGGCGGTACAGGTTTACCGGCACCGGTCTCCTTACCGGTGCCCGTTAACCCTTACCGCCCACCTCGTAATGAGGCCCATGCACAGTGGTAAAATATGTTTTAGTCGTAGGCCTCTGTCCTTTACAATCCAATCACACAAGGGCGACCCATTGAGACCACCTTTGGCCCTCATTATCCAGTTATACCGTTTTCGCTAAATTCCTCCAGAATGGGTCCCAGATATCCTTGGGGCTACAAATTGTAGTCACGGTAGCGATATAAGTCTCTTCCCACTCATTGACATATACTAACTCCCTTAACCAATCAGAGCAAGTTGAGGGAAACTTAGACTTCCACTGTCCGAGTATACATTTCTTAGCTATTAGGTAGGCCACATTAAAACAATAGTTGAGTCCATGTTGAGACCTTTCCAATATGGCCTTGGAGACATTTAATTGGGGGCATGGTGGGCGGGATCTCGTGATATCCGCTGCTACTCCAGCTATCTGGTGCCAGAAGTTTGCAATAGTGGGGAATTCCCAGAACATATGGATGAAATTTGCAGGAAAACTCCTGCATTTTGGATCTGCATTGCTACAACCAGGAGAGAACCTAGAGATCTTAGCTGGTGTGTAGTGTAGATGGTTGAGGACCTTAAACTGAATCAGCTTGTGCCTAACATTCATGGATACCTCCTTAGTTAATAGGCAGCATTTCCTCCATTGCAAATTAGAGATTTCAAACCCCAGGTCGCACTCCCACTCCGAGCACACATACATTTTAGGTATCTTCTTCATCTGCATAATATTATAAAGTCTAGAAATCATATGTCTGGTGTCCCCGCCCGCCACTATTGCTTCTATGCAAGGGTGTGACTCTGGTTCTCGCAGAAAGGGGGGTCACTTTTTCCTTACAACTCTCATATGGTAATACTGTATTGTCCTTGTAGGTGTAGTCTCCAATTTATTCGTGAAGACCTACAATGATAGATAACTACCCTCTGGAAATAAATCACCCAATGTCAGTTGTTCCCCCTTGTTCCAAGAAAGTCTTCATCAAAGGTTGGGTCTATACCAGGGAAGTTCCATAGAAGAACCCTTCTGTCATGTAATTGACAAGTCAGGCCTGTGGGAGAGCCTAGACCAGGCATTTACTGTGATGCGCACTGGGTCATAGTTACAGGAGTCTACATACCTGTCACAAAAAATGACTGACTTCAAATTAGTGGGATGATGCTCCGTAGCATTCCAGTGCAAGTGTACCTCTGTTGCGTAAGGAGCGTACCAATAACTGGCAAAGTGTACCTGAGCGACAAGATAATAGAGTTCAAAGTCAGGTGCAACTAGCCCCCGCCTATGGTTCCGTCTGTTTTCCCAACTGATCCTAGCCCCACTCGCCCCTCAGAGAATGTCTGTCGCCAGAGATTTCAGTGTTTCGGAAAAATCCCTTCTGGGCCAGACGTGTATATTACAAAACAAATATAGCAACTTCGGGAGAACTATAATTTTTTGGAGCGAGAGACGGCCATACATTGACATGGGGATGGTGGACCACACCTCTTGAAGGTGGAGTAAGTACTCAGCATAGAAATTGTATTGCATTGTATTGGTCATTTATATAGAGCTTTTTCCTACACAGGCCTAATCCTCCTTTGAATGTCTGGTCTGCAGGCTCTCTATCTCTCCTGGCATCTCTCTAACTGTGCCCACCATCTACAGGCCACCTGGCCAGAACAGTCTCTTCTTCTCAGAATGGGCTGGCCTCTTCTCTTCTTTACTTGCCTATACCTTTAACCTTCTCCTCCTCAGAGACCTTAACATCCACCTGGATGTTTTAATCACTCATCTGGGCTCTTCCACAACCTTTGCAACTCTATCTCCCTCTCCATTCTACCCTCTGGTCGAACACACTCTGCCGGACACACCTTGGATGTTCTCATCTCCTCAGACATCCCCCTCTCTAACCCTCTTACTACTCCTCTATCTTGGACTGACCACTTTCTGCTCTCCTCCTATCTGAAACCTCTTATCCCCCAGGCAAGTCCCTCCCCAGCACTGCCATCCTCCTTCTCAGTCATTCGGCCCATGAAGCGAGTGCCAGTGGCCACCTTTGCCTCAACATTCTCTGCTCCACCTACTCCTGCGGTTGACTCCCGCCCTGACAAAGCCCTCCCTAAACTTCATCTTTCCATCTCCAACACCTTTGACATCCTTGCCCTGTCATGAGAATCTGTCTGAAGCCTACCTCCAAGTGGAACTCTTGGTATGACTCTGACCTCGCCGCCCTGAAACGGAAGTGCAGGGTGGCTGAGAGGAAGTGGAAGGCTTTGAGCGCGTCTTTTGATAAACTGGCCTGCAGCCTGCTCCAAAGGCAATACAGATTATCTGTCTTCTCCAAGAGAGGGTCCATATTCAAGCCTGCGTCTCTGTGGCCACTAACAACATGGCTGAAATCTTTCAAATCTGCAAGGAGCTGTCCAATCCTACCGCAGTATCCTCCTCTCCTGTTTCCTCCCTGTCTGTACAGCCTTAGCATCTCATTTCAACACTAAAACTCGGGACATCCTGTCCTCACTTTCCTCCTCCTCACTCTCTCTCTCCCTCTACCTCTCCCAGGTCTCCTTTGGCCGCCTCTCCTCATCCTTTCTCCTCCTTCTCTCTGAGAACACCTGATGATATTTCCAGACAAATCCGATCTATGAAAGTGTTGTCCAAACAGGTGCTCCCCTGTTCCTCCAGAACAATTAAGGACCACGTTTCCACCCTTGCACCAGCCTTGGCCGATTTCTGTAATCATCCCTTCACCACTGGATCTTTCCCCTGTCTCCTTAACCACTTCCTTGTGCACCCCCTCCTAAAAAAGCCTTCTGCTGATCCTACCTGTCGGGCAAACTATTGCCCGATTTCTATCACTTCTTTCTGGGCAAACTCCTCGAAAAGATGGCCATCTCCCAGCTTACTCGATACACTGAATCTGTTGGTAGTCTCCACGATCATCAGTCTGGCTTGAGAGCAGCCAGATGCACAGAAACTGCTCTCCTGAACACCCGTGAAGATCTGCTCTCTAATCTTGATTGCAGCTCTCCCTCTGTCCTCATCTTCCGTGACCTTTCCTCTGCTTTTAATATGGTCAATCTTGCCACCCTGATCAATCAACTCCATGAGAATCTGGGCATCACAGATCAGGCCCTGTCATGGCTGACCACCTTCCTCCTGGGCCGACCCTCCCAGGTCCAACTTGTGTCCTTTCTCTCGTCCACCTTTCTCTCCACATGTGGTGTCCCCAAGACTCTATCCTCTCACCCTGGCTCTTCAATGTCTATCTGGCACCTTTGACCCAGCTGTTTTCGACCTTCTCTTCTAACTTTCCAGTTAATGCGGATGACACTCAGCTCCATTTCAGGCTTCCCTCAGTCTCCTCTCCTTCTTCTCATTCCTGATTGTCTATCCATGATTCAGGATTGGTGTGTGTCCAATGATCTTTGCCTTAATGCCAGTAAGACTGAGATCCTTCTCATTGGGACCCCTGCTCCCGCTTTCCCTCTCTCAATCTGGTCACACTCCTTGGGCCCTCTTCCCTCGCCTTCCTGTGAGGCAAAAAACCTTAGTGTCATCTTCCACTTTACTCTCTCCTTCTCTCTTCACATCACAGACCTTGCCAAGAAGGCACACTTCCAGCTGCACCTCCTCAAAGGTATTTAACCTGTTCTCACCCTCCTCCCAGAAGCTCACTGTCTCCAGAGCCCTGGTTCTCTCCAGACTGGAATACTGCAACAGCCTCTTTCTCACTCTTCCTAATTCTACTCTTCACTCCCTGCAACTAATCCAGAACAGGTCTGCGAGTGTTATCATTGGCCTCAAGACTAGGGACTGCATCTCTCCTGCCCTGGCGGTAAGGATCAAGTTCAAGACCCTCTGCATCGTCCACAAGGCTTTCTGGGGCCGGGCCCTGACTATATCCAACTCTCTGTGCCTAAATACCTTCCTTCTATAGCCCTTCGTTCAGCTACCTCTAACTCTCTGAGAGTCAGACGCTTCTCCAAGCAAAGAGTTGGGGTAGATCTCTCTCCTCTGCAGGTTCCTCCCTCTGGAACGGCTGCCCTGATTTGCTCAAACTTGAGCCGGACCACCTAAAGTTCTCAGAAAAGTCTCAAGACCTTTCTTTTCTCCTGTGCCTTCTCTCTCTCGTGTCCTTACTAACTTACCTGTCTGCAGCACTGACTGGTTGCTAGGTACCCTCAGAGTCTCACTGGGCACCAGGCTCCTCCTTGACCAGTCTTGTTTGCACTGCCTCATGGCCTACTGCACACTTAACTGTAACCCGTATCGCCCCCTGCTCATTGCACTTACCCAGAGATGCACTGCCCTGGCTGCACTTACTCAGAGCCAAGCTGCCCTGATCGCACTTCCTCCGTCCCTTCCCCCTCTCCCTTCCCCCTGCACTTCCTTTAGTCGCACTTGCACGATCCCAATGTCACAAGGTCTAGTCGAATTGTTTGTCTTGTCTCCCCTATCTCTCCTCTCCCTTGTCTTGCGGAGCCTAGAAACACATGTGTACATGCACGTTATAAATATCATATCATATCCATATCATTCCCCATTTGTATGGCCTCAATGTTCGTTGTGGTAGGAACACCCTCGATGACCATAGTCTATGTGTGGGAGGTAAAAAGAGTTAAATTATAGATGCATGTGTGCATTTTGCCAGGTTAGGATTTAAGTGGGCTGGCTAGGCTCCAGTAAGCAGCCCGCAAGTCAGACACATGACCAGGTGCTGTTGGTGGTTTAGGATAGAGTGCTAGTGTCGGAGATTCGATGTGTGCCCAGCTAGACAAGAATTCTTGGTAGGTTGATACTGTATACTAATGTCAGATGTGTTGAGGTACGTCAGGGGTTTCAATGTAGAAAGCTATGTGTGCTACTGGACCGGAATAGCATAGCCATAGCTTCATTCTAGGGTGTATGGATGGGAGCCGTGCCTGCGACCTTTGTCCACAGAATGTGGTGCAAGGTATATATACCGTAAGCTTGGCAGGAGTTCGGCTTCAGTGTCATATTTCTTGGTCCCATGCAATTGACTGGTCTTGCTAGTCATGGGCTCTCTGCAATGAAAGTCTGACCAGTGGGAGTGGGGCCCGGAGGTACAGGGGGGCTGTAGAGGTGATGTATGATCGTCTGTCAGTCAGGGGAGTTGCGGGGAAGGACGAGAAGTTGTCACAGTGTGCTTCTGCGAACCCTGCCGGCATCCGTGTGGGTAATGGTGGAAAGGAGTGTTAGGTTTGGGTCTGTGTTTCTGTATGCCTATCAACAGTATAGAGTATGGAAGGGTATCGAGAGGGGAAAGGGAAGAGTTTTTGAGGGCCTTTCTGAATGCCAAGTGATTGTCAATAATGTGGATGTGCAGGGGTAGAGAATTCCAGATGATTGGCGCTTGGATGGAGAAGAAGGAACCGCCCAGTCTGGTGGAGTTGTAATGTGGGACCACTAGGACGGATGCTGTGCCGGATCTGATTGTCCATGAGGGGTGGTAGTGAGTGATTTTGCCTTGGAGGAATTGCGGGCTGGTGTTGTGGATGGCCCGGTGGGGGATGCACATGGCTTTAAAGGTAGTGTGTCGACCAATAGGGAGCCAGTGGAGGACTCTTAGTCTAGGGCTGATGTGTTCTCTGGGAGGTAGGTTAATGAGGTTAATGAGCAGGTGGACCGCAGCATTTTGGATTCTTTGCCGCTTCCTCAGATGAAATGCTGGTCACCTAGGCAGAGGCAGTTTGTGTAGTCTAAGCAGGAGGGGATGATGGAGATGAAGGCAGAGAAGTAGTATGTTCAAATAGGTATAAACAGTCCCTATAATAACATCCTACTCTACTGACAGGGATATCAATATGTATAATACAATAAAGAGTAAGATAACACGTCTTGTTTTACTTACATCCAACCCCCTTTACACAGGAACTCTATAAGGTTTTCCGGCATCACTAGTCCTGACAAAAATGGACCGTCTGCTATAATTGATTAAAAAATGTGTATAACAAATTTTTATTCAAATAATTCGAACTGAATTTAAACATAAAACACTACCCTCACCTAACACAGAGTACTAAACACTAAAAAACAGTTACTAAAACATGAAATACAAAATTCACTTATTTGCATGACACAAAAGATATCATATAACATAACACAAAAAAATCTCAATGTGTCTCTAAAACAACAACCATCCCAACATGTTTCTGTTCTTCACTGCCCAGTTCGGGCGAACATTCTTCAGGGGAAATTTTTTTAAAAAAGGCATCCACTAATCTCTTCAACACCGTGCTGAAAGGGTAGATTCAAACTTCTATACAGGCAAAGGAAGGAAAGAACCTCCGAGCCTGTAAGAGTAAAAGGAAAAACTAATGAGTTCCAAAAAGAGGGAAAGGAAGTACTACAAAATGTAGAAAAAGAACATGGCATAGAGGTTATGCCACACTCACACGGGTCCCAACAGGGCACCCACAAATTTACCTTTAAATGGTGAAACTTCAAAGCGCGTCACAGGATGACAAATTCGCGGGTTTCTCGCCAAATGAGAGACCACTACTTCACAAAAGCGTCATAGTCCGCTAAAGTATCGCCACACCTAAATGAGACAGAACCAATACACAGAGACCACATGCTCTGTTATATCCAGAAAGGGGCTTCAAAATGCAATTACACATGAAAACAGGGCTCCAAATATCATAAAATAAATTACCTTCACAGATGTAGTGATCAAGACTGTAACAAGCAAAGCAGCAATCAACGTGTTTGCAAAGGAGAAATCCACACAGTCAAGCCGTAAAGTATCAATCTGGAAAACAATGGATGCATGGCAATGAACACCATATGTCTGGCATCACCCTTCAACATGTACCGATGGGAGTGCTTTTATTTCACCCTCGTGATTAAGACTAAGTGCCCGTACAATATTTAGAATGCAGAAAAAACTTCCATGCTGTCCATCCTACACAACGTGGGAAACCCATGGCAAAAGATAACTCAAATTTTGGCAGAGGTTCTCAAGTTAGAATCCAGTGAAAAGTCTCGCAACTCTAACTTTAGTAGGCTACAAAAAGCATCGGCACTAAAGTTAGCAAAAGATAATAACTTGATTATCAGACAAGCGGATAAGGGAGGAGCTATTGTGTTGATGAGTCGTAGTGATTATGTAAGAGAATGTGAAAGACTACTATCAGATAATGTGAGCTATTTGAGACTTGCTAATGACCCCTCTGCTAAACTTATGAATATTATCAAAGAAAAGGTGACTTCAGCGTTTGACGCTGAAATGATCAGTAAGCAGGAATGTGAATTTCTAATTAGGGATCACGGGAGGGTACCTGTTTTTTACATCTTGCCCAAAGTACATAAGAGACTTGTTGATCCCCCTGGCAGACCCATAGTATCTGGTGTTAATTCAATTTTGGAACCCTTGTCCAAATTTGCAGACTTTTATCTAAGACCATCGGTTTTGAAAATGAAAAGTTATTTGAGAGACACCACTGATGCTATTAACAAAATAGAAAGCATAGAGTTTATTCCGGGCCATTCTCTACTGATAGGCTTGGATATTCAATCTTTGTACACTGTGATACCCCAAAGAGCCACACTAGAGGTGGTTGAAGAAGTGTTGATGAATAGAGAGGATGGTCATCCTGTGAGCAATGCATTTATTTTGTGGTGTACGGAGTTTGCCTTGACCCAAAACTTTTTTCAATTTCAAGGTACTTTTTTTCAACAGATTGAGGGTACTGCTATGGGTGCTGCCATGGCTCCTAATTTAGCTAATCTCCACGTCGAGTATTTTGAAAAAGCAGTGATATACCCAGCCACCAACCCCTTTATCCATCATTTGAGGAAGTGGCTGAGGTATATAGATGATATACTGATTGTATGGGATGGCTCAAGAGAAGAGGCTGATAGTTTTGTGACATGGCTCAACCAACAAAACCGGTTTTTGAAATTTACTGGGTCTATATGTGATTTGGAGACCCATTTTTTAGACATTACCATTTTTCATCACAATGGTTTTTTGAAAGTGAAGCCCTACAATAAGACCACTGATAGGAACTCTTTATTACACTTCAACAGCCATCATGCCAAACATTTAAAGAATAATTTGCCATTCGGACAATTTTTGAGGCTGAAGCGTAACAGTAGTCTAAAAGATGATTTTGCTCAAAGTGCGGATGTATTGACCAACAAACTGTTGGCCAAGGGTTATCCGTCTAGAGTAATAAGAAATGCTTCAAAAAGAGCCTACAATAACAATCGCGAGGCATTGCTGGAGAAAAATAACAAGACTACTAAAAAGATTGGCACTGTTTTTGTTAACACTTTTTCGAATTTGTCCTATAAAATCAAAACCATTGTGATGAAAACTTGGAAGAAAGTCTATTGTGGTAAAGAAGTGTTGCCTCCTTTAGTGGCGTTTAGAAAAAGTCAGAATCTACGGAATATTCTAATCAGAAATGATGTGACAGAAATGCGAACTCCACAGGTTAGACAAACTAGACTGTGGGGTATGCCTGAAGTGAAAGGACATTTTCAATGTGGGAATTGCAGCATGTGTGGACAAACAAAAGAAACTAGAGTATTGCAAATTCTACCTGATGTAAAGTGGGTCTTCAGTGAAATGACAAATTGTAACACAGCCAATGTTGTATATTTAATCACTTGCCCGTGTGGCCTACATTATGTGGGAAAAACGAATAGGCAATGTAAAGTTCGAATGGTGGAACATCGCAGCTGTCTCAAAAACCAGGTGATTACTGCTCCCCTTGTCAAACACTTTATTGAAAAGAAACATGGTTTTAGTGATTTCACATGGCTGATTTTGAAAAAGGTGCATGGACATACCAAAATTGAAACGGATCGAAAATTATTGAATGTAGAGCAAAAAATTATTTTTAAATTACAGAGTAATGTGCTAGGTCTCAACGAAAGCATTGATTGGCATTTGGTCAGCCAAGTATGATTTTTGACAGTGTGAGATGCATATACCACATTGTGTTGGTGCCAGCATATCATTGTTTTAAAAAAACACCTGTTTAGTGCTCGTGGTGTCCACTAATCTGTTCTACACCAGTATGCTTCAGGTCCGTTCCAATATGGCCCTTCCCTTTGATGGACTTTTTTTCCAACACTGAGTAGTGTAGTCCTTTTTCTATGTTGCCGGGTCCGTTCCAACATGGCCCTTCCTTTTGATGGACTTTTCTTCCTACACTGAGTAGTGTAGTCCTTCCTTTGTGTTGCCGCACGACCATAGACGTACTGTTAGTGTGCAGCAGTTTTTGGTTTCACTGAATTCAGTGTTGGCTGTGTGCGTTTGGAAGCTGCCATTAGAGTGATTTAATCCCTCTGAGTGTACAGGTGAGTCATTAGCATTGTGGTTCTGTGTGTGATAATTTTCCCACTGCCGGTACATTCCCTTCCTGTACGCATGGGGTAGTTTGGTTATCTTTTGCCATGGGTTTCCCACGTTGTGTAGGATGGACAGCATGGAAGTTTTTTCTGCATTCTATATATTGTACGGGCACTTAGTCTTAATCACGAGGGTGAAATAAAAGCACTCCCATCGGTACATGTTGAAGGGTGATGCCAGACATATGGTGTTCATTGCCATGCATCCATTGTTTTCCAGATTGATACTTTACGGCTTGACTGTGTGGATTTCTCCTTTGCAAACAAGTTGATTGCTGCTTTGCTTGTTACAGTCTTGATCCCTACATCTGTGAAGGTAATTTATTTTATGATATTTGGAGCCCTGTTTTCATGTGTAATTGCATTTTGAAGCCACATTCTGGATATAACAGAGCATGTGGTCTCTGTGTATTGGTTCTGTCTCATTTAGGTGTGGCGATACTTTAGCGGACTATGACGCTTTTGTGAAGTAGTGGTCTCTCATTTGGCGAGAAACCAGCGAATTTGTCATCCTGTGACGCGCTTTGAAGTTTCACCATTTAAAGGTAAATTTGTGGGTGCCCTGTTGGGACCCGTGTGAGTGTGGCATAACCTCTATGCCATGTTCTTTTTCTACATTTTGTAGTACTTCCTTTCCCTCTTTTTGGAACTCATTAGTTTTTCCTTTTACTCTTACAGGCTCGGAGGTTCTTTCCTTCCTTTGCCTGTATAGAAGTTTGAATCTACCCTTTCAGCACGGTGTTGAAGAGATTAGTGGATGCCTTTTTTAAAAAAATTTCCCCTGAAGAATGTTCGCCCGAACTGGGCAGTGAAGAACAGAAACATGTTGGGATGGTTGTTGTTTTAGAGACACATTGAGATTTTTTTGTGTTATGTTATGTGATATCTTTTGTGTCATGCAAATAAGTGAATTTTGTATTTCATGTTTTAGTAACTGTTTTTTAGTGTTTAGTACTCTGTGTTAGGTGAGGGTAGTGTTTTATGTTTAAATTCAGTTCGAATGATTTGAATAAAAATTTGTTATACACATTTTTTAATCAATTATAGCAGACGGTCCATTTTTGTCAGGACTAGTGATGCCGGAAAACCTTATAGGATGAAGGCAGAGAAACCTGGCGATTTTGGGATTTTAAGGATGATCTGGGTGTCGTCTGCGTAGTTGTAGCAGGAGAGGTTGCGGGAGCGGATGAGTGAGGGCAGTGGGTTTAGATAGATGTTGAAGAGGAGGGGGGACAGGCATGCTCCTTGTGGGACCCCTTTTGTTACTGGTTGTGTGGTGGAGGTGAATGTTTGGAGGAACGTGATTTGTGAGTGATTAGAGATGAAAGAGTAGATCCACTAGAGGGCAGTGCCTTTGATTCCTAATGAGTGTAGGCTGCCTAGGAGGATGGCGTTGTTGATGGTATCGAAAGCAGCAGAGAGGTCAAGGAGGAATCGTACCATAATGTCACCACGATTGAGCAGGTGACATTATGCAGCAGACCCCCACTCTGCTTGGACGCAGTAACGGGGGTCAGGGGTTTCAGGGGTGTCCACCACTTACCATTACAGTGAGCGGGGGATACGATTTCATTAAAAAGGACCCTGTGGCGTCAGCCCAACCCCACATAAGTTAGAGGAGCTGATGCTGCAGGGCTACAAGGATGTTGGTGGCGCACACAGGAGTTTGCCACAGTAAAGGTAAGTGGGGGGGTTGAGGTTTTGAGGATTGCGGGCCAGGGCAGGCGGGCAGAAGTGATCTAGCTTATCACTGTGCTACACCATAATTGCAGTCGACATTTTCTATGGCAGAATTACAGGCGGCGCAGTGATAATATAGATTCGTCAAGGAGGATGAGTACAGTGCAGCCTTCTGATTCTCCTGTTCTTTTTAGGTCCTCCCAGATAGCCACTAGGGGGCCTATGTTCCTCGGAAGTGGTCTGAAGCCAGATTGGGCAGGGTCCAGGAGGCTGTTGGTTTCAGTAAAAAGGCTGAGCTGCTTGTATGCTGTACGGTCCATGTCTTTGGCCATGAAGCACGTGTTTGGAGATTGGCCGGTAGTTCTGGGGGAGGAGTAGGTCGAGTGAAGATTTTGTGAGGAGGGGTTTGATGTAGAACGTTTTTAAGGCTTCCTGGAAGGTTCCCAATGTTAGGGAGTGGTTGAGGATTGAGCATGCAATACTGCTTGCACAGGTTGAGGCTAGGATGTTTTTGAGGGGGGTGGGCTTTCTAGGGGTCTTCAGGGGAGCCTGATGGGCAGCTTTGTGTTAGAATTGAGAGGAACTCCTGGTGAGAGATTGGATAGAAAGAGATGAAGGTTTGTATCGAAGAGTGGTTCAGATAGGGTTTGAGCCGTGGAAAGGCAGGGGCCGGGGGCATGTGTTCCAATTTAGAGTCTATGGCGGAGTGTCTGTTGATAGCGGCATTGTGGAAGTGCTCTGATAAGGTGTCACATAGGTTTTGGGAGATTTTTAGAGCAGCCCAGAGAATTGAATTAAGAAATGATTCTATGCAGTTCCTTGCTCGGGTTGCTAGAATTTAAGATTCTGCTCCAATAGAATGCTTTCTTGTTTTTTTCTGAGTTCCAATCTACATGCTCTGTTTAGTCTTGCTAGGGAGGGTTTGTTTTGGGCAGTGGGGGTAGTTCTCCAGGTCATTCTAGATGGTGCTTGAGGGTTTTCAGTGATTTGAGGTTGGCAGTGTATCTCCTGGGTGTGGGTCCTGATCTCTGAGAGTGCCATTTTGTTGGGGTGAGGGATGCGAGGGAGCTCAAGAGCCAGAGATCGAAGAGTTTGGTGGGGGGCTGGAAGCTGAGTGCTGGTAGTGAGGTGAGGAGGGAGTTAGCTAGATCTGGGGTGATAACGACTTTGTTCCATAGTGCAGTGAGAGGGGGGTGGAGGTTGGTGGTGGTTGGGCCTGGCCTTGGGTATGGGACGCGGTTGTGAGCAGTACGTAGAAGAAAATTGCTGAGTGATCTGTCCATGTCAATACAAAGTTACTGCTGCACTCTAGAGACCTTAGTACCAAGATATTTAAATTAAGTGGGAACCCATTTCAACCCCATTAGGTCTGGCATTGGTCTGGTAGCTTCAGTGAGGGGGAAGAAGTTCTGATTTGGTCCTGTTCATTTTATATCCAGAATAATTTGGAGAAGTCATGCACATAATGGACCCGATATTGAACTCAGGGTTTCTGACATACAGTAATGTATCATCCGCATAAAATGGGATCACCTGTAGCGGTCCTACTATAGGTATGCCCCTATAGTCATGTTTTGCCTGTATAAGTGCTGCCAGTGGCTCTATCATAAGCGCAAATAGCAATGGGCAGAGTGGCCACCCCTGCCTCGTCCTCCTCCCCAATTGCATACCCTGAGATGGCGTGTTTTTGGCACCAACCTTTTCTCTGGGGTAGTTATACAGGAGGCCTACGCTGCTCAGAAAATAGTGACTGAAGCTAAAATGCCTTAGGACTGCAAACAAGTATTTCCAAGATACCACGTTGAATGCCTTTCCGGTGTCGAGCGAGGATTCCACCACCCTACCCCGTGGGTTTGATAGACTACAAAAGAGCCGCCTCAAATGTAATGCGGTGGAACGGGTCAGAATGAAGCTCGATTGGTCGAGATGCACTAGCAGTGTCATGTATGAGAGAAGCATGGTTGCCAGGATTTTGGCAAAGATTTTTTCATCAACATTTATCAAGGATAACGGCTGGTACAAGGCTACATTGTGTGCTGGTTTGTTCGGTTTCAATAGAACAATGATGACAGCCTCCCTCGGTGATGGTGGGAGCTCCTCTATCTCCAATGATTCCTCCCATATATGGAGCAACTATAGTGCCAGATTGTCTTTGAACACCTTAAATTATTCAACTCCAAGGCCATCTGATCTCAATGCTTTACCGGATGCCAGTGCCATTTGACAGCGATCACCTCCTCAACGGTCCCGAGTAGGTGAAGAGCAAACCACGCCTCTTTGGGTAGTGTTGAGAGGGCAATGCCTTCTAAGTATGCCATCATGTCTGCATCTGAGCACATATCTGTATTAGCGTAAAGTATTGTATAGTCATTTTGGAATGCCAAATGAATGTCCTTTTTGGTGGCAAGTGCCTCCCCAGCAGACCCCATAACACCAATTATTGAACGCTTGGTGCTCTGTCCTAACTATTCGGGCTAGTGACCTACCGGGCCTGTCTGCCTCACCATATCGTCGAGCCAGCACCAGCTTGTACATGTAGTCGACCTCTCTTGTCGCAAATTCCTGGAAATTAAGTAGATTACCCTTGATCATCCCAGTAGTGCCCTGTCATCTGTTTCCCCATTTTTCCCAATAACATTTTTGAGCTGCCATATTTGGTTCTCAATGTCCCCTAACTGAGTTCTAATTGTTTAGAGTGCACCCACCGCCCCTAGCATCAGCTCCCCTCTTATGAGTAATTTGAATGTTTCCTAAACAGTAGCGTAAGAAGGTACAGACCCTATGTTATTAACAAAATATTCCTTAATCTTGTCATGAAGGGTTGAAGTCAAGCTAGTATCCAAGAGAAGCCGGGCTGACATTCTCCACATGGGGTGGGGCCCAGATGCGCTCTCAGTGTAAGAGATAACCACACTGGGGAGTGGTCCGACAAAGAACGTGGGAAGATTTCACACTCCAGTACAAAGGGCCCCCTGTCAGTAGATATCAGCCAATATTCTATCCTGGACATGGTATCATGAGCCATGGAGTAAAAGGTGTCCTCCCTCCTCATCGAGTGTAATCCTCTCCAGACTTCTATGAACTGTAATTTTGAGACACTACGTGGTGTAACATTTGAGCAGCTGCGGATAGTAAGCATGCTGTTATAGAGGAGCAGTATTCGCATGTGTCGAGGATAGTGTTGTATTCTCCTCCCTTAGATGGGAATGTCAGTAGCTCTCGCCAGGATACCAGATAATTGATTATAAAAATCTGGGACATCTAAATTTGGCCCATACATTTTAACTAGCCCAACTGCATTACAAACCAAGACTCCCCACACAATAACATAGGACCACCCTGTGGGTCTATGTAGGTTTGTAAAGCCTGGAATGTGACTGGGTAGTTAATAAGGGTCATCACCCCCCTTGATTGTGTGAAATATTTAGTGTTCTTAGAGAGGCACAGTTCCAACTCACCGACAAGGCCCAACCAGGCCGAAACAAGTGTCTGGGGTTGCTGTTGGTATTCTTGTTCAGAAGAGAATTGCCTGGCATTTCGGTGCTGGACTGCCCTTGGGCAGGACAAAGACTGATATGTAGTGGAAATGTCGCTTCTGTGATAGTATGGTGAGCTAAAGACTCTGGTGTAGACTCAAACCCGGGATATAGGCCGGTAGAGAGAAACTCCCAGAACCGCCCCTTACTTATGAATACTTAGTGTAAAATCTATTTCTACCCCATCGTTTAGCAAATGAATCATGCACCATATCCATTGTATGCGTTTCTGTAGCATAAGGACCTTGGGGGAATGTCTTTCTATATACAGCAATATCGTCCTGTCTTTAATTGGGTAATTCATGCCACGCACATTTCAGGTGAGTAATGTGATTGCCCCACGTGGGACTGCATCATTCCTGCTAACCCTTACGTCCGGTCCATCCCACAGTTACCCACTGTTGCATCGCCTGCCTATTGTACTTGAACGAAGTGTATATGGCACAACTTTTTAAACGTACCCTCAACATATCCCCTTAACTCCACCCTCGTCATCCACCCCAATATGTCAGTGTGCACCCAAACATTTACACTTGAAAATTCAAGGGGAACAATGCGAACAGCAGCGTTACATTCAATACTGTGCATTACCTCGGCATTGCATAAGCATCTACCCAGTGAGCTTACTATATGCGGCGCATTAAGCTGCACTCCATAACATGAGTTATCTGTATCACTCTCCCAAGCTGCTGGAACCTGTAGGTGGGACGTTGCTCTGTCCGTTCCTTCCTGTTCCGCCACGTGGGAGGAGTGGGATGGAGGCTTCAATATATAGCCTTGCATCTGCAGGTATATCAAAAAAGTGAGCACGGCCCATGGGTTGGATACTGGATGGGTATAAAATGGCAGAGGGGATTTGGATCTCCCTGAGTAGACGTTTAACATAGTGATAGGATCTTCTCGTTGCCTGAACATTGGCTGAAAAGTCCAGATATATAAATACTTTACTGGACTCAAACTGCAGCGCTCCACGTTCTCTGGCAAGTTTCAAGATGAGTCTCTGTCCCTATAATTTAACAAATCCTAGCGATAATCGTGCTTGGCGGTGCACCATGCTTAGGGGGGGCAGGAATGGTGCACGGTGGGCCCATTCACTCAGGAATTGTGCTGAAAATTGTGCTTCACCCAGCAGATCTTATCCATGGGACCCTTAACCGCTTTCTCCGGAATTGTGACAATGCAACTATTGTTTATAACGCAACCTCGATTCTAGGTTGTCGCATTTCGCCCGCCCATTCGCCAGCTTGTTCTTGATTCCAATAAGCGCCAGGTCGTGTGACTCTACAAGCTAATATTCGCTACAATGTCATTGAGCTTGGAATTAACGGATAAAAGGCCACTCTACATTGCCGTCATAAGGGGTTCCATTGATGCAGAGCGTGTTGGATGTCCCATCTGGGAGGTATTCGAGTTGAGATCTAATGCGGTGTCTGTAGCCGGGGTGCTCGTCTGTCTAAGTAAGCACAGAAAAAGAGCTGTGAATACATTCTGAATCAAATTAAACATGAAAAAAAGGGAGGTATGAGGAAGATACAATCCCATTTCTAGTGTATCCTCAACATAGGCAAAGCCTTGAACATGAAACAACAAAACACTAGGGGATGAAGAAATCTCAAATCACTCAAGAACAACTAGACTTGCTGGTCTAGTGGTTGCACCTTTGGTCTCTAAATATACTCGCGAGACTTTGTATACGAAAATAAATCAATCAATTTTATTAATATCAGACCAAAGTAAAACACATATTGCTCAATACAATTAAACAATAAAACAATCACCAATCTATAGGAGATGCAAAAAGGCAAATCACCCGATAACACTATCTAAATACACAGATGCAAGATGGAGAGGCAGACAATAATAGGCAGTACCTGGTCAAAATATTGACCCATTTAGTAGATGCCTTTTGGTTGAAAACGTGTCATGGGCTGTGCAATTTGAAACATCCGTCACAATTAGTTACTTCAATCATACTATTCCATAACTCAAACAAACTCATTCCCATTCAAAAATTGTCCCATCATGCTTCATTATGCAGTGTGTGTTGAAGAAATTAAACAGAAATTCATCAGGGGAATGTCTGCACAAAACCACAAAGTGTGTTACTCAGGACTGGTTTGAAAAGCAGTAATAAAAAATGCATTAATATATTCAGGCAAAACAGGAGAGAAGGAACATATACATTCTATCCAATAGACTGCAATAAGTGTCGGTTTACAACGGCCTCCGAAAGGTGAACTCCTAGCGGGGGTCCATCTTGTTCAACATTTGACCAGCAATATAGTTCAACATTTGAAAAGAGAGTAAGTGGGGCATCACTATAAGAACCCATACTGTAGAGACTGTATAAATCAGTCAAAACGCAATTGTATGATCAATTCTTATTATGGAGGGCCCTCCAATTTATTGAGGGCACTCCACCAATCATGGTGACAACAACTGTAGACATGACTAATCCTCTTTGCGGATATGACTAATGAGGAAGGTAAAATCAAGAGAAATATACTCCTCATGGTGTAGGAGCGTGTACTCATCTCGTCTATAATTTAGCTAAACTGTACAATCAAAGAGGTGGTTATCCTTTCTGAATTACACATCTAGATTAATGCTACTCACCGCTCGGAGTGTATAAAGAACCCGGAAGCAGGGGTATCTGTGGCTAGGTCAGTATGCGGTAGGCCACAATGTTTTCTGGGGCTTCCTGTAGTTCTCTTTGGCTTTACCAATGGTGCAGTGTGTTAATAATCAACACTAGGGAAAATCAAAGAAAATGGTCGAACAATATTAGGATGAGAGAAGTAGATGGTCTGCTAGCTTGTCAAAACACTCTCACGCTACATTTCTTACCGCTCTCTGGCGTCATAGAGCGTTCTATATTGTAGGGTCCAAAAATCTTGCACTGTTATATTGTGCCTAATGGTGCTGCCGCCGAAGGTTGTAGAGGTGGTAGAGGGACTGTGTGGCAGGTAGGTACCGTCCGAGGGGAATTATCCTAATTAATTGGCAGAGAGCGAAGGACATAACAACCAAGTTAGTTTGGCCAAGTAAAACCAAAATGGACTGACCCTGCGCGGAAGCTTGTGGCGCAGTTGCTTACCGTCGGAATAAGGGGCCGGAGTTGAAGTAATCGGTTTCTCACAAATTCACTCTCTCTTGAGGGTCGGCGTACCGAACCATTTAAACGGAACCAAGTGCAACTCATACATGGGTGTACACGGTATACTACAACAGAGAGTAGCAACGGGTCAGAGCCGACGTCTCAAAATAATGGAATATAGGGAAGTAGGTGTAGGCAGAAAGTTCTTACCGTTCCCTTAGGTGTGCTCCTCCTAATGGACTGGTCTGTCGGTCGCCCACTGGCTCCCGAAATCCATTTATGTGTGCAATACGGTGTGACGTCTCGTGCACTAATTACGTTGAATCAGGCGTAGTGTTGTCATGGCAACCGAAAAGTACCTGTTCACGGGTGGCCAGTAGAGTATATTGTGGGAGCGTGTCAAAGAGCCTTGACAAGTCAGTAGTGAACATTCAGTAGGCAGCGTATTAACGTGCCATTGCGGATCACGTGTTATGATCATTGCCTATTACGGGTCGGTGCTAAGTAATTCCGTACTTTCGGCCAGAATGATCATGCACAAAACATCTTGCGTGTATTGTCATGCACTGTGTTGTTGTGAGGAATGCCTCTATCTGCTTGAATTAGAATGCCGCAATGAGACAAAAAGAAAATGTAGAGGTCTCCCACCAAGGTTGGTGATTACTACATTGCCATCTATCTTAGTACTGCTCTGATAGTATCTGGGCCTCATTACACGGTAGGCGGTGAGCCATGGCGCTATTAGCGCCATGGCTCATGCCGGTAAAATACCGGCACCGCCTTGGCGGAAAGGGGATTTACCGCCCCATTCCAAGGTTGGAGGGGCGGTAAATCCCCTTTCCGCCATTGCCCTTCCCCATTCCCATTTCTGCCCCATAGGGCTCTATGGAAATGGGGAAGGCGCTAATTACGGCACCGCAATTTTGCGGTGCCGTAATTAGCTCCGAGGTCCCTTAGCGGGTTGGATTTTAACGCCTGCAAGAAGCAGGCGTTAAATCCTCCAACCCGCAAAGGGACCTCGTAGTACGGCGGAAAGGGTTAACGGTCACCGTTGCCATTAACGGTGACCGTTAACCCTTACCACCGTCCGTGTAATGAGGCCCTCTGTGTCTAAAAACTCATTGGGCCTCATTACGAATATGGAGGTAGCTGTAACGCTTACCTGAAATAACTCTGCGGGAGCGCCTTGGAAGTCTGAGGTGGTATTTTCGTTCCTAGACCATCAGGTTAATTCTGTAAGAAAACATGGAAGGCTTAGCTTTCTAGCTAACTGTTGAATCTCAGCACAAAACCCTTAATTATAGGACTCCCTTTATGTTTCAGGAAAAAACAACAAGGCTCACCTTAACCTTTAGTATGTGGAGCTATCCATCCTGATCTCAAGCAGGGGCACTAGTTCTGAAGAAAATGCGAATCAAGTCTGGGAAGTGGACTTCAGGAAAGGTTAATTTTGACTGGGAAAAAAGGAGAATGTGACAAGTAGAGGGTGGGGAAGAACAAACCAGTGAATGGACTTCCTACATGAGCATTGACAAGGTTGGCGCTAAATGTGGCAACAGGTACTTCAATTCGCACCATCTGTGGGCAGCAATAAGGAAGGATAAATAACCAATCTTGTCAACAATAGCCAAAACCTAACCAAGGTTAACAGTGCAGGAATCTTAGCAATGACCAAAAATAAACGCTAGAGAACAGCGCTCAATTCTCTTCAAAAAATAAACGTCACAGAAAACGCTGACACCCTGATATGTGTGTTAATTAGCAATTGGAACACAAAGGACAATAACTATGAATGCTGCGCATGTATCGACCTACATTAAGAGAAAAAATGTACTTGCGTGACACGAAAACAGGACTTTGTTCCTTTAAGAAGAAACACTTCGGAAGGTGACAGCTGCGGCTGACAGGAATTCACAGCCGCGACTGACAGGAATTATCAGCTGCGAGTGACAGGAACTAGAGGGAGGAATAACGGGAGATAAAAACTAGGACCAGACAGAATTATAAGGACAGGACAGGAACTGCGAACTGTGACAAAAATACTGGATAGAGTTTGGATATTTTAAGGAACTTCTGTGGAAACTCGGAACCCGCGGTAAGCGTTGCTCTGCAGAAGCAGTAACGACGCGAAGTGCGGACCTCCAGAGGGGCGGGTCTTAAAAGGGGAAAGTAGTCTGAAGCCTACACCAGCCAAGTTAGTTTTCAAGGGCACAATGCAGGCGGCCATGATAAGAAGGCAGAGAGTTACAATTACACATAAAGCCTATACCTTTTCTGAAGCAGTTAGCCAACCATGCCATGCCAATGCCCAATCTTTCAAGACCTTCCTATGGGAATTAACACCTAGTGTCCTGCCCGTGATCATGAAAGTAGCCATGTCGCTTTTAGCGGCATGGCTACCCCCATACCGAGGACCGGGTCGGGGTTCCAGGAATAGGGAATTACCAGGCCATGCCGACTTTGGTGGGCCGGTAATTCCCATTCTCAGGGCCCGGTACATCCCCATTCCCATTTGAGCCCCCATAGGGCTCAATGGGAATGGGGGGGATGCTAACAACGGGCCTGTTAATGCCGGGCCCGTTGTTAGCATCCTGGTCTGCTAGCGGGTCCCGCTAAGAACGCCTGGCTTGGCCAAGCATCCTGAGCGGGACCCGCTGCAGACCTCGTAATGATGCAGCCCGTAATGAATGCTGTCGGTCCCTTACCGGCACCGTGCATTACGGGTCTGCACTTGTTTTAATGAGGCCCATTTAGCAGATAGTTTGTCAAAAAACTGATCCATATTGTGGCCTAATTGGTTCAAATATTCCAGTCCATACTTTCGTTAAGGCCGGTAACTGAGCTTTTAGTAAAATAGATCAAATGTTTTTTTTTTGCAGAAGTAGTGTTTTACCTTTGTTGGTTTCCATGCTGGGTGGTAGTTTGTAAATTATACACCATCTGAAGCCCTCAGGTCCATGTTGATTTTCAACCCAATGGTCGACCATGGGTGCATTATTAGTTCAATTTTTGAGACAGCTCTTATGTTCTCCAATTTGTATTTTGATTTTACGGTCTGTCTTTCCGATGTAGATTCTATTGCATGGGCACCATATAGCGTAAATCACCATAGCTGTGTTGCAATTGGTATGGGATTTCTGTTGCCACAGTGATCTTAGGTCTAGATCTAGTTCTGTACTCTTCTTCGTGTATTTGCAATAGGTGCAGTGTCCACATGGATGGTATCCTCCAATATGTGGCAAGCCCCATTGCTCTGTAAGAGTCTTTTGTCTTTGAGGTGTTACGCTGATATCATTCCTTGTTAACTGTTCTTTGAGGTTTTGGCTTCTCTTGAAGGCTACTATTGGTTTAGGTACTGGTATTTCACATTTCTCTAGGATAGACCACTTTTTCAGAATTATTTTCTTAATGGCATTAGGCATGTTGCTAAACGTGTTAAAGAACACTAGTTTTGGATCAGTGTTCTTTCTAGTGTGTTCTTTATACTCTAGCAAAGCGTCACGATTATTGTTATTGGTCCTATTTAGTACTCTGCCAATAGTCTTTTATGGATAGCCTCTTTGGAGTATTTGAGTTTCCATTATTTAGGTATCTCTGCGGAAATCTGCTCTTTGTGTGCTGTTTCATTTCAATCTGAGAAACTGTCCTAAAGGAAGGTTGTCTCTGACGTGCTTGAGATGAAAGCTTTCATAGTGTAGCAGAGAGTTTTTGCATGTCGGTTTACTAAAGGGTCTCACGAAGATATTGTTCGTCTCTGTATCTACTGAGATAGTAATATCTAGGAAGTTGAGAGCTTCTTTGCTGGAATTGGATGTAAACTTGAGAAACCTATCTTGGATATTTATCCAGGTCAAAAATTCTTCCAGTTCTGGACTAGAGCTGTGCCATATTGCAAAAATGTCATCTATTTAACGCCTCCATATCCGGATGTTGTTAAAGAATGGGTTAGTGCTGTTTATGATTTTACTTCATTCAAAAGTTTCCATATATAAGTTTGCAACACTCGGTGCTAGGATGGCGCCCATTGCTGTTCCATGGATCTTTTGGAAAAATTCTCCATTGAAGTGGAAATAGTTTTCGACTTGACTCATCTCTGCGCACCATAAAATGAATGAAATCGGAGTCTTATCTACTCTATGGTCAAGCAGCAGCTTTTCTTCTAACATGTCCACTGAGGCCCTTTGTACGATGCTACTATATAAGGCCACTACGTCAAGGCCCAACAGAATTTCTGTACTTGGGTCAAATGGCGCACACTCCAATTCTGAGATAATCTGGGTAGTGCCCTGTATGTATGATGCCATCTTCTTGACCATAGGCTGAAGTGAATCCACAAATTTGGACAGGGGTTCGAGTACTGAATTTACTCCTGAGATGATGGGGCACCCAGGGGGTTTCTCCAGAGATTTGTGTATTTTTGGGAGTGTGTAAAACTGAGGTATACGAGGTTTATCTTTCATTAGAAAGTCTTCTTCTTTATTGGTGATCCAACCTCTTTCCTTAGCCTTGTCAACTTTATGATTTATGATTTTCTTTAGGTCTCTGGTGGGGTCTGTTCCTAGTTTACGATAGCATTGCAGATCCAGAAGTTGTCTATTACACTCCACTACGTAGTCTTCCCTGTCTTGTAAAACAATAGACCCTCCTTTGTCCGCTTTGTGAATCACAATGTTTTTATTAGTTGACAAATTGCTCACGGCTTCTTTCTCTTTGTTGCTCATATTGTTTCTCTTGAACTTCATTATTCTCTCAAGTTTGTCTAGATCATGCAGTACAATTTTCTGATAAGTCTTAGCTTCTGCACTATGCAGATGTGAAGGTACACAGAACTTGGATTTATTGTGCAATCTGTAGTCAGATTGGTCTGGATCCAGATCTATATCGTGAAAATTTTGAAATAGATGTATTTTTCTCATAAATGTTTACAATTCTTGCCGGAAGATGAACAGGTCATGGTTGTTGGATGATACAAAACCCATTCCTTTCTCAATAACTGAGTGTTCAACTTCAGTTGGAATATGGATAAAGAGGTTTATCATAATGCTTGCATGTTCATTGTTAGCCTCGGCTCGAAGCCCCAATTGTCCTGGCCGCTCTCTAAAAAAGGCGGTGGTTGTAGAGAACCCCTATTGAATTGAGCTCCCCGGTTGCCATTGTTTCTATTCCGATAGTCATTACGTTTACCACGTGACCATCGATTGGGCCGTCCGCGATTCGGGTTAGGGTGGCCGTTTGAGCTACCATCACTCGAGCTGTATGAAGTGTTTTTGAAGCTAACATTTTTGTGTCCACCCATTGAGGTATCACTTTGAGTTAGTTGATGGTAGTTCTCTTGTGTGTACACGAATGCCTTCTCAAGTTAGAAGTTAGATAGGTCTCTGAATGACTGAGCAGAACACCACCGCCTTCTAGGAGAGGATACATGCTATATTCACAGATCTTTTTGAGAAACCTGAAACACAGACCCACCTTAATCCAGGATGCATACTGTTACCCACCTGCTGAACAAACAGGAGTACCTTGATTACAGCTACCCAGAGGACTCCCTAGGAGATGCCATGAATGAATTGGGTTAGTGTATATAGGAATACACTCAATCTTATCCCACACGGGGTACGAGCGGCACTGCGCTTAGCTAGCACTGTAACGCTTATTGACAGCATGAAACATTCACTCTAAGACCACAAACTCACAGATTGTTCTATAATCTAAATATCATTGAATGTAAACATGTTTACTGTATTTTATAAAGAAACTGTAAGCAAACAAAGGATAACACAGCTGAATGTGAGGAATTAACCTAGCTGAGCCAGATATTGTGTAACTAGCCTAGAGGAAGCCATTGTTTAGCCAAACAAGAGGCACATGCACCAAGGGGTTATTGTAGGCAGTTTCTTACTGCATTGTATGCAATGGCTGATTATGACTGCACAAGTACACATCTGATACTTATGATGTAACCTTCTCATAGCAAGTTACTTGATTAAATAAGCACTTCTAGTAAAACTTATAAGGAACAGAATCATTTTTTGAATGACTGATCACAGGCACTGAGCACATAATTGTGAGGGCTCACCATTTCATTTCTTGTACACGTTTAAAAAAGGGGCAGCTATGCTCTATTGATAGAGGTGAGGCCCTGCATTGAATCACACACTTAACACCTTGTGGGCATATACTTTTCCATGTTAGGGGCTGGCTGACCCTGCGCACCTGGGAACTCCTGCTCAAATGAAGGGTGGTGCACACTAGGTACAAGGCAGCATCTAGCTGAAACTCTGGGCATACCCAGCAACCCACATAAGAGTGCCCTGACTGCATTCCAGGATGGTGGATGGCGGTCCAGGCAGTGCCCTGGGTGGCACCGCAAGGTGTAGCTCAGCAATTGCCACAACAAGTAGGGAACCCATTCCCCATACCAACACTGTTCCCTTTTGACATGTCAGATACATCAAATCTAGGGCCCAGGTGGCCTAGATGGATCAGGGAAGTTGATGTATATCTAGACCCACTGTGTCCACAAGATGACAAACGAATAAAGGGACTCCTCACGATCACTGCAGGCCCTGAAGTTAGGGATATTATTTTCGAGCTGCCTGAAGACTTGGAATATTTCTACGCAGAGCTCAAGCGCATCCTCAATGAACACTTCACTATGCACATTTAACAAGTCCACCCTGAAATTCTTTGGCCTCAACTTTTCAGCCAAAGGAATAGAACCAGACAAGATCGGAGCGCACACACAGAGGCCCTGCATCCAACCAATGTGGCCCAAGTGCTCTCGTTCCTGGGCCTTGCAAGTTACTGCATGTACTACCTCCCTAGATTTGCACCTGTTAGCACCCCTCTGCGTCTACTCACAAAGAAAGACCAGTCATTCTCTTGGGGTGCATCCTGCCCGACCATGTTCCACTGCATCAGGCGAGACATCGGAAAGGCTGTGTGCACATCATATTTTGACCCAAACCTGTGTACGGAAGTGATAGTTGATGCAAACTCAGTGTGGCTTGGTGCCATTCTTGCTCAGCACTCTGACAGTGATCATGCGTCATAGAGGATTGTCTCTTATGCCAGTAAGAGTTTGACCAAAGCTGCACAATGCTACTCTCAGGCTGAAAAAGGAAGGCTCGCCGTTGTGTGGGGCGTGCAAGCATTTCCACTTGTTTCACTACGGGAAACCTTTTCCAGTCAACACTGACCAATATAATCTAGTAGAACTAATAACATTTCTATTGCTATGCAATGAATAGTTTGATGTTGAACGCTCCATTTTCCTCCTCCTGTAATGGGAACAAAAATGGGTGGGGGCAGGAAAAGGGGAAATGAAGGAGAAAAAGGGAGGGAGAAGGGGGAGAGAGAGAGTTTGACATTACAGAGTTTATGCTTTTAGCAGCAATGCATGTCTGGTGGCTTGTACATGCACTTACATTGGCAGCATTAAGCTAAGTATGGTGAGGTAGATTGGTTGTCTTGTTTTAGGATACTGGTGAGGAATTTGGTGGTGCCTTGCGATTGTCTGAGAGGTGTATCCAATATCAAAGCCCTTTCACCTTTACTGCGAGAGGGGTAGAAAAAAACACCCCATAAGGCCCCTGGAACCTAGGGTTGTTCCACCTGTGCACAAAGCTCTTGGCATATACTAACTCCCCCGGCAACATTGGTTGGGTGGGCGCGTTGTCTAGGGCAGCTTGTTCTGTAGTGATATGAGTACTGTCTGAGCACAGTGGCGTGATCTGTCACGAGACGCATTTGATGGAACATGGTACATTTGTCAAGTATTCTTTGAACTCCTCGCCCAGAACTGTTGCAGCTCTATGGGCATCTGATGCCCTCCTGACCGGTGAGATGGGTGTGTGCATGCGCCTGCCTGTTACTATTTTGTGTGGTGAGAGGTGGTGGTCTTTACTTGTCTGAGTGCACAAATGGGACAGGGCCAGGGGCAAACAATGCACCTAGTTCTTTTTTAGGGTGGTGCAAAGTTTGGAAAGCTTGCTTTTGTGAACGCTGTTGATTCGGTCCACAATGCCATTTGCTTGGGCGTGATAAATTGAGCACATGCGGTGCTTGATGCTGAGTAGTGCTGCGATTTCTTTGAAGAGCTTGTTCAAAAAGTGGGTGCCATTATCAGACCTCAAAACATTGCACACCCCCATCAGGGAAGGACCTCATGGGACAGGGGTTTTGTGGCACATTTGGCATCTGGGTGGGCACAAGAGCCAGCCTCAACCCACCGGGAGAAGGGGCACACTACTACAATGAGATATCAAGCTCCATTACATCTCTCATCCATGTCAGCATAGTCAATAGTCAATATGGAGCTCGTGGAACGGCCCGATGGGGCGGGGTAGAGTCCCTCGTAATGTGCCGAGCGTCATTTCAGTGCTGAATACTTGGCATGTTGTGCACTGTACGACCATTGTTGTGAGGTATTCCTGGAGGTTCGGTATGAACCAGTCCTCCTGGATGTCTGCTGCAATGTGTTGCTTTGAGCTGTGAGAGGGGTAGTGTAATTGCTCAAATGCTGTGTGCAGTAGTTCAATGAGCATTACTGCCTTGCCTGTGCATTGCTGTCGCCATAAGAGATCGGTTGGTGATTGTACGCACCCATGCTTGAGCCAAATGGCTTTTTCTTTCTGTGGTGCTCTACATTGGAGCTCAATTATTTGTGCTGTGGGCAGTGTTGTGTATGGGTCCTTCTCTGGTCATGTTGAAATGGTAGTGACAACATACTCAGCAGGTGTGGGAAGTGGGAGGTACGCTGCCGCTTTGGCTGCCGTATCCGGGTCTGCATTTCTCAATGAAAGGTCGTCAGTGTTATTGGTATGGGCGGTGCATTTGACGACCGCCACTACAGATGGCTCTGTCAGGGTGGAAATGAGGGCATTTAGTAGCTCTACATCTTGCACAGGTGAACCGTCTGCCCGTCGGAAGCCCCTTCTTTTCCAGTGCGAGAGACCAGCATCACTGTTGTGGTGACATATGCTGAGTCTGAGTAGATGGTTACATGACAGTCCTTCGATGCTCAAAGTGCTTCTATGAGCATCATGAGCTCTGCTGCTTGTGCTGAATAGTGCATAGGTAGTCTTTTCATTACTACTGGCAGGATTTACTGTTTTGCATTGTACTACATAGACATTTGGGCTTGGGATGATAATCTTGTATGCCGATGCTCTCACCATTGTAGTAGGCCAGTGGCTTATGGCCCATCGTGCTCTTGTGTGTCAGTGCCACAATCATAAGTGTACCATTTGATGGTGAAAATATGTAAAATTCCTGTGTTAAGTCCAGAGTAGCGAGCACTTGGGCTGTGGAAATCACTTATTTTAGGTAATTGAAACTTTGGATGTCTGCTGTCCATTCTATCTTATCCGGGTTCGGAACTAGGGGAAATTCTTTTTGTACTACATCATTAAGTGGGCAGAGATCCTGGATTATTCTCCGATTACCCCTGTCGCCTTTTTGACAGGGTAGATGGCGGTGTTGCATGGTGAGGTAGAGGGCACTATGATCCTTGGTTCAGTAAGGCATGTATTGTGTCCTTTATCCCTTCTTCTGCCTCTATTGGTAGTGGGTATTGTTTCACTCAGGGTAGTACTGCTCCTTTTTTTGTGTGATCTGCACCAGGGTCACTTCTTTTAGTAGCCCTACATTGTGTGGGTTAGTTGACCATAATTGTGTTGGTACATGCTCTAAGTCGCCGTGGTGCGACAACGGCCATTAGGGGGCTCTGCACTCTCCTGTAATGCACCATAATGTCTCAGGGATGCAGATCTCAAGTATTATCTCTCCGTCATCATCATTGTCTTCAAAATGCTCTGCATCTGTCAATTCTTTGAGATCAGTGGGATCAATGCACAATACTCACAATACTGTGCGTCACTGGCACCCCTGGCTGTCTGTGCCGAGGATGACAATTCTTTATGCTGACACCAACACCCCTTGCAGACCTAGGGACAGTATGGTGCCTGCCACTAACTCTGGAAACACTACAGCGTGGAAAATGAAATCAGTTGCCACTCTCCAGCAGGCTTTGGTAATTTGTGGCACTGCTTGCACAAGCAATGTTATGCCATAGATGAACATGTCTGGGTCAACGGGAATGCCTTGCAGTACTACATCATGTGCCAAGGTATGTTTTACAAGCATCGCCCTAATAGAGCACATGCCTGGTGTGGCAAAGACAATGCTGCTGTCCGTGAATGAGATTGTCATGTTCAACTTGCTAAGCAGATCCCTGCCAAGCAAGTTGACAGGAGAGCTCTCAGAATACAGTAGGGGAGCACATACTACCATCCTCAAACTGTATATCTAAGTCCTTTGTATATGGAACCGTTAAAATAGCCCCAGAGAATCCCTGTGTGTCGAGGGTTTTGCCAGATATCGGGAAGTCACCTTCACTGATGCACGATTTCTGGGCTCCTGAATCTACCATAAAGATTAATAGTTTGTTTCCTATCTCTGCCCCCACCAAGCGTTCCTCTTCTGGGTTTAGGGTCATCGACAGGACTGAACACACAAGTGCTCTCTGTAGGCTGTCGTAGTCAGCATAGATGTGTGTTCCTGGGAACGAGAAAGGGTTCCCCCCACCATTGTAGCGCCTTGAAACTGTGCCTCTATACCATTGGGCGCATCACCGATGGCTGTCACGTTCCCCACCTGCTGCATGATTGTGTGAGGCTGGTAAGGTTGCATTGCCTGTTGGGGTGTTGCAGCAGAGGCAGGCCTGGGGTCTGAGGAGGTAACTGAGTGTAAGCTTGGTGTATTTCATATGGTATCGAGGTCATTCTCTGGGTCTGTCCTGGAGGGGCCCTTTGGGGTGGTGGGCCATAGTTCTGCTGCCCTTAGCTATATCCCATACCTTGACTACTCCTGCACTCCTTCCAGAAGTGCCCCATCCCTCCTCCTCTGGGTCCCATTCCCCCAAATACCCCTACCCTTGATCCTCTGAACCCACCTCATCCTCGCTGCTGTCCTCCTTGCCACTGTGGCCCAGGGAACTGCAGGTTTTGACCCCACTGTCCTTGTCCTCCTTCACTGCCACACCACAGCTATTCTGGCATTTTTAAAGCTAGGGGTGTATTCTCCCTCCTCTATCTGTGTTGGTGTCGGTCCTGATGCCACCATATCCACTTTAGCTAATTTATTCTGTACCCGTTTTGCTTCCTCTGCCTGTCGCATTTCTTTCCCACGCTCTTTTGTTCTCTTACAATGATGCACTATAATACTTTGAATTTCAGGCCACCCCTTGGCCGCGACCCCTACACTTTTGTCGAGTGTCTTTTGCACTTCTTTGGGCAGGCCTTGGTTTACTATATAAGTCAAAAAAGGGTATTGACTGGTCCCAGCGTTACCCGTTTCTGCTCTCCACATCTCTTGGGCTTTGAGAATGAATTGTGCCACATCCTCTCCATCGCCCATTGTACATTGCATAATGGACTGCAAATCTGGCATGGCTGGGAACACTCGCCGCAACGCATCCCATAGTTTTGCTCTGATCTTGTTAAACGATGTTCCATCATGATTGTTGTTACTCAGTGTTACTCCCGTGTACCCCGCCTTCACCCACACATCAGCAGCCTGAACCCCGACCGCAGCCACCAAAAAGCTTTTTGTGTCTCTTATTGCTAGGGGTACTCCCGCTGTGTGCTTTTCAAAAGCCTATTTCCATTTCCCGGTGCCTGCCGTAAGGGCCAGAAGTGCCTTTATTAGGTTATTCTTGTCCATCTGTGCCCATGCTACATAGTGCAGCCTCCCTGCCCCCTTGTGTGTTAGGGGCATTTGCATTTTCAGTTTGTTCTTTCCACCCTTTGTTGCACTTCTTTTTTTCCTTGCTACTGCCATCCAGCCAAACCTCTCCCTCAGCCTGCCATCCCATAAGGTTTCCATCCTCCGGGTGTGTTGAGATGCTTGCTTTGGTTCTCCATCCTCAACCTCATTGAACTCGCTCCTCTCATCTTCATCTCCCCTATGAGACCCAACATTCTCTTAACCCAAGCTGTCCACTTTCCCGTCACGCTCTATGTGTACGGTTTTTATGGGCGCATTGTCTATCCTGAATAAAAAATCTCCTGACTTCTATTCCTGCACCCCCTTCGCATGCCGCTTGCAGTCTGGCTAGTTCTGTTTGTGCCGATGCCAGTGCTATTTCTAGGTCTCTTGGGCTAACATGTACGTGTGTTGCGACAGCTGGAGGGGAGACATATGGGGTCGGTGGTGATGTCGTTGGTGTTGATACATTCAAAACTGTTGACGCATACATTGGGTGTGTGAATCCGCTGTGGGACAGGCTGCAAAAGGATATATTCCCTTGTTTCCCGTCGAGACCATCCTATCTTCACTTGGGCCTGCGCCTTTACTATCGTTTTGCGTTCAATATTTCCTATCTGTCCTGTAATTGTTTCCCTTTGTACTTCACTGTCAAAAAGATGGACATGTGTTCCAGCATACTTCTGTCAAAGAAGCCCTGCTCTGGCCAGGAGCAGGCCATCCCCCCTCCCCTAGTCTTGGTTACCCACTGATGGTGATACTTCTTGATCTTGTCGCAGTACAACGGCAGAGCCTTGCAACTGTACTCAGCCTGCCATCCCATAAGGTTTCCATCCTCCGGGTGTGTTGAGATGCTTGCTTTGGTTCTCCATCCTCAACCTCATTGAACTCGCTCCTCTCATCTTCATCTCCCCTATGAGACCCAACATTCTCTTAACCCAAGCTGTCCACTTTCCCGTCACGCTCTATGTGTACGGTTTTTATGGGCGCATTGTCTATCCTGAATAAAAAATCTCCTGACTTCTATTCCTGCATCCCCTGTTGCACTGGCGGGTCTGCCTTTGTTAGGTCGCATGCTGCTTGCAGTCTGGCTAGTTCTGTTTGTGCCGATGCCAGTGCTATTTCTAGGTCTCTTGGGCTAACATGTACGTGTGTTGCGACAGCTGGAGGGGAGACATATGGGGTGGGTGGTGATGTTGTTGGTGTTGATACATTCAAAACTGTTGACGCATACATTGGGTGTGTGTATCGGCTGCGGGACAGGCTGCTAAAGGATATATTCCCTTGTTTCCCGTTGAGACCATCCCATCTTCACTTGGGCCTGCGCCTTTACTATCGTTTTGCGTTCAATATTTCCTATCTGTTCTGTAATTGTTTCCCTTTGTACTTCACTGTCAAAAAGATGGACATGTGTTCCAGCATACTTCTGTCAAAGAAGCCCTGCTCTGGCCAGGAGCAGGCCATCCCCCCTCCCCTAGTCTTGGTTACCCACTGATGGTGATACTTCTTGATCTTGTCGCAGTACAACGGCAGAGCCTTGCAACTGTACTCTATGAGCGTTTCACCCCCATGGTCGAGTCTCCCGTCTTCCAGCTAGTAGTGCTACGCCTGTGTTAATGCGCCACACAGTTATGCAGATATTGTCAAAACACAGTTCAATTTCCCCCCCTCTTGTCGACACAAAAAATCTAAAAACATTTTTTTTATTCTGCCCCTGCCCCCACTGCCCCCTATTGCCTCCTTACTCACACAAACCACACTGTCCTCACACGCACTGAAACCACATACACAATAAAAATGCATGAATAAAAGAAACTAAAATAACAAGCTAAAATAGCAATCACTACTATGCCTGAGCTCTCTAACTATATGGAGCTCCTATGTATTTCCTATTTTCTTCTTCATTAAACAATGGTTGTGGTGCAACCTTCTACCCCTGCTGCCCCCACTCTGGGAGGCTCCCTATCTTCCCGTTTTCTTTTCCTTATTCTCCTTAAAAAATTAATAAAACCAAAAAACAGAACAAGCCACAGGCATGCCAGATTCCCAAATCTCTGTGTTTTCACACCTCCCCATACATATGTCCCCTACTTGTTATCCCTTGCATTACTATACTCATGTGAATGTGTTCACCTGAACTCCTCCATTCACGAGGTGCCAACACCGGCCTGCACCTCTCCTTGGGGCTGCTCCCCACTCCAAAGAGCAGGCATGATTCTTCAAAGACAGCTTGTGCACGGCCACTGGGAAGTATGCGTTTTGGGACTGGGTGCTGTAGGCGGGCGCGGCCCTTTCGGAGAGGTTGCCTGAATATCTCCACAGGTACGGGGGCGCTGGGATCGCGTTGGGGTTACCAAAGGAAGGCACGCCCCTGTACGCTCACACCACAAAAAATACAACCCGCTAGGGAAAAAAGGCCAAGAGTTTCTTGCAAGGATAACAAGTTTTAACCGTACAGGAAGTAAGGGTGCAAGCAAAGAAATCTGCTGCTCGACAATGTTCTGGTTCCAAGTGATACAAACATAAGCTTATAAGGCATCACTGCGTTATCACCATAGAGTTAGAATTCCACGTGGCTGGTTGGTGATACCCTATACATGGGCCTGCTCCACAGGGGATGTCAGGCTGCAATTGGGGTCGGCCGGGCTCATCTCTCCAGGGACTGAAGGTCAGGCGCTTCACATGTTGCTATCACAGAGTTACTATTGAAAGATAATACTACTACATCATTATGGCATGCACCTGGGAAACCTGGGGACTGGCACAGGGGGAGAAACACGTTCATGCTGACCCACACATTCTTTGCTCGGTTCATATCGCACTCTCTGCACCCAAGTCTTCTGCTCTCATTTTACACTATAATGTATTCCTCCTGGTACCTCATATTACAGAGGGTGTATTTAGGGAATAAGGTGAAATGGTCATGTTCATTTAGATCTTTTATGACCATTGGTTTTATGGTTGTTGGTCTGAGGTCAGCCACTATCGCAGAATCCAGGGGCTCTTGGACATGGTCAGTGGTGGGTGCCATTACTCCCGGTTGGCTGGCTGGGGGTTGGCGGTCTACTGTTGGCCTGGCTGTGATGAATGTACGCTGCAAGGAGCCTGGTGCTGTCTCATGGCCTTGCAGGGCGCATTCCTCTCTAGGATAATAGGTAATTGCAACAGTTAAGGAACAAAGGGAAGTTTCTTTGGGAATTAGCAGCGCTGGCTCATCTGCCCTCAGCATTTGGGCCTGTTCAGGTTTCTCCGGCAGGCCTACATTTACCGTGCAGCCATGTGGGATTGAATGTGTCTATAACTATAAAAAGGCATCTCTTTATATGCGTGCACTAAGTCTATGCATCTATAATTCCTGCAATGTTGTGTTTTTGCTGGGTTTCTTAGCACAGCCCTCTACCTCCTGTACATTGCATGTCTGTCTATGGGAACCGCCTCACTCTAAAGTGCCTAAGGGGGGGTAGGAAAGACCCATTTCCTTCCCAACAGCTCTGCTCAATCCTTGCTGGTCTGGATACTTGAACAACAGCCTGCCTTTAAAAACAAAAAAAGTAAAGATGACGAAAACCCCAAAAACACAGTATATATCATATAGATACAGTGTAGGGCTTGTAACAAAGATATGATGAGCACCACCTGGATATCAAGCAGCACCCAATAACTTGCCGCTCCATCTGGCTCCAGACTGAACAACTACTAGAGCACAGCATGCAGGAAATTTAACTTTCACACAAGATGTAAACTATAACTTTTGCACTTTTAAATGAGTCACAATTCTGCGCCATTCCTGCAGGGCCAGAAAATAATTATATGCCCAGGTACTAGCAGCATTTTACAGTTGCTACCATCAATGGCCAGTTGATACCACTACGGCAATGCCTGGCAAGTGCCCTTTCCCATCCCTACTAAACCTCAAATTGTTGGCATTGCCAACGCTTGCCAATATTACAACTAGAGCCTGTAATCTGCAGGCTAAATGCAAACCTCTACAGCAGAGGTACATTAACTCCAACCAAGCTCTATTTTTCTCCATGGCATTTCTATGAATAGTGCCAAGAGACCCCTTGAGGTTTTTGATCACAGTTCCTTAACTCTTAAGAATAATGAATCAATGCCTACATCTGTGTTTTTATTCTTGTTCTTGTGTATGAATTATTCTTACAGCTGTTAGATGATGATGGGCCAAAGAAACGTAAGCGAATGATGCACCATTAGTTGGATATTTGTTCAAGATGTTGTGCACCCCGTGTGAGAACAGGGCATCTATTTATTCCTTAGATCTGAGACTTTCAGGCCATGGTCTGACTGGATATATACTGCTGAGAGAGAGCGCACAATGCACCACTCTCACAGGCCGAGTCTCTGCGCTGTTAGACCTTGATGGCTGGCACAGTCAGTGTAAAAACATGCATAACACATTGGCCCTCATTACGACCCTGGCGGAAAGCGACTGACCGGAGCGCCACAGCGTAAATAGCGTTTCCGCCATTGCACGAAGGAGCAAAGTGCGGCCCATTCCGACCCATCGGGCACGAGCACCACGGCATGGCGGAAGTGCAAAGTCCGCGATGGCGGAAATGACCCCAAAACAGCCCACACCGCCGCCGTACGGCGCCCTAGGTGCAATACCGCCACCCCACTTAGCGGTCACCGCAGTGTGCGCCTACCGGAAAGTACGGTGGCTGGAAATATACGGAAACGGAAGTTAAAACATGGGGCCGGAACGGGAAACATCCCGGCGTACACCTATAAATACACTAAAACCACACAACCACTAAAATCACTACCCTGAAACACACCCCAACCCGTCAACCACCCTAGCGAAACCAAGAAAAATGGGAAAAGTAGCGAAGAAAGCGTGCGACCGCAAGCGGCAGGTCCACTTCTCCCGTGAGGAACTCACCGTGCTAACAGAGACCCTCCAGGAGAATGCTGCCGTCGTCTTCTGCACGCAAATGACCAGGACGGCACTTGCAAACAAGAAGGCCATATGGGCTCTGGTGGCACAGCGGGTAAGTGCGGTGGGGACCGCACCCCGCACCCCACAGCAATGCCGCAAGCGATGGGACGACCTGCGGATACGCGTCCGCAGCATACTCTCTGCCAACCGCAACATTGCCACAGCCACCGGGGGAGGTCCTGAATCACCCATCAAGTTGACCCCCTGGGAAGAAATCTGTGCCTCCACCATCGGAATGGAGAGCATAGAGGGAGTCGGAGGGATGGAGAAAGGAGTGCAGACATCCGAAGATTCAGGTAGGTGGGCCAGATAAAACAATGCCAAATCCACACAGTCCATCCATGTGAAGTACCATGCGTCCACATAGTGCAACAGAAACACATGTCCAGGAGAACGCCCACACACATCGGCCTGATAGCGCACGTTAAAACCCACAATAAATACATAAATAATTAAAAACCCCAAATACACGCACTACACGTGCAGCAGGCACACCCTAACTGCAGGCTGCCAAACAACTGCACCCTCACTCCACACACAAATCAAAGCACCTCCAAGGCCCCGACCCAAATCACCCTCAGGTACCACCCCAATGCATGTGATACAATGCCATTCCAATTCCCACAGACCCATCAATAACCCTCGCCCTCCTTTACTCCACCACAGGGTCCGATCCAAACGACGAGCTACAGGACACCCCTACCAGCACACCTGCAAAGAGGGCCAAGACCAACGGCCAGAGACCCTCCACCTCAGCTGCACGCATCAAGACACGGCAGCAGCACAAATCAGGTGGCAGCACAGAGGAGGGAACATCAACAGGCACCCCAGCAGCCAGCATGCCCACAACACCACCACCACAGGTCCCCCCAATGGATGCCACAGAAGGCACTGCCTCTGGTGGCAGCAGCACCATAGGTGACACCCCATTGATGGCAGCATGCTCGGACACAGAAAACGGGGATGCCGAAGTCAGATCCATCCATGACCTGTCCCAATCCCCCTGTCTGTCCCA
The DNA here is from genome assembly GCF_040938575.1 of Ambystoma mexicanum. Lineage (NCBI taxonomy): Eukaryota > Metazoa > Chordata > Amphibia > Caudata > Ambystomatidae > Ambystoma > Ambystoma mexicanum. Next base: position 586,342,705 of record NC_090935.1, read on the forward strand.
TCCCGTACAACATGAGGATACCACGCAGGGGCACCCACAAGACGACGACTGGCCATCCCCCACAAGCCCTGTGGCAAGGCAACATGAGGACAACAGCCCCTCTGTGACACCCCCGCAAATGGCCATGGCCCAGCAGAGGCAACAGTCCCTCGACCAGTTGATCGAACAACAGCAGCAACTGGCCACGCTCCTCAAGGACCATGCCGATGAATGTGGGGGCACTAAGGCAGACATAGAAACATCAACTGAGACACTTAGGGCACAAATCGAGAGTAGCACCGAGAGCCTGAGAGTCCAAATGGAGAGTAGCACCGAGAGCCTGAGAGTCCAAATGGAGAGTAGCACCGAGAGCCTCAGGGGGGAACTGCATGCGACGGCCAAGGACGTATGTGCCGAACTTGCCGCAGTGCGCCGTGTGCTCACTGAGCTCTCGCAAACCCTTAGGGACATGCATGGACGTGAGCAGGCAGACACATCATCCGTTGCAAGTTCCGTCCAGGGCAGCCCCCAACGTAGATCTGGGAGGAACCTGCGCTCCACAGGCAGGGGTGCCCCTGATACCCGCAGAGGGGGCATGCAATAGCGACAGCCCACTGACAATGAGCATCTTTGGACACTGGTGTTCGGGGGGGAGGTAGGAGGGTGGAGGGGGTGTGTTGGGCTCACTTGGGTGGCGGGTCGATAGGGTGTTCAACATGACATCACATATGCCATTAAAAGTGCACGATCAACCAATGAGATGTGTGGACATTGATCTTTGTGTACTAGGCCATCATAGGCGTACAGTCCATGTTGTGCATGTCCCAGACACACGCAGTGCCACGAGTCCCGTGTCCATGTATCAGCCACCAGGCGTGAGTGCTAGAAGCATACATCAATGAGATGCTGACGAATGTCACGGGCCTCCGGTGCCTCGCAGACTCCATGAGGTGCTGCCACATCCCCACCCTCATCATGACCATCTTCAGGTGCTTGCAGTTCTGCGTCAGGGGGCATGGGCACATTTCTACGTACGCACATGTTGTGGAGCATGACACATGCCATCACCATCTTTGCAACCTTCTCATGGCGGTACAGGAGTGCCCCGCCAGACCTGCTGAGGCAGCGGAAACGGCCCTTCAGTAGGCCGAATGCCTGTTCTATGACTACACGGGTACGTGAGTGGGCATGGTTGTAGTCCTCCTCATGCTGGTCCCGTGGGTTCCGGACTGGTGTGAGGAGCCATCTCTTCAGTGGATATCCAGCATCACCTGTATGTGGACGAGAAACGTATGATGTGGAATGCCATTGATACGTACGCACACCCCCCCCCCCCCTTCCTGCCAGGTCATTGGCAATTCACATACCCCACATCATCATGCATGAAATGAGACTCACCGAGTAGCCAGGATCTGTTCCCTGCGTGTCGCTCCATGTAGCGTGGTATTGAGGAGTTCCTCAAGACCATAGAATCATGGGTTGATCCAGGGAATCGGGCACAACAATGTGTAATGATCCTGTTGGAGTCACACACCATTTGTACATTCAGGGAATGAAATTGTTTTCGGTTGCGGTACTGGGCCTCCATGGCATGTGGGACGACCAATTCAACATGGGTGCAGTCGATGGCACCAATGCAACCCGGTATGCCGGCAAGTGCATGGAATCCCACTTTCGTGTTTGTAATTTCCTGCTCCGAGCGTGGTAGGGAGATGTAGTCGTCTGCGTGCTGCAGGAGGGCATCGAGCACTTGCAATAGTGTCCGTGAGAACAGTGGCTGAGAAATGCCATGCAACTGTCCGACTGTGTGCTGGTAGGTGCCTGTGGCCAGGAAGTGGAGTACAGACACCACCTTCAGTAGGGGTGGGATGGCGGTTGGGCTATCTATCATGCTGACAAGGTCAGCCTGTGTCATGTCCACAATGGCGGCTATGGTGTCCCGGTCCAGACGGTAGAGGGTGTGGATCTGCTCATCAGTGAGGTTGAACGGATGGGCTCGGAGGCGTGGTATTGCGGGCTGCCTGCGTGGTGGTAGTGGCTGTGCTGGTGGGCCTTGCTGGCCCTGCCTTGGCCTCCTCCTCCTCCTGCGTCTCCTCCGTGCGGCTGGTTGTAGTTGGTGTTCGTCTTCTTCTTGGAGTTGGAGCACTTGCAGTGCTATCAGGTCCCCCAGGGCCAACATCGCGAGTCCTGCCGGTAGCATTTCGGTGTGGTTGTGGGAGGAGACTGGCTGTGCAATTTATGTGTTTTCAGGCTGTATGGCCTCCACCTGTGGTGATTCATTCCACCTGTGCAAACTGCTCTCCCCTTTGGCCGAGCACGTCACGCGCACAACGCTGCAATTCGGGGAATGGTATCTTGCTATTGCTATCATGTATTTGTACCCGATGGCCGTGTAAGATTGGATTGATATGTTCATTCTGCTGTGGTCCCATTGTTTCCCATACTATCTGTGCAGTCGCGAACAGACTTGTGAAGGGTCAGTGGAACGTAGTACTCGAGTAACGGTGGGCCCTCATGCATCACTGTACCGAGTTGCAACGACGGGCGGGGCGTCCCATTCGTGGGTGAAGGCAGTTGCCATTTTCACACACAGCCGCACTCGATGGAATAATTAGTGATTTCAAACGGCCACAGATGCCTTTCCGACGTGGTGTTGCAAATGAGGAATTCGAAGGGCGGCGCTTTCGGTTTCCAGCTAGCGGCGAGGAGATGCCCACGGGTCTGACTGCAAATATAACGTTCTATTGTTCAATGTCCTTGAGACAGGGCCCATGGCGAGGGAGCAATGATTGATATGAATAGTTTGGGATGCGCAATAGCTACGTGGGCGATGAGGCCGGCCGTTCCCAAATACATGTTACTTCACAACACTGGAATTACGGGCTGGGGCACTGTGGATTTTGCAGGCTGCATAACGCACAGACTCAATGGATGTTTCTAATGTTATGTGAGTAAATATTCAGGCGTTTTGATCCCGGGATGAGGGAATGATGAATGGATGCATGGGCAGGTGATTTGATACAGAGTTTGCCATGTACAGGGCTTCTTGGGATCTATCCGCCTCCCCTACGCTATGTGATGCAGGGCTGCCATAGTGGGACCATCGTCTATCTGGCCTTGTTGAGCCCTCCCTGTCTCGAGGCGTACTCAGACACTTGTGTCCATGCACGTTAACATTCCCATCTGATGGATTCTGTTTTGACAGACGCATGCACAGGTACACTCGTTTGTGATGGTGTTTGCACCTCGATATAGATGTTTATGAGTCGCAAGTGGTTTTGGGGTGGTGATGATCCTTTTGAGTGGGCTAGCATGCATATGGCTGTGGATTTCGTGTGATCATTGAAGTGAGTTGTTCGAATGTGGTTCTGATGGCCATTCTGTTCTTTTTCTTTTCTTTTGGTTGACAGGTATCTCCTCCCCTTTTGCCACTGCCATCTGTATGCCACTCCTGCAGATGGATTTTACTCCCGACACCTGCTGCTTCGTGTTAATCAGTGGAGCAGCATTACGATCTTATGGGACGATCGCCAATGGCCCACATGCCCTTACGCAGTACTGGTGGCTCGGAGCAACATTTCGGCCTTTCAGCTGGACTAGTGCCTCCCCATTGGGACGGCCCTGCGGTTCTGTGCGCTTCCATGTTGCCTTTTCGTACGTGAATGTGGCTCTGTGTACCATGGGGGAACAGGGCGACACACAAGTAGTGGCTGGTCATTTCTTGCGGATGCAGCCCACAATGGTGATTAGTGTTTTGGAGTTCATGGCCTGATGGCTGTATGGGCTTGGTGACTTTGATGTGCATAAATTTCTATTCTGATTTGGCCCGTGTAGCGTTTTTCTTTGCAAGTGATGTGGCATATGCCTATTTGGGGGGCGATGTATTGTGAGGAGATCTGCATTGGGTTCCAGCTTCGGGGTTTAGTTGCGTGGTACTGTACTGGGCGCGTTTGCCTACTAAGCCCGTGAGGTCAGGGATGGGGGCTGCCTATATGACAGTTTGAATGTTGTCATGCTCAGGGGCGGGGGATTGGGTTTTGTGTAACAGATGCCGGTCAGCCAGGTGGACTGGTGGAATGATGTGATTATCGGAATATTGCTGGTCACAGGTGCCTGTGTTTGCGTGCGTTTCTTGGTGGGGGACTGTGGTCATGTCCATTGGGATTGCTTCTGTATTCGTGCCATCTGTGCCCTGCAGCTCCCATTGGCCCCTCTTGTGTTTCTTTTGTTCGTTGGCATGCATGGGTGACTTGTACATTTCAATGGTTGCATTGTGACTTCATTGCACCTACGGGGGGTTGTACTTTGTGGGCAGGGAGCGGTGTACAGGCACTCAGTGGGGCCGTTTACGGTTGATTCGCGATGCCGTACTTCTCGCCATGGCGGAATGGTACATTACGCCATGCCTGATGGCGTTAGGTACATGTCCGCTAGGGTCGGAATTGGCGTACCGTTGCACCATGGTGGTGTTTGCGGTTTGGCATGGCGCGCGCGCGCGTGCTTGGTGCAGTTAGCGTTGGCGTTCACTACGGTGTCGCTAATGGCTTCGTACTTTGCGGTGACGGGTCATAGTCGCACCGAGCGCTATTCGATGGCGGTATTGCATTTCCGCCATCGTTTTTCGATTTCCGCCAGGGTCGTAATGAGGGCCATTGACATATATAATGCGTCTACATTTGTAATGTGGTGGTGTTTGTACACACACTAATAATGTGTCTACATTTGTAATGTGGTGGTGTTTGTACACACACTAGTAACACTAGCGTTATTGAACACAATCCTTTAAGATAATTTGCAAGACTGTTTACCAAAAGCTCCCCCCTTGGGTACTACCGGAACAGCCCGCCTAACATGTGGGCAAGGAGAAGAGGGAGGGTGGACTGGCAAGGACCTGGTGGAGGACAGAACCGAGAGAGGGTGGAAGGCTCATGGATGAATGCTGAAACCAGGGACTCGTGAGAGGAGACTGAGCAAAGTCCTGGTGACCCATGGCGTCGGAGGAGAATACATGACGTAAAAACAAATGGCGTGTGGCATTGAGGAAGTCACACTGAAAAGCCATGATGCTTTCTGGAACTTAAAGTGCAAGTTTTTAGAGTGCATTGAGAAAGCCACATTAAAAAGACACATTGCACGCTGGAACTTAGAACCAGGCTCCGACTGGCCTATAGGGCAATAGGGCAATGCCCAAACCAAAAACACAAAATGCTAGTGTGAGACATTTTTGTTGGCCTATGTGTCACCAGTATGATAAGTTACTTCACCATCCGACTAGTAGTTTTGACTAGTGCTACTGAATATTCTTTAAAATGCATAATTTCCATCACATTTTATCAAAAACCTACTACGCAGTCTGCCACAAAAGGAATGAATTGCCATTTGCAACTCAGTGGGCCACTTTTGTATTGGTGCCGTCGCAGAGAGGGTGCCAGGTCCACAAGGGAGAGTGAAGTGAAAGGTTATTCTGGTGATTAAGATGAATCAGCAGGTGAAGGACCTGCACACCGGGTTGACCATGAGAACGAGATGGGTCCGGCCACCAATGGGCGACCACACAGAGTCATACAGTGTCCCCGGAGGTGGATTGAATTAATGGGGTGAGACATTTCATTTCAGGGGGGAGGGGGGGGTTGTAGTGTTCCGGGCACACACGTAGCATGTGAGCTGCATGTGGGTCATGTGACCCAATGTGACGTGGAGAGGAGGAAGTTCAATAAAGTTTTGTTTAGTCCCGCCAGCCTGTTTGTGCGGTCCTTCTTCCTTTGGGGCACTGGGTGGGCTGCGCACATGTTATAGAATAAAGGCTGTAGGGCCAACCCGACAGACACCTGCTGTCTTTCCCTCTCCCAGTCATTAAGATATACTCACGATTACAGCAGTTTCTGGAAAGCACTAAGACCCCTTTTGTTTCAACAGCACTTCAAACAATCCTGACGCTCTCCTCTTCTCCGCTGCATCCTCTCTGAAGTACAGCAGCACCTGTGGTGCATGCAGTCTACTTAAACAGCCCATCTAGAAGTGTTTGAGATTATTGAAGCAGCTTGGAAGAGATTATAGCATTGCCTCATAGGCAGAGGCGGATCTAACGGTCGCCAGGCAGACCAATGGCGACCGGGCCCCTGTGCCAGGGCCGGCCCCTTTCACGCAGCAGAGGGCCCTCCTTCCAATCCTGGGCCAGTGTAGGTAGTGGTACCTGAGAGACGACCGTGACGTAGACACGTCTCGTGACGTCCCTACACTGGCCCAGGATTGGAAGGGAGAAAGAAAGGAGACCGTTAGATCCGCCTCTGCCAGGTGACTCAGTGTTATGTGCCGGTGTGGTGGTGCCACGAGGAAGGAGTCGCCAATCGCCATTGCCCGGGCCTAGCTGCAGAAGAGAAGGTGCTGCTACTCGAGTCGAGGGAGGCTGTCGTCCAGCAGTGTTTGCGGTCTGTTGCTGCTGCTTACTAAAACAGGTAAGCTTGGCTATTGTGGGCTTGGGGGCTTTGATGGAGTTTTTTTATTTCCAGTGTTTTTTGTTTCCAGTGTTTCTAAGCATTTGTCTGCAGGCCTTTGCGTGGAAATGGATGTATTTATTTAAAGGGGGTGTGTAATCCGCGCTATGCCACTGTAAGCCGCTTCATGGCGCTGGAGGGAGGGGTGAGGAGTGGAAGGGGAGACAGGTTGAGAGGGAGGACAGAGATGGCAGATTTACTATTTTTTATGTCGTCAGTGCTTCCGAAACTAAAGGGTGTGCAACTGTGTGTTTTCGTTTCGTTTTAAATTCATTGTAGAGTTTAGGCTAAAGTGTCCTGAACTGCCTGCCTCCTTGACTGTTTGTCTTTGCTGGGCCTCGACATAGCTACTGCTGTGGGGATCAAATGGGACACGTAGGTGGTTGGCCTCTTTATTGACGGAAGTGTGCAGCTGCAGCTACCGCGCACATTCCGTACTTGGACTCTTTGTGTGGTGGAATTTCGGAATTTGCGGATTTCGGTAGGTGATGCTTAGCTATGGGGCTTGCCCAGGTGTTAAAAGCAGTGCAGTCAGTGCCCATCCAGTGATTGTTCTTTCTTCTCTCGGGGCGCTGGGAGAAGTCTAGCCTCTCTGCTCACTCAGTGCTCGGCCATAGGGCCTCCCACCCATTTGCTGCTTGGCCTCTCGGTGCCTCTCCTCTGGTGTGGTGAACTCTGGAAGGCCTCAGCAGTCAGTTTTGTGATTTGTTGTCTAATTTGTAATGCGTGCCCTGGGCTGGATGTAGTGACGGCTGCCCGTTTGATATGCTGCGTGGCCAGGCCTTGGCTGGGGAAGAGTACTCTATAGAGTTGTCTTATGGTTATTGCGGCCCTGATTCAGAGGCAGATCCAATGGTCGCCAGGCACAGGGACCATCCCTGGCACAGTGAGTCAGAGGCTCTGGGCCCAGCTCAGAGGGGGAGTTCATGGACCGCAGTAGTGCGATGCCACCAGGGGCCCACTTCGTTGCCTCTGTGTCTTTCTTTCTCGTCCTGTCCGCCCTTCTTCTCCCTTCCCCTCCATCTCGTTCATCTGTTTCTCTACAATCCTCTCACCTGCATTCTTATCACATCCCATCGCCCTTCCCCTTTACCCACGACTTCCTCTTCCATCCTATGTTCTGTCTTTCTTTCTCTTAACTCACTTTATATATTCTTTCTCACTCCCTCTCATAGAGTCCCTGTTTTTCCTTATTCTTTTCTCCTTCGTTCTCATCCCTCCATCCCACTTCTCACTTGCCCCTCCTGTTCCTCTTTCTCATCGCCCTTCTCTAGCACCCATCATTACCTCTCTCACCTTTCATCGTATTCCCCTTGTCCCCCCTCTCATCCGCCTCAAAAGCACTCTTTGTCCCCCTTTGTTTTTCTTTTTCTTTCCACCTAGCTTGCTCTCTTTCACTCCTCACTTCACAGCCCCCTCCCCTTTCTTCCCCCGTGGATCTTGCACCAATCTGGTTTGAAATGATTGGCACAAGACAAGCAATGCCATACCTGATATAACTAGAACACATCTCCCCTTTCTTCCCCCATGGATCTTGCACCAATATGCTGAGTCTATCTGGTTTTAAATGATTGGCACGAGACAAGCAATGCCACGCCTGATATAACTCGAACACATCTCACGTATATATCTGTTGCAAAGAGCTAGAAGCTCAGAGGCTACAACCAAAAGGCTAGCTAGCCTCGAGTCCAGACAGTCCCGACATTAGCATAGCCCAGATCTTTTCCAAATCTAGCAACACCCCTGTCTGAAAGGGTGGACTTGTGGGGATGGATGGGCCTCTGTGAAACGTGACTATTTAGGGATCAAACACGTGACTCGCCACCTTAACTTGCTTTTGAGATAAAATGGGTGTACAAGGGCATCATGCGCATGGTGCAGCAGTTGCTGCCCTGGGTTGCTGCTTGTCAACCCTTCACCCCCCCAATGGAGCATAATCGGGACACTGATAAACTAAAGAGAAATCTGCTTTTGTCTTTTTTCAAATGTTACTGTCTGTGGTCAAAGTTGAAAGTCATTAATTTGAGCTTCAGGAGGGGTCTGAGAGAGATTCAAAGTTCTGAAAGGTAGAGCTCGACTGGAGCGTAACTGACCCCTAGGTAACTGTAATAAAGACAACTTCATAAAAAATAGCTTTTGTCCCTAAAGTTTGCCATTGTGCACTTGTTACCACAATTAACTCCGCCCACCCAAAGCTCCGCCTCCATGACCCGCCCACCTAGGGCCTGTGTCAGGTGCTGCCCACGGGGCCCTTTGCCTTAAATCTGCCACTGCTCATAGGTTCCCCTCTTTAGCAAAGATTGCCAGGTAGCCTCCCCTCATACCTGCCTAACCTCTGGGTTTAGCCCAGAGACTAAGGGTTTTTATGCTTTTCTCTGGGTCTCCAGAGAAGCGTGTGGAGTCTCTGAGTTTTCCACCGTAGTCCACAGTAGTCACTTTGATGGCCTTCCTTGAGCCAGCATCACTGGACTGAGACTCCCGTGCCCGCCACGGCTAACCAGCTGCCCTTTATCCGAACTCGTTGCAGACATTAAGGGCTGCGGCGCTACCCCTATCTGTGTGTGTGCGCCTGGCATGGTGCTGGCCCTGCCCTGCTGACAGCTGAGGTACAGCGCAGAGGCACTGGAGACATCCATCCATCATCTGCCCCCGACCACCATTTCTCGGAGTCTGCCCTCGTTTCGGCTGGACTTCTGCAGGCTGCTTCTTACAGTGTGTGTGTGTCGGGTGAGCCAGCCCCAGGAGCCTCTAATTAATTTTGCTTTCATTTTTATTTTTTTAATTTATTTATAAGGCACCGAAGACCCACAGGGATCTGGGCGCCGGCAAACACAGACGCAGGGACAAAGGGGAAAACAGGACAACATAGCAAGTAACGAGACATAAGCGGCTAAGGGGATTTTATGAGACGAGCAGTGTTTTCAATTTTGCATGAAAAATGATAGGATCTTTCTGCTGTCCGAGCTCAACCAGAAAGGTGTTGCAAAGGTTGAATGCCACTGCAGGAAAGGATCTACCGAGGCCACGGGTACGTACATGATCAACCGGACAGACCAAGGATAAGGTGGATGACCGCAGGGTTCTTGAAGGCTGATAAGAGCGTATCAGGTTTTTTTAGCTATATGGGGCTGGAGCCATACAGGCATCTATGTACCAATGTGGCTGTCTTGAACTGAACCCTGGCTAAAACTGGTAGCCAGTGTAGTGATTGCCTGCTTTAGGTTATGTGTTCCCTCCTGGATTTCCTTTTGCTAATGCTGACGGCATCATTCCGAACTACCTGAAGGTTTTGTAAACTCTTTCTTGCTGCACCGCCCAGTAGGGCTTTACAGTAATCGATCATAGGGAGGATCACTGCGCGTGCGATAGATGCACTGTTGGGTTCGGATAGGACTGGGCGGATGTTTTTAATGAGCCTGAGATAGTGTAAACAATTTGCTGCTACTTGGTTAATGTGTAAGTCAGATTTAAGGGAGGCATCAAGATGATAACAAGGGTCTTGACTTTCTTGTCCACAGGGATATCACAGTCATGGATTTTAAAAGGTTTGTATCTTGGGTCGAGTTTAGTCTGGGCCTGATGGGAGCCGCAAATGATCCGTTCTGTCTTATTATTGTTTAAACACATCCAGTTTTGGTTCATCCAAGTTTCTACTAAGAGATAGAGATTGTTTAGTCTAGCTAGATCCTGTTTGTAACTCCCACAAAGCTTCAGGACCAGATGAGTATGATCAGCATAGTTGGTAAGGAAGGCGCTGCAGCGTTGTAGGAAATCACATAGTGGTATGAGGTACAGGTTGAACAGGAGAGGGGAGATACATGCCCCCTGTGGAACGCCATATATGATGGGTAAAGATGGAGAGGATGCATTACCCTAACAGACTGTTGTTGTGCAATTTGACAGAAATTATTTTTCCCATACGATGGAGTCAGGGTCAAGTAGGCCGGTAGTGCTCAGTGTCTGGAGCAAACGCTCATGATCCAGGAGATTGAATGATGCAGACAAGTCCAGCAGCACCAGAAGATTGGTACTACCTTTATCAAAGATACTCAACGGCAGGTCTGAAGGTCAATTAAAGCAGTCTCAGTACTATAGCCTGGTCTAAAACCGGACTGCGATGCAAAACACAGGACTCTTCAGCAAAAGTCTGAAGTTGCAGGGTGGCAGTTTTGTCTAGTATCTTAAGCAAGAAATTACAGTTTGTAATTGGTCGCAAATTGCTTGCGTCATGAGGGTCTAGACCTGCTTTTTTTATTAGTGGGGAAATGGTGACCTTTTTAAGAGTCTGGGACCATATGGTGGTGAAAGGAGGCGTTTACATATCTCGTTAAAAATGGAGAAAACAAATCATGATGATCTAGCATTATTTTGGGAGGAATGACATTTTCAGGGCTCGGCGATGGCCGTTTGGAGGATAGAAATGTTACCATGTCTGATGTGGTGATAGGTAAAAAACTAAATTTAGGCACTGTTTCGCATGTCTTTTCCGTATCTGTTTGGAGCAGGTGCGGCGCGTTGTCTAGGTTGTCTTGAATCTTAGCCCTAGCTGTTTTAATTTTAGCTTCAAAAGCCAGTTGAACTCTGGTACAATCTTGGGCTGGCTTTTCCACTGATTTAAAGATTTCAAAATGTTTTTCGAGCTATTAGCGGCATTCTCAATTCGGCTGTTAAAAAAGTTGCCTTTAGCCTCAAGCATTTTTTTGTCTGTAGGTTTTTTCAGTTATTTTCCACTTGTCTTTGTTGGCGTCTGAGGGATATTTAAGCCATTTGGTCTCGGCCCATCTCTTACACTTTTTTAGGAAGACAAGTTCTTCTGTTAGCCAGTTTTGATGCGTCACATTGTCTTCAACTACTTTATATCAAATGGGGGCCGATGATCGTCGATGGAAAGTTTGGTGATGTTGAGGCAGCAGCTTCGATCCTGACGATGTTCGTCGACGACGAGTCGAAGACGTCCTGCAAGGATGAGGCGTGCGGGGCACCTCGATGTCAATAGTTCAGGACCGCAAAGAGTTTGTGAAGAACTGCGGCCCAGCAAGGGCGTCGAGTCGTCCGGCATCTCTATGGTCTTTGGGTGGCGGGAAACCCACCGGCGGATGCTCCTCGGTGCGTCGATGGCCTAGCCTTCTCCGGCGGGATAAGGCGGTCGGCGGTGCGGATGAGCGCATCCGTGAATCAAATGTTTTAGGCAAAAGGAGCATTGCGGCTCTAGTTGTCGATGGCACAGCGTCAAGCAGTCCCCGCTTCTGAGCAAACCTGCGAACCCTGGTCGATGACGGTGGACGGAATGTCCGGTGCTTCTATTCATTCTCCTCAGCGGTCCCTATCTCCGGTCGGCAGCCTGTCGAGGGTCTGACTTCCAGGGAGCTTTGGCAAAGGTTAGCAGTGCATGATGGTCCCTCGTAGCTCGGGAAGAGGGCGCCTAACCAGGTCCTCTATGGATCAGTTCTTGAAGACACAGCAGCTTTCAGATCGACGAAGTAGAGCAGCAGCACTTCTTCTCTTCCAGCAGGGTTTCAAGGTTAAGCTTTGTTTCAATGTCAGTTTCAACTCCAGCTTTTGAACGAATTCCTGCAGTGAGAGGCCCCCAGATATACTGTTGATCTCCCATTCATTCTGCTGGATCACACTCAGGCAAATAATCACTCAGAAGGGCATTCAGGCAGTCAGTCAGCCAATCAGGTGCATGGTGCATTCAGGCCATTCTTCTCCATCCTGACACTCACAACACAGAATGTGGATTCGGACAAGTATCACGCCATTCAACACTACACACTGCATTCTTACCAGTTTCGGGCAGGGCTGTCTCAGTCATTGTGTCAAACACCAGATACTAGACATCCATGTATTCGTCACACGCTCCATTCACCCAGGTCCCACCTACAGGCGTACCCACAACATATAGTCGTTGGGAAGGCTCCACCCAGTCTGGTCAACACTTCCCCACACTACCATATATGGAACTTCCACCCAACAGCCAGTCAGGGGGAAGGGACAGAGTCATGGCTTCCCGGGACTTCGGGAAAACCAAGGTAACAGGGGATGGAAGGCAAGAGGTCAAGGGGGCCATCTTGTTTCCATCAGGCATCAACTGATTCCAATGACAGGGTCTGGGCATCCCAAAAATGGGGGACGCTCAGGGCACCTGTCAATTCAGCACAGAGCTGCCACCAGTCGATACCCTGCTCTGTGGGCCACACACATGTGCCCAAAAACAGACACTAGGGGCACAGGGTTGTACCCCCACCCATGGGTGCCATAAGGATATCCCATGGGTCTGTACACCAAACCAAAAGAGAGAGCTGCACCGGTCAGGAGTCCCACATGAACTCTTGCATGGAAAACACGACAGAACACATGATAAAAAGCAGTAAAGGACAAGGATACGGAAGCCCTGTCCCTCCGATGCATTTCGAGCATCACAGTTACCCCCCCAACAGACTAAGGTTAGGGTGCCTCATCTCCCACTAGATAGACACCCGCATCCAGACGGTCAACATACCTTCTGGAAAGGCCATCGGCATTATCGTGACTCTTCCCTGGTCTATGCTCTATGGTGAAGTCTAGCCCTTGCAGGCTAATGGACCACCTGAGCAGTTTCCGGTTCTCACCCTTCATCTGCATAAGCCACTTCAGGGGCTTATGATCTGTTTGGACCTTGAAGGTAGACCCCATAAGGTAGGGCCTAAAACGCCTAAGGCTCCAAACTATGCTGAAACATTTCTTTTCAACAGTAGCCCACCTAAGTTCTCTACCCTTGAGTTGTCTTCTGATGAATATGATTGGATGTTCCCTCCTTTTGTCATCTAACTGGAACAACACAGCTCCAATTCCAGTGTCGCAGGCATCCGTCTGGACGATAAAGTGTCGGCTGTACTCAGGCGCACACAACACAGGTGCCAAACATAGACTTTCTTTCAAGCCATCAAAGGCCCTCTGGCAGTCTTCCGTCCAATTAACCTTCCTAAGTTGTTTGGGTGACTCAGAGCCGTCAGAGGTACAGCTATGGTTCCATAGTCCGCCATGAAATTGCGATAATACCCAGTGTGGCCCAAAAAAGCTATCACCTGGGTTTGAGTAGAGGGAGTCTCCCAGTCCTGTACATTCTGTACTTTACTGGGGAAAGGTTGGATTTGACCCCCTCCTACATTATGACCAGGATACGTGACTTTCCCCGGAGCTATCTAGCACTTGCCGGCCTTGATAGTGAGGTTAGCCCTTTTCAAGGCCTGCAACACCCTATCCAGATGTGTCAAATGCTCTTCCCAGGTGGAACTGTAGACGGCAATGTCGTCTAAGTAGGCCACACAAAAGGCCTCCAGCCCACTGAGTACATGATTGACCAATCTCTGGAAGGTGGCAGGGGCATTCTTCAACCCAAAAGGCATGACCCTAAACTGGTAGAGTCCCTCAGGTGTTGAGAACGCCGTATTTTCCTTGGCATGGTCCGTCAGAGCTATTTGCCAATAGCCTGAGGTAAGGTCAAAGGTGCTTACAAATTTGGCAGCACCTATGGTGTCCACGAGCTCATCAGCTCTGGGAAATGGGTGCGCGTCAGTTTTGGTGACGGCATTGACTCCTCGGTAGTCCATACAGAACCTCCAATCCTTGGTGCCTGCCTGGGAACTTGCCTTGGGGACAAGGACCACTGAACTGTACCAGGGTCTGGTTGAGGGTTCAATAACACCCAGATCCAACATCTTGGCGACCTCAGCCTGGATGTGATACTTAACGGTATCTGACATACGGTAGCTCCTGCTTTTGACAGGCACACTGTCACCAGTGTCAATTTCATGCCTACACCACGGTGTAAGGCCTGGTGTCAGGGAGAACAGAGAGGCATACTGCCGGAACAAAGCCCAGCAGGCCCTCTGCGGCTCTGTAGTCAGATCTGGAGAGAGATGTACTCCCTCCACTGAGCCAACCTGAGGGTTGCTATGCAGCAAATCAGGAAGGGGCTCATTCTCATCCTCTTCTTGCTCTGAAGCTAGCAAGAGACATGAGACCTCTGCTCGCCTATGGAAAGGCTTGAGCCTGTTGACGTGGAATACTTGAGGGGTTACCCCGGAGACTCACATGTGAACCAGATAATTGACTTCGCCCATCTTGGAGATTATCCTGAAGGGTCCAGTCCATTTGTCTGCCAAAGCTCGAGGCTTGGTAGGCTCCATCACAAGGATCTCCTGGCCTGGAGTCCAATCCACTTGCAAGGCTTTAAGGTCATGCCAGTACCTATCCAATCCCTGGCTGGCCTTGAGATTCGCTGTCAGTTAACCCATCATCTGTGTCATCCTCCGTCTGAGGTCTAACAAATAGTCCCCCACTTGCTTGGCAGGGCCTGGAGGGATGGCTTCCAAACCTTCTCTGATCAAGGCCAGAGGCCCCCCTCACGGGATGTCCAAAGAGTAACTCAAAGGGGCTGAAACCAACAACTTCTTTAGGTACCTCTCTGTAAGAAAACAGTAGGCATGGCAGGAGGAGATCCCATTTCCTCCTTAGGGGGCTCTTCCAAAGTGCCTAGAATGCCCTTCAGAGTTTTATTAAATCTCTTGACCAGACCATTGGTCTGGAGATGGTAAGAGGTGGAGAACTTATAGGTTACCCCGCACTCTTTCCACATGGTTATCATGTAACTAGACATGAAGTTGGATCCTCTGTCAGAGACAACCTTCCTAGGGAATCCAACACAGGTAAAAATGCCCAGGATAGCCCTGGCAACCAACTTGGCAGTAACAGTCCGAAGGTGTATAGCCTCAGGGTACCTGGTGGCATGATCAACCAAAACCAGGATGAACCGATGTCCACCTGAAGTGGAAGGGTCAAGGGGACTGACAATGTTGATGCCCACCCTCTCAAACGGTGTGCCAACCACTGGCAATGGCTGCAGTGGGGCAGTGACACTGCCTCCAGCCTTGCCAGATAACTGACAAGTTGGGCAGGTCCTGCAGTGGGATTCCACTTCTACTCCCATGGGCAGAGAGCCTCTGCTTAGTCTTCTCGGTAACAAGATGACCAGCTAAGGGCACCTCATGCACCAACTGCAGCAGGAAGGGCCTGTACACCTGGGTTACCACCAACCTCATGAGTGCACCAGGTTCAGTTTTAGTGGGCTCACTAACAAGGAGCTCACCCTCCCAATAGATCCAGAATGTCCTCAGCACTTCCCCTTGTGCCTGGGACAGGGCCTGTTTCCTGAGACCTTCGAGAGAGTGGTACTCTCTCTGTCCCTTACAGGAGTCCGCTCGGGATGGTCCCCCTTCAGCCAACAGGTATTGAAGGTCGGGGTGGTCCTCTGGGTTGAGCACCTCCCCCGCAGGAGGGCCTTCCGCCTCTTCTCCCTCATGAGTTAAGTTTGGGTTTTCCACTGGACCCAGCCCATCCGGGGCATGGATCCCAATGGGTGTTGTAGGAACAGCAGGAAGAGAAGGAGCCCCCTTCACAGAGGTGGCCTTCTTGTTCTTCCGTCATTTTGCCTTAGGCCTCGTCTTTGGCTGGGGTAACATACTCACAGCCAGACCCTGTGTCACCTGTGACCTAGTGACTACAGCAGCAGTCATGGGTAGACCATCCAAGATCAACCCCAACTGTACTAGATCATTTCCTAACAGAATGTTAGCAGTGAAATTGGCCTGAACCAGGACAGGAAGCTTTGCTGTCTTGTCTCCAATCATAAGTGTGACTAAGGCTACAGGCGATAATTTGGCAGGCCCACCAGCTACCCTGGTGGTTCTCAGAGGAGCACCTACAGAGTTCCCTGGCTTGAGCAGGGTCCTGGCCACCACTGTCATGCTTTCCCCAGTGTCTCTCAAACCAGTAGAAGGCTGGCCATTCAAGAGGACACTTTTCAAATACCTACGGGTGTTCTGTGGGATTGTCACCAGTACTTCTGTGTACTAGTACCAGTACCTAGTGTCCCAGGCCCCAAGGGACACTAGGGAAATCTCTATGGGAGTACCAAATGTGATCCCTGTAGAGGAGGGGAGGACAGTGGCCTCCACCTCAGGCATGGGGTAAGGGTAGCTCAGGCTGACAGCCTGGACTCCAAGTGCCTTACCTTTACACTTTGGGTCCCCCTTCTTGTGATCCGGAGCCCCACAGTCCCAACAAGTGCCAGGAATGAGGGGTACGGTACTGGAACCACTGGGAGCCTGCTTTGCAGCAGGTGGACCACTTCTCTTATTCCCACCCACAGAGGACTTATCCCCACTAGATTTCTGGGTCTTAGGAGAGGAAGGTTTTGGTTTACCCGACTGTGATTGCTTCTAGGACTCCTCAGCTTTCTGAGTGGTCCCCTTTTCTTTGTCCTTGTCCTTCCCACTGGAGTCCTTAGGGGACACCCGGTGGGAGACCCACTTGTCAGCTAGCCTGGCCAGCTTAAAGGGATCCAAAATGTTCTGGTAAGCAACATACTGACGCAGCTCTGGTGAACAGGCTTCAGAAAAATGCTCAAAAAACAAAAGGTAGGACAATTCAACAAAAGTTTTCATCTTGTATCCATCAATCCACCCCATCATGTTCATATGTGCCACACTCACCCAGTCAATCCAAGACACATTCTCTCTTTTCTTAAAATCCATGAACCTTTTAAGGTACTGGGGAGGTGTCTTGCCAAACTTGGCAATCAAAGCAGACTTCATGCACTCATACTGAGCCCTTTCTTCCACACTCAGTTCAGAATACAGTCATACCCAGTCTGAGGCACCCTGCTTAACAAACACTTAGCCCAATTTCTCTTATCAACATAGTGAATCGCACAAGCCATTTCAAACGCTTCAATCCATTGGAGGATATCAGAACCCTCCACATACACACAAACCAAATCTTTCATAAGCTTGGTGGCTGGGGACCTGACACTCTCAACTGGTTTAGCTGAAGTCTCCACTCTAGCATTCTCTAGCTGGATTCGCTGACATTCAGAGTCCTTGGGCCTCATTCCGAGTTTGGAGGTAAGCACGCCGCTATTTGCTGCCTCCAAACTCGTTCCGATTCCGCCCTGGTGAATGGAGTAATTACCGGTCAATTCCAAGGTTGGAGGGACCGGTAATTCCCCATTCACCAGGGCGCTTCCCCATTCCCATTTGAGCCTCCATAGAGCTCAATGGGAATGAGGAAGGCGCTAATAACGGTACCGTAAATAACGGTACTGTTATTAGCACTAAAGTCCCTTTGCGGGTCCCGTCCTTAACGCCTGCTAAAAGCAGGCGTTAAGGAAGGACCCGCAAAGGGAACTCGTAGTAGGGCGGTAAGGGTTTAACGGCCCCAGTCTCGTTACCGGTGACCGTTAACCCTTACCGCCCTACTTGCAATAACCCCCCTTGTCTTTAAGTTCAAGATCCCTTTTCTTGAGTTCCACTTGCTGCACCAACTCCTCTTTCTTAAGTTTAGCTTCATTTCTAACTTGCGGTATTCAAAGGCCAATTTCATCCTTAGTAACTCAAGTTCCAAGGCATTCCCTGAATAAACATTGCTGGAGGTCGGAACAGGCAGCAGGGATGTTGGAATTTCCAGAAACAGAATCAAGAGTAACCCCAGGGGCAGGGGCCTCAATGGTTACATCCTCCCCTTCAAGAGCTTCACACTCAGTCTGGTAGTCCACCAGGGCAGCTATCAGCTCAGCCCTAGACCTATCCTCAAAGTCTAACTCCCTGACTTCACAAGCACTCTGGAGAGCCTATAAGCTATGGGTGCACAACTTACTGCCTGTGGGCCAGTTGTGGCCCACCATGCTGTTTTTTCCAGCCCGCCAGCAACAAAGACTTTCCTAATGGAGGGCGGCCCGCAAGCAGCATCGGTTGCCCTCCATTAGGAAAAGTCTTTGTTGTTTTCTGGGCCGGACAAAACACTGACCCTTATTGGTTCAGTGCACACGCACCACGTAGCTTCTATGAGCCATGTAGTGAGTGTGTGTTGCACCAATGGAGGGCCAGCACTATGACTGGCGTGGTCAATAAGATTTGATGCCGGAAGGCATTTCAGCCTTTCCACGCCAGCGTAGTACCAGACCTTGCCAGCGTTCCAGCTAGCCTGCCTTCCAGCACATCCGGTAAGTACAGATTTTGGGGGGGCGTGGGTGTGTGTGTGTGTGTCGGGTCTTTGTCCTGCTTGTATGCTGTGATGCTGGTGTGGGGTGTGTGTCGGGTCTGCCTGAATGGGTTTGCGTGCAAGTGCAGTGTATGTTGATATGCGGGGGTGGGGTGAGTGTCAGGTCTGCCTGAATGTTTGTTGTTGTGTGCACGTTCAGTGTACGTTGAGATGCTGGTGTGGGTTGTGTGTCGGGTCTGCCTGAATGTTTTTGTGTGCAAGTGCAGTGTATGTTGAGATGCTGCGGGAAGGGGGGGGGCGGTGCCAGGTCTGCCTGAATGTTTGTTTTTGTGTGCAAGTTCAGTGTATGTTGAAATGCGGAGGGGGGTGTGTGTCGGGTCTGCCTGAATGTTTGTTGTTTGCACGTTCAGTGTATGTTGAGATGCGGGTGTGGGGTGTGTGTCGGTCTGCCTGAATGTTTGTTTTTGTGTGCAAGTTCAGTGTATGTTGAGATGCGGGGGTGGGGTGAGTGCCGGGTCTGCCTGAATGTTTGTTGTTGTGTGCACGTTCAGTGTATGTTGAGATGCGGGGGTGGGGTGTGTGTCAGGTCTGCCTGAATGTTTGTTTTTGTGTGCAAGTTCAGTGTATGTTGAGATGCGGAGGTGGGGTGTGTGTCGGGTCTGCCGGAATGTTTGTTTTTGTGTGCAAGTTCAGTGTATGTTGAGATGCGGGGGTGGGGTGAGTGTCGGGTCTGCCTGAATGTTTGTTGCTGCGTGCAAGTTCAGTGTATGTTGAGATGCGGGGGTGGGGTGTGTGTCAGATTTGCCTGAATGTGTTTGTGTGCAAGTGCAGTGTATGTTGAGATGCGGGGGTGGGGTGAGTGTCGGGTCTGCCTGAATGTTTGTTTCTGTGTGCAAGTTCAGTGTATGTTGAGATGCGGGGGTGGGGTGTGTGTCGGGTCTGCCTGAATACGTTTGTGTGCAAGTACAGTGTATGTTGAGATGCTGGGGGAGAAGGGGGTGTCGGGTCTTGCTGAATGTTTGTTGTTGTGTGCACGTTCAGTGTATGGTGAGATGCGGGGGTGGGGGTTTGGGTCTGTATGAGTGCATGCTTGTAAGTTTGTATGTTCAGTTGGGGGTGGGGGGACTGGGTCTGTATGGGTTCATGCTTGTGATTTTGTTTGATGAGTTGGGGGTGGGGTGTTTGGGTCTGTATGGGTGCATGGTATATGCTTGTGAGTTTGTATGGTGAGTTGGGGAGTGGGGGTCTGTATGGGTCTGTATGGGTGCATGGTGTATGCTTGTTATT
Source organism: Ambystoma mexicanum (assembly GCF_040938575.1). Lineage (NCBI taxonomy): Eukaryota > Metazoa > Chordata > Amphibia > Caudata > Ambystomatidae > Ambystoma > Ambystoma mexicanum. Next base: position 586,362,507 of record NC_090935.1, read on the forward strand.
CTGTATGTGGGGTGGGGGGGTCTGTATGGGTGCATCGTGTATTAGTGTATGCTTATGAGTTTGTGTGCTGAGTTGGGGGTGGGGGGTTGGGTCTGTATGGGTGCATGGTGTATGCTTATGAGTTTGTGTGCAGAGTTGGGGGTTGGGGGGCTCGGGTCTGTATGGGTGCATGGTGTATGCTTGTGAGTTTGTGTGCTGGGTTGGGGGCTCGGGTTTGTATGGGTGCATGGTGTATACTTGTGGGTTTATATGGTGAGTTGGGGGTGGGGGTCTGTATGGGTGCATGGTGTATGCTTGTTATTCTGTATGCAGGGGTGGGGGGGTTGGGGTATGTATGGGTGCATAGCGTATTGGTGTATGCTTGTGAGTTTGTGTGCCGAGTTGGAGGTGGGGGGTTCGGGTCTGTATGGGTGCATGGTGTATGCTTATGAGTTTGTGTGCTGAGTTGGGGGTTGGGGGGCTCAGCTCTGTATGGGTGCATGGTGTATGCTTGTGAGTTTGTGTGCTGAGTTGGGGGGCTCGGGTTTGTATGGGTGTATGGTGTATGCTTGCAGGTTTTTATGCTGAGTTGGGGGTAGGGGTTCGGGTCTGTATGGGCACATGGTGTATGCTTGTTAGTCTGTATGCAGGGGTGGGGGGATGGGGTCTGTATGAGTATGTCTGCATGGTGCATGCTTGGTGGCATGGGGCATAATGTTTGGTTGGAGGGTGGGGGCCATGGGGCGTAGTGTTTGGTTGGGGGGTGGGTGTCATGGGCCATGGGGCATCGTGTTTGGTTGAGGGGTGGGAGCCATGGCGCATAGTTTTTGGTTGAGGGGTGGGAGCCATGGGGCATAGTGTTTGATTGGGGGTGTGGGTCATGGGGCACAGTGTTTGCTTGAGGGGTGGGTGTCATGCGGCATAGTGTTTGGTTGGGGTGGCGGTCATGGGGCATAGTGTTTGGTTGTGGTGGGGGTCATGGGGCATAGTGTTTGGTTGGGGTTGGGGTCATGCGGCATAGTGTTTGGTTGAGGGGTGGGTGCCATGGGGCATAGTGTTTGGTTGGGGTGGGGTTCATGGGGCATAGTGTTTGGTTGGGGTGGGGGTCATGGGGCATAGTGTTTGGTTGGGGAGTGGGGGCCATGGGGCATAGTGTTTGGTTGAGGGGTGCGCACCATGGGGCATAGTGTTTGGTTGAGGGGTGGGGCCATGGGGCATAGTGTTTAGTTGGGGGCCATGGGACATAGTGTTTGATTGAGGGGTGGGAGCCATGGGGCATAGTGTTTGGATGGGGGTGGGAGCCATCGGGCATAGCGTTTTCTTGAGGGGTAGGTGTCACGGGGCATAGTGTTTGCTTGAGGGGTGGGTGTCATGGGGAATAGCGTTTGGTTGGGAAGTGGGGGCCATGGGGCATAGTGTTTGGTTGAGGGGTGGGTGCCATGGCGCATAGTGTTTGGTTGAGGGGTGTGGGCCATGGGACATAGTGTTTGGTTAGGGTGTGGGGGCTATGGGGCATAGTGTCGCACTCCAAGAGTGAAGGCAATAATAAAGCTAAAACAGGCACAGTTAGGAAATGTACATCCTTTGCTATTTGGAGAAACCTGACCCAATGAAGGGCATACTCCTCTTGGGCAACCCAAACAGCAAAGTATAGCAGTCCAAAATAACGAATTGTCCAATCAAGGGTCAATAAAATATATATAATTTAATTAAACAGTCGATATACAATAACTAAATAGAAATAAATGATAACAATGGAAAATGTGTAGTACAAAATGTAAGTTTAAAATACAAATAAAAATCGTTACACCTCAAAAACGTATTATTTTTCCATGTGTTTAATAAACATTGGGGGTTGAAAAAGCCTCCCGCCACGCCCGCTGCGCCTACCGTCCCATCCACATTTACTTTTCGGCACACTATAGCCATCATGTAAGGTACTTTCGGCCCTCTGTCAAAATCAGTTGTGCACCCCTGCTCTAAGCTCATCCGAGTCAATTTACCATTCGCAATAGATTCCATTGATTGTAATGCAGTTATCTTGTACACAACTAAACCTCAATTTAACAAGGTGCAGATATTTTGTAAGTGGCATGGTTACACTGATTTTTAAAACCATAAGCATCCCACCGCTGCCACCAGTGTAAAGACTGGAAAGGGGTGTCTGTACTCCTGCTCTCTATATGGCGAGAAGAGGCACAGAGGAACCCAGACAAGATTCTCTATAGGGTAGCGCAGGTCGAGCAATCAAGGCCTAGATTCTCAGGAGGTGATGCAGGCTGGTTCTTAAGTACAGTGTAGTCCCGAAGCACCCACAGAGGAATGTCCGCACACTGTATTAGTTAAAACACAGTCTTTATATAATTAAGGTTCAAGGTCATACACAATAGAACAATACCTCAGTTTGTGCTCAGTTAATCTATAATGGCAAATATATACAGTTCTAAGTGGTACCACAATTATTATCAGATTTCATTAAAGTGCATCAACTGTACTCTGGTCAAATGTCACACAAATCAATTAATAAAGGCAACCAACAATAGACATAGTAGGAAAGCAAATGGTTAGAACAATTGGCAGAATACTGGCCCCTACCAATAGACAAAGTTCTGTGTGGAGATCCCCCCCACATGGGAAACCTGTAAAATAAAGATACACTACAAGCCCAGTCCATATATTGTTCAATGAGTCTTATTTACTTCTAAAGGGTTTCTACCACCCCAATGTACCTGGAATAGCAGAGTTCCTCCAGGAGGTGTCAATGGATCCTTCTTGAGTGACTCCCTTTAAAGCAGAAGCCACGGATCGTCGACGGGCCTTGAAGAAAGTGAACTTGGCGTCGATGAAAGTTCGGTGGCGTCGAGGCAGCAGGTTCGATCCTGACGGTGCTGGTCGACGACAAGTCGAAGACATCCTGCAAGGATGAGGAGTGCGGGGCACCTCGATGTCAATAGTTCAGGACCGCAAAGAGTTTGTGAAGAACTGGGGCACAGCAAGGGCGTCGAGTCGTCCGGCGTCTCTACGGTCTTTGGGTGGCGGGAAATCCACTGGTGGATGCTTCTCGGAGAGTCGATGGCCTGGCCTTCTCTGTCGGGATAAGGCAGTCGGCGGGGCGGACGAGCGTGTCCGTGAATCAAATGCCTTAGGCAAAAGGAGTGTTGCGGCTCCAGTCGTCGACGGCACAGCGTCAAGCAGTCCCCGCTTCTGGGCAACTAAATTCGATGGGCCTCCAGTGGTTATAGAAAACCTGCGAACCCTGGTCGACAACGGTGGACGGAATATCCGGTGCTTCTCTTCATTCTCCTCAGTCGGCAGCCTGATGAGGGTCTGACTTCCAGGGAGCTTCGGCGAAGATTAGCAGTGCACGATTGTCTCTCGTAGCTCGGGAAGAGGGCGCCTAACCAGGTCCTCTCTGGATCAGTTCTTGAAGACACAGTAGCTTTCAGATCGACGAAGTAGAGGAGTAGCACTACTTCTCATCCAAAAGGGCTTCAAGGTTAAGCTTTGTTTCAATGTCAGTTTCAACTCCAGCTTCTGAACGAATTCTAGCAGTGGGAGGCCTCCAGATATACAGTTGATCTCCCATTCATTCTGCTGGGTCACACTCAAGCAACCAATCACTCAGAAGGGCATTCAGGCAGTCAGTCAGCCAATCAGGCGCACGGTGCATTCAGGCCATTCTTCCCCATCCAGACACTCACAACACAGAATGTGGATTCGGACAAGTACTGCGCCATTCAACACTACACACTGCATTCATACCAGTTTCGGGCAGGGCTGTCTCAGTCATTGGGCCTCATTACGATGAAGGAGGTAACCATGCTGCAATTTGTGGCATGGCTACCTCCATTCCGTGTACCGGGTCTGGGTTCCCTGAATGGGGAAGTACCGGGCCATTCCAACCTTGGACGGTCCAGTATTTCCCCATTCATGGAACCCGGACCCGGTCCATCTCCATTCCTATTTGAGCCCCCACAGGGCTCAATGGGAATGGGGAGCATGCTAACAACGGGCCCGTTATTGACGGGCCCGTTGTTAGCATGCTGGGCTGCTCGCGAGACCCGCTAAGGACGCCTGGTAAAACCGGACGTCCTTAGCGGGTCCCGCAAGCAGTCCACGTAATGGGGCGGTAAGGGGTTAACGGCTCCAGCACCTTTACTGGCGCCGTTAACCCCTTACCGCCCTCCTCGTAATGAGGCCCATTGTATCAACCACCGGATACTAGACATCCATAACACAGAATGCATATTTGTCACACACTCCATTCACCCAGGTCCCTCCCACAGGCGTACCCACAACATACGGTCGTTGGGAAGGCTCCAGCCAATCTGGGCAACACTTCCCCACACTACCATATATGGAACTTCAACCCAACAGCCAGTCAGGGGTAAAGGACAGAGTCAGGGCTTCCCGGGACTTCGGGAAAACCAAGGTAACAGGCGATGGCAGGCAAGAGGTCACAGGGGCCATCTTGTTTCCATCAGGAAATAACTGATTCCAATGACAGGGCCTGGGCATCCCAAAAATGGAGGACGATAAGGGCACCTGTCAATTCAGCACGGAGCTGCCACCAGCCCATACCCTGCTCTGTGGGCCACACACAGGTGCCCAAAAACATACACTAGGGGCACAGGGTTGTACCCCCACCCATGGGTGCCATAAGGGTATCCCATGGGTCTGTACACCAAACCAAAAGAGAGAGCTGCACCGCCAGGAGACCCACATGAACTTCTGCGCGGAAAACACGACAGAACACACAATAAAAGGCAGTAAAGGACAAGGATACAGAGGCTCTGTCCCTCCAATGCATTTCCAGCATCACAGCAACTCATGATTCTTTTTGTAGGTTTAATTACTTTTTAATGTAACCCTTACTAAGCCCATACACCGATTTCCCAAAAGTTCAAAATAATCCTTACATCTTTTACTGCATTCATTTAAATATTTTTATATTTGAATACTGGTTGCATGTAATGTAGTTGGTTTGTTTCTAATGACAGCTACAATAACTGAATTTACCTTTTTGACAAGTGGGTGGGGCATGTGGGTGGAGTCTTGTGTGGCTAATGGCGGGGCATACATCTCAGGGTGTTTGATTTTCAAATGTATGCAGGTATGCCGACCGTTGTGCCTGGGCCCCCAGGACACCGTGGTCCAGGCCCATCATTGCTGTGGGCACCCCGCCGACAATCTTTGTTGCAGGGATCACCCTGCTGGATCATGGGCACACGGTCATATCACAGCCTTGGGGTGCCCAGGCGGACACAACACAGCTGGAGTTGCCCCTGAGGGGCTTCGGGACACAACTGCAGAGTTGCCCAGCAGGGGCTATGCTAATCTTTGTTCAGGAGGGACAGTGTTGCCTCGCAACGGCACTGTGATGGTAGAGGGCCTTACAGGTCAGGCCCTCTGCCTGTAAATGCAACGCCAGCACAGCTCTGGAAATAACGAGATATCGGGCTGGAGTCTGGTGGTGCTAACTGATGAGCGGGAAGCCGCTCAGCCCTTTTTATTGACGTAGTCACATGGTCACTGACACGTGACATGAGCACGAGCCCTGGCAGGGCCCAACAATATCTTAAAGGGGTGGCACGCACACACCACACCTACCCTTGTAATTCTCCAGGCTTGCAGCAGAGTTTAGGTGCAGGCGCCTAGTAGTTTATGGTACCGCTTTCTAGCATAATAAAGTATCTATTATTTGTATATTCTTTTGGTTGGCACACTAAAACGATGAGCTCACTCTTGAAACTGTGCTTCCACAGATGCACTCGGAAAGCGGAAAGCCGCCAACTCCATCTCTGACATTGTCATAACTGCAGCGAAGGGACACTCTTCTGCGGGGCAATTAGCATTAATCATCGAGCCCATCAAAGGCAGCCTTATGGGCAGTGCTTAGCTCCTAGTTGCACATTGCAAACAAGCAAGCACCGGCCTACACCCCCAGCAGGCCAAAAATAGAGCTCCGCGAGGATTTTGGAGAGGTTCCCGGAGTAGCTGGCAATAGAAACATGAATCAAAGTGTCATTTGTATTCAATTTCCTGCAAAAGAAAATCGGTTTGTCCGGTTGTTTTCAAAGCTGATATTTGGCCGGTTATCTGAAGCAGCCGCAGTTCAGTGATGGGTAGTGTGTGGAGAGGTATTCCTAATAAGGTTTCAAGGCTTAGTTTCATACACCGGCCCAGCTTAAATCCCCCAATTTACTCGGAGGTGAGTATAGTGATTGTGTTTGGCCCACTTATCTCCTGAAACACTAACAGGGGAATCTGCAGCTAATTTAAGTCCTCGGCCGTGTCAGGATGCAGCTGGGAAAGATTTTAAAAGAAGGACTGAATGGGAACAATAGCGCTGTGAAGCTGAGCAGTAGAGAGAGCCGGAAGTGTGTGCAGACAGTCTGGCAGACAGTCGCGAGCCAGTGCAATAACAATGCCCGCAGCCAATGAAAGCCGGCCAGCGTCTGCTCCCAGGCAGGCCAGCCCGGGGGCAGCAGCCGCAACAGCATGGAATCTATTGGCGCACGCGTGAAACGTGACAGCGGTGACACCGCAAGGCCTCATTCTAGAATATTTCAGATATTCCACGGCCTTGATAGTCGAGGTGCCAGGTCCCCATCACGAAACCCAAAACCGACATTTCAAGTAGAGGGGTTTGTGTGGCAATGGAAGCATTTTACCACATGACAAACTAAAAGCGTGATTTATGCCATTTCATGCCCGTGAACTCTGTGGCGATTTGGCCTGAACACACGCACAGCTGCGGTCAGAATTATGGAAAGCATTCCAAAATACGACTCCCAATACACAAGCACGACTGGGCCCCACTGGGGAGACATTTATTTGGGCCAAAATCACAGTGCCGACGTTGATATTGATCAGTTGTTATCAGATTGCAACCATGTTTCTTTTGTGAACAGACTTTTAAAGCTGTAACAACAGTGGATGTAAAGATTTCGTACACACACACGGTCTCAATGCCCATATAGAATGGTCTGCCTTGTTATAATCTAATGGTCCGCATTTCATAAAACAGATTTAATAACAGGCTTTATTGCTTCGACTGCCTCTTTATTTTCACAAGCTCATTACTTTTACAAACTCATTGGTATATCTGGGTTAAACGAAAGCGTTTTCCCAAATGTGATGTAATTCCTGGAAGGGTAGCACCCCTCTAGTAAACAGGCTGGACATCTTTGCACACCACTCTAAGATGGTGGAGTAAGCGTGCTAAAAGTCTAAAGCTGTGACTGTTTTTGTTTTTCGACTCAGTCAGCATCAAGACACGAAGTCTCTGTTATTTGATGCTGTTACTGTTACATGTTCTGGAGTTAACCAGGGATTTAAGTGGCCTGGGGCTAGCCGGGACAGAGTTGCGGAAGGCTTTAAAATATAGTTCTGAGACAGGCCCCTGCTGGAGCTCCCGCCTTCCTATGGCATCCCCGCCCACTAGAGCCCAAGGAGGAACCTGGAAACCGAGGCCTTTTTACCTAAAGCCTGAAGCAGAAGCTTCAGGCTTTAGGAAAAAAGGCCTCGGTTTCCAGCATCCTCCCCATTTCCACTTTGATGGTGGTGCAGTCCCTCGCAAGCCATTTCTTTGGCTAAGAGATGCAGCAATCTCTTAGCTAAAGAAATGCCTGGCGAGAGACAGCGTCACCATTAATGCTGAAAATGTGAGGAGCTATCCCCTGCTAAGCATCCCTTTTGTTAATAGGTGCTGATCTAGGCAAAGGGCTGCCTGGTGGGTGGCGGGCCCGCAGTGTCTTTAACCCATTAAGCTGGGGCCTGTTACGGGGGCGTGGCCTAATGGGGCAGGTGACCCCCCCTTAGGCCACACCTCCTTTATGAGCCCCGGCCCTTTTTCTTTGGGCACTTTAAGGCACTGGTTGTAACTACACTTACTGCCATGCTCTCGCACTTCCACGTGACACAGCCCGTTGCATCACACGCTGCTATGGCAGGTAAGCATCTAGCGCGACACCCACATAGACGGTAGTAGCACATTGGAGAATTATATTTGTTTAGAGGCTTGCATTTTGTATACATGTCTCTCTAGACTCTGAGTTCAATCTCCTTTCAGTGCCGTCAAAGTGGAAGGTCACAAGTGCCTCTGGTATCATTGAGTCAGAGATCTGCTAACTAAGGGAAAGACCTTGCAAGCTGAGGTGGAACCAACGAGCCTCATTGGTTTGCGCGTTGTTTTTTTAGCTGGGTGCTTTATGCTGAAGATCTAGAGCCAATGGTGTAGACATTCTGTGTGAATCAGTTTAGAGCCCTCGCTAGCGGGTAAATAGTTACATATAAAAATTATGTTTTAACAAGAAAATGTCTTGGTTTTAAAGAATATCAAACACAACTCTTTATTTACATTTTTGTTTCTCTGAAGGAATCAATTCATGATACAATTCTCAAGAGCCCCTGCACATTATCATGGCATCCTGATGAAGGCTTGGCTCAGAAAGAATTATTCCTGGTAGCCGAAACTTAAGTGCTTAAGTAGATCCATCAAAAAGATATCTTCTTTGAAACCAGGACTTTATCAGAACAAACTGTACCATTCTTCTTGCGCAATCTGAATGGCACAAGGCCTAGTAAGATCGTTATTTTGTCCTCCCTCTGTTTCCTCCTCCTTGTCTTGTCATGCCTAGAAACACTTGTCTACAGGCGCGTTATAAATGCCATATCATATCATTTAAAATGGACATATAGCTAGAGCTTCCTTAATTTCATGCGCTATGGTTTTGGAATCAATGTCTGTACCATGCATTTTTGTTCACGGTATGTTTTTGTATTTTACACTGTAAAACATGATCTTTTGCACCGATTGCACGCATAGCTAAAATCAAATGAAATGTCAAATTGTTGCAGCAATAATAAATGTATGTCTTTTTAGATTTGAACCCAATTTGTTGTCTTGTGCATATGTAGGGTCTTTCCTTTGCTTATATTTGGGGGCCCCCAGGGGCAGCAGCTGCTACTGATGCGCTTCATCTTCAGAATCTTGGAAAGTTACTTGCTAGCCCTGCTGCGAGCTGCACTTATGGCAAAACCATCGGGAAATTGCCTGCTTTCATTGAAGGGCAACAGTTTAACTCCAGTGATAGCTTTCTAGGGATGCAATCTACCCAAGTACTGAGGGCACTCTCCGGGCAAAGCAGCAGCCATCTATGCCCTTGATCCCCTACTGCAAGTTTGCCCTTTGCTTATGCCTGTGGTGGGGTGCAAAGGTTAAAAGATCATGGCCTAACAGTGTGGACCTATGTCCCACAAGCAAATAAAGAGTGAGGACTGAGTGATCTCTAACAAGTATAAATAGTTGGTCTGTACAGTTTAGTGTCTCCAACCTATAAATAGCAAGACCTGTAAAACATAAGGTAGCTTAGTAAGTTGAGCGCTTGTTGCTGACATCTGTGGGCTAAATGCAGCCATTGCTATGATTCCCGGCAGGGCTGCCTCAGACTCTGCTCTTTACCCTTCCAAGGTTGATACATTGAGTACCCTTAAATTAGATAGCACTAACATTTAATACCAAGCACTAATGCCATTCCTGAAGACGACGCATATCACCAAATGTGCAACACGGTGGAGCAGAAACGTAGCGAGTCGCACAGAAATGACACGGGCTCAATTCGCTAAATTGGGCCGGGCAAACGTTTGCGAATAGTGGTTCGTTGAGTCGCTGTGATCTTAGAAACCCAGTGCGAGGACGTCACCACAGAGGAGCACAAGGCCGGGGGCAGGGGAAAGAATGAAGAGCCGGAGAGGGGGCGAAGCTGCTCAAACCAGGGGACACACTGATTTACATTTGGTTATCTCCAGTGGAGAAACTTTGCTGAAAATGTTGGGGGGGACATGACCTCTGAAGAAAAGGTGCCACATTCAAATGAATGGGGACAAAATAGTGTGCCATGAAAGTTGGGGGGGACAAACACCCCTGTCCCCCCCTAAAATTACGCCCATGGTTATCTCGCTGCTCTGCAGAGGTTTCACAAACAAGTAAGCAAAGAGGTGAACCGCAGGATGACGTTTTACGCCCTGACAGGGTACCACAGGATCCAGAAAAGAGTACTTTCCCAATGTGAGAACACTGGCGATATCGTGCCCTTATGGCGTGAATATTGAAAATCTGCTGAGAGACACAACCTTAGTAGGGTGCAATAACAAGGAAAGCTTGTGCAGAGTAAAGAACCCTCAGTGGAGGACACAGTGACCTGGCAAACAGCACAGAAAAGACTGCATAATTGGCATGCGCATGCTAGCCATCGAACAGGAGCCTTCACAGGAGGCAAAGGACGTGTTATTATGAGGATGTATAGAGTGCACAAACACCCAAAGGCAACTTGGCGCTAGTAGACAGGAGTGGCAGAGGGAAAAGGGGCTCAGAACAAGTGGGTCTTGAGTGCACGTCTGAAATGGAGATGGTTATCCATGGCATGGAGGAAAAAGGGAAGGGAACTCCAAAGCAGGCTACACGGGGAAGGAACACTCGCCTCTACGCATACATCTAAATCGTGGTGCAACCCTGCATTCAGGGAACGAAGGGGCCGAGAGGGAACGAACGAAGGGGCCGAGAGGGAACGGACCAGCAGAATCTCTTCTGCAGGTATTCAGCACCTGCAAGATGAAGAGCGTGGTGAACGACGAACCAGGCACTGAAATAGGCATGTTTAAAACCCGGAAGTCAATGCAACTGGAGCAAAACCGGGGAAATATGCGCCACCCCGGGGGTAGCAATAGCACGTCTGGCCGCAGCGTTCTGAAGGACCTGAAGACGGTTGATCTGATAGAGGGGCTGGCCAAGGCAAGGAAGATGATGAAAATACGGAATGCCCAACACATGGCAGCAAAGCAAAGGTTTCTGATGCAGAAGCAGCTGCCAGCTTGACACCAATCCCGAATGGTATGCAGGAGGCAATGGATGCAGAAAATGTGCATGGGGGAGATACTAAGCAAACATCTGCAATGTGCCCAACACTAAGGTGGTGGCACACAATGTAGACAGCACAAGCAGGCTCACCTCACCTGAAGAATAGTGAGATGGGAAAGCGCATCACATCAGAACAAGGATAGAAGAAAACACAGCGGTTTAAAGTGGGCCAGAGCTAGCCGGGGCCAAGCCCCGGCAGTCCCCTAAATGTGCTCCATGCCCTCTCATGAGCAATTCCTCCCTTCTGCCCCGCTTACTTCTATCATGAGGCGGCAATTTGCAGTCCATCCAGCCCTGTATTGCAAGAGTTGTGAGGCTGAGCACATGCTCCCCGCTTCTTTGTCTCCACTGCCTGCAGTGATGGAACAGACAAAGCAGGGTGTGCAGTGGGTGCCGCGCGTGCCATTAACACAGCAGCGTGTAATTCCACCACACACCTAACACACATGTTGTGAATGCAAGTGGCGGGAATTACACGCTGGTGTGCTCATGGCACATCCCTCTCCCGCTGTTTTTACCTGCTTTGTCTGTTACAATGGTGCAGCCACCGGGAACAAAGCAATGGGGCCAGGGTGCTCAGCAGCAACCTTTCTAATACAGAGTTAGGGGCTAAACGGATCACTTAAGTCCGCCTGTGCCCTGTCCACAGAAGATAGCTAGTTCAGACTTTTTTTGTGCTCTCTACGATTGGTCCTTCCGGATTTTTTAAATGGCGAATCTAGAACTAAAAGTCCCAGAATGCAAAGCGAAAACAACAGGACTGGACAAAGGTACTACACAGAGCATACCATGCCACATTTGAATGTTTAGAGCATACCATGCCACTTTTTAATGTTTAAAGGTAAAAACTGCCATGGTCCCCCCCCCCTCCAGTGGCAAGGCCTTTTATGGTGATTTCAGCATTCAAAGCCTTCTAACATTTTCTCCTTCATTAACCCCGTAAGTGCCAAGGACGACCTATCTCGTCCTTGGCAGTGGGGAGGTAATCCCAAGGACGAGATACCTCGTCCTTGGCACTTAAAGGAACAGAAGTATCACGGAAACTTGAGATTTTCCCGTAGGTTCTAAAACGTGTTACACAAATGCACATTTCTAAAGTTTTGATTATAAGTTTGACTTTAGGTGTTTGTGGGCCACCTCGCATTTGGGCCTCGCCCAACATTCAGGCTACACAGCCTTGTTAGAGCGCCCCTTTGATTTCGCATCCCTCTTAAAGCGCTGAGAAAACATATAAGCGAGGTGAGAATGGACCAGAAACTGCTTCAGATGCCGGCACACTGTGGGCCGAATATTACAGTCATAACAAGGAAAACGAACACCTACGCAGGGAAAGCAGGCATTTCAAACCCAAGACTGATCATCTATGATGAAGAGTGTGACGAAATGACTAGTGCTCTGCAGGAGTACAGGGATAAAGCTCCATGTTTTTCCCTAGAAGCCATTTTTGACGAGTGAGTGCGGGTTACTTGAAGCAACTTAAAAATGACTCGAAAGTGTTTGAGTTGGCTCTTTGGGAAACCGCAAAAGGCCCCAAGTAACAGAGTCATAACAATCTGTTGTGTTTTCTCATTCTGCCCGTCCTTCCCTCTTTCCTGACAGTGCCCTGCCAATTTCATGAATGCAAATCCTTCTATCTATGAGACACTTCTCGAAATGCTGAGTGCCGGGCAGGGGTATTGGTCGGGCACCAACCTACAGGATAAAAGAATGCGGGTACAGCATTCTGCTGTTCATTATGACTTGTCATCCATCTGTATAAACCATTCTGCCTGTGGATGACTTGTGACACTTATGATATGATATGATGAGGCAAGGGAGGTGTACAAGGGAGGACAAGAAAACGATCTTACTAGGCCCAATGACATTGAGAACGAGCAAGTGCAGGGGAGAGTGCAAAGGGAAGGGGAGGAGTGGAAAGTGCTGAACACGGGATCAAAACAACAAAAGATAGTGCGGCCAGCATGTGGCAAGTGCAAGAATGAAGCGCAAACAATGGGTGTCTAAAAGTGGATGTAAGGGGACTGTAGGGTTGCAGATACAGACCCAAGTGCAAGGGTTGCCAGGAGGCAGTGCGGATATGCAGATGGGTGGGCAGGGATCTTGGCCCGGATTCAAAGGGTAGCCAGGTGCCCAGTGCAAAAAGAAAAAAAAGAAGAGATCAGCAAGGGAGAGGGAAAGAGAAGACAGAAGCAAAGAGGAAGGTCTTGAGGTGCTTTCGGAACCAGAGATGGTTCTCCTCATGCTTCACAGAGGCAGGGAGGCTGTTCCAGAGGGAGACCAGAGGCAGGGAGGCTGTTCCAGAGGGAGGCCCCAGCCGAAGAAAGAGATCTACTACCAACTCGCTGCTTGGAGATGCGACTGACTCTGAGGGAGTTGGAGATGGAGGAGCGAAGAACTTACCTATTGGGGTATATTATATACATTTGAACCTGTACTGTCTTCAGCAGCTCCAAACGACCTGTGGGTTTAGTCTCTATTATTTAGTGAGTCTCACTTCTACCACTTTACCTTTGCAGAAAGCAGGCCGGATCTGGAAGGGTGATATCTTCACACACAGATGAGGAGCAGGTGCAAGTGGATCTAGGTCACCTGGCCTAAGCCCCGCCCACCTGGTACCTTCCTTCGTGCTGCTCTTTTTCATCACTTAGCAAGCCCCGCCCACCTGGTGCCTTCCTTCACCAACACTGTCTTGTAGCCAAAGCTGGATTTGACTTTTATGGACTTCATTCATTCACAGTGCGTCACTCTTTCTCAACTCTCATGCTGGACTTCCTTTGCATATTGTACTCATGGTGGCCCTGAATCATGCTGTTCCCATCTTCATCTTGTATCCTGGCTTGCAACATTATGTGTTACTACTGACTTCTGCAATTGTATTCACTCTCCCCTCTTGCTTCTCCACTCTTTTTGACTGCTTACTCTCTTTTCTCTCCTCCTTTCCATTCTCCCTTTTCCTATCTCCTCCCCTTACTTTCTTCTATGCACTTACTCTATCAGAATTGTCCCTGGACCTAATATGATAGCAACCTCGTCTGTTTCCTCCACCCTCCATTACTGTTTTTTTCCTCCCCACCACCCGTCCAGCACTATCTGAAATGTCGTCAGGCCTAGTATGATAGTCGCTTGTTTTGTTCCTCCCCTCCCTTCCTTATCTATGTCTTAGCTCTTGCACTATCTGAAATGTCGTCAGGCCGTGTACAATAGTTAATTTCAAATCCTTACTGTTCATGGCCTGTAAGAATGTGGTTGTATTTTCCCTTGTTCCCTCCCTTGCCTTGAAGCGCTTTGAAACACATTGTGTATAGGCGCTATATAAATAAACGATCATATATCATATCACCCTCAACAAATCCAATGTGATTTGATGTAGGGAACAGAACCCAGTGCTGATGCACTGTTTCTTGGTTGCTGGGGGATCCCACCCAGAGTCTCCAGAGATAATCCAAGTCCTTCTTATGCCCTTTAAAACCAGGAAGGTTGTCAAAGAGCACTTCCAGGGGCTGTCACCCCCAGTCAGCGCAGGATGCTGGTTACCAGTATTCAGGTAGCAGCAGGCTTGTACAAACAGCATTTCATCCCAAATGGTCCGCTGTGGCGATGCCCGAGGGTTTGGGTCTTACTCTCTCCCTGGAATATTAATCTACCACTCTATGGCAGAGGACCTTGGACAGACTGAATCCCAATACATTTACATGTGAAACCTTCTTCTTCTGATGTCCATATATAATACAGCTTTCAGGGTTATACCCATTTGCCACAGCTGCAGACTTGGCAATTGCAGGGCTTCTGTAAGGGTCCAATCTTGGCTGCTGTGGGAGGAGTCATTTACTGATGGGTCAGTCGCAGAATGCTTTGTCTGCAGGAAGTGGAAAGGGAAGCACAGAAAATGTGCGTGGCCTAAGAAATCCCAAGATGGTGGAACTCCTCTGTTGGCTGCAACTTCTCCTGTGTTACTCTAACTCCTCCCTCTCCCCTGTCATCCTACATCAAAGAGTCTCCAGTAATTACAACCTTGCTGTGACCTCTCCATTGCCAAATGAAGGCTTGCATTTGAAGCACTGGATCCCAACTAACCCCTTTGGGTATTTGTTTCCCTCTTGTGAAGGACACATATCCTTCCCAGAGAGAACAAATCAGAACTTCTAGGACTGGACTCAAACAATTTGTTTGGGAAGCATCCACAAAACTCAGAAATGAATAAATACTATACAGAAGCAGCACTAACTTCATAATGCTCAACGTAGACCATCAACCATAAGCTGGTATGCAAATTCTACACCTCATTTGTACCCAGGATCATCCTGCTATCCTCTTTTAACGGAACAGGCTAAATGCAACCTAGATCAGGAATGGTAGAAAAGGCTCAATTATTGCAGGTTAACTCATAGAACAGCTCATCCTGAACCCAAGAGGAATCCAGTTTCCTGAGCCATTATATCCATCCCCATACATCTCCTGGGAAGCCCAATGAACTTCAATCCACATCCAGGTCATTGCTCCCACAGTTCAAAGCCCATCCTCGTTTGTGTATTCCCATAGTTCTTCCCCGTTTTCCATCCCTTGAAACCAGGCTGTTTGTGGCTATTTGGGGCCTGAGAATAGGTAGAAGGGTTGTATACGAATTGATCGTTTTACAACTGCTCGAATGACAATTGACCTTTTCACAATTGACCGAATTGTGAAGGTCAATTGTACCATATATGTGGGGGGGTTTCCCCCTACAACCCCCCACCCAACGCCTAACCCCCCAAAACCCATATATATATATATATATATATATATATATATATATATATATATATATATATATATATATATATATATATATATTCGGTCAATTGTAAATGACCAATTTGGGTAATACCGGTAGAAGGGCAACCTTCTGTCCCTTGTGCACTGCTTCAACACACGCATGCTAGCAATAACACCAAGCTGACTTAGATGGCCACAACTCCTGAGCATCCTGAGCAAACGACATACTGCATCAGTATCAGAGTTGTAGCAAAGCTACTCACACCTTGAAAAATATTTTCTGAGAGTAGCTCACTCCTGGAGAAACACCCCTTGCCACTATGACAACCATAGTGCCAAGAAGCCATGGAAATGGGAAACGTGGCATTTTCAAAATACACTTAGCAAAACATAAACTAGGGCAAACAAAATTAGCCCATACACGTCCTTGTATATGATATGATATGATAAGTCATTTATAATGCTCTTGGACACATGTGTTTCTAGTCGCGGCAAGACAAGGGAAGGTGCGGGAGGAGGACAAGCCAAATTATCTTACTATGCCTTGTCTTTCAGATCGTGCAAGTGCGGAACGCAAAGTTCAGGGGAGGGGAAGAGGGAAGTGTGAGAGAGAAGGTTAAGGTGCAATCGCGGCCGCATTGCTCTGAATAAGTGCACAAGAAATTCTTAGAGATTCTATTGTTTTCTTCTATATCTAAAGACACAGGGCCTCATTACACGGTAGGCGGAGGACCAAGGTGCTATTAGCACCTTGGTCCATGCCGGTAAAATACCGGCACCGCCTTGGAGGAAAGGGGAATTACCGCCCTATTCCAAGGTTGGCGGGGCGGTAATTCCCCCTTTCCCCATTGCCCTTCCCTATTCCCATTTTTGCCCCATAGGGCTCTATGGGAATGGAGAAGGCGCTAATTAAGGTGCCGCAAATTGCGGTACCGTAATTAGCACCTTGGTCCCTTTGCGGGTTGGTTTTTAACGCCTGCTAAACAGCAGGCGTTAAAGTACCAATCCGCAAAGGGTCCTCGTAGTAAGGCGGTAAGGGTTTACCGGTACCGGTGCCCTTACCAGTACCAGTAAACCCTTACCGCACTATGTGTAATGAGGCCCATAGACAAATGTAACGGTGTGTGTAGCTATGGCAAAAAAGCCAAGCTATCATCGCTATGGGTTTTTTGCTTGCTGGTAGACCCTAGAAGGATGGTCTCCACCAAAATACCCACAAGATCACAAACAGAGGGTAAGAAATCAAATATGGAGGAATAAGAGCTCCAATTTGGAACCCAAAAGGGTTGTAGATACAGTGATGATTCTATGTTTTATGTTTCCACATGCAGGGTTGGCACAATTGTAAACAGAGAGAAAAAAAGAAAAAGAAGAGATAAGAAGGACCTCCTACAAGGAAAATGGAGGCCTTGACTAAAAGAGCAATGGTGCATTTGCTCCGAAAGTGACCTCAACCATGGGGTTGGGTCACAGTCCTGAAGAAAGCAGCAAGACTTGAGCTAATTCTGCTGAAACCGGTCGACTAGAGGTTCAGGGTGATGCCTTGAACCCTCAAGACACTCAGGCTAATTGAGAGCTTGGGTGATAACATTTAACAAATGGTTGCCAGACATTTGGTCGAAAAAAATTCGTCGACAGGACATTTGGTCGAAACCATTTGGTCGAAAACCAAATGGTCGAATTTTTTATTTTCACTTTTTTAATATTTTGAAATGACTTTCGACGAAATGTCCGGACACCTTAACAAACATGTTTCCTTTTAAGAAGCAGACTCTAGCTGCGGAATAACTTTTATTATTTTAATTTTATTCTTTTTATTGCACTCTAAACAGGAAGTAAGCCCCTTTTCTAGGTAGGTGGCACTACAGCGCCAACTAGGGAAAGTAAAAACAATTTAGGGGAAGTTAAGCTTTCCAAAAGGGAGATTTAGTGAGAAATAGGTGTCTATAGATATGGAAGAAAATGATAGAATATCTAAGAACTTCTTCTTGTATAGTGTTGCAAAACTGTGAGCATCAAATGGAAGTTGTTGCTCTTCGGCCCTTGTCCATGACAGTGTGTTTTGATATTTCTCTGATCTGAATAAGTTCAGTCAGGACAGCTTGGCTGTGGGTAAGTGCAAGGAGACGGGACTGTAGAGTTTACAGATGCAGTCCGTAGTGGGCGACAGGACCGGAGACAGTGCGGTGGAGACCAGTCAAGAGGAGCCAGGTACCCAGTGATACTCAGAGGGTAACCAAGCAACCAGTCAGCACAGAATACAGGTAGGACAGCAGGGGAGGGACGAAAGGAAAGCAGAGGTATAGCCAGTTGTGTTAAGAAACAAAAAGCTGTATGCAGTAGCATTCTCATAGTATACACACAGCTGCACAGACACACATAACTGGCTCAATATCCCTGTCAATTTCCTTTTCAAAATGGCCTGTATCACCTGCACGTCAACAAAGGCCTGACAGCAGTCTACCTTGCAGAGAAACTTAAAACCTCAGGTGGTACACGCGCCACTAGGATCCAGACCATTCCTAGGGTAGAAAATAAACTAGTCTGCAGGGAAAAAAGACCAGGAAACAGTTCTTCTCCATCTATGCACCGGCATACTGCAACACCATCATTGTGGCAATCAGGAATGCTCCAACTCTTCTGCAGTTCAGTAAAGAACAGAAAATCTGTATCTTCAGGGTATTCCTCAGCACAGCTTAGGTACCTTTGTCCTTACTTCTACCCCCTATCTGGGCCCATTGTAAACTGTCCTCCTGTTCCTTGAACTGTTATACAGTACTCAGTTGCCCTTGAGCTAGGTTCACACCATATAAAGCACAACTCCAAAAATACAAATACAAATATGCACATACCTAGCCAAAGCTAGGGTTCGGCTTAAGGATATTACAATGGCAAAAGAAATGTTTTACGAAGGAATGAAACCCTCCTAGATTGCAGCTTTTTCTCTCAATATGTATGTTTCAATACCTCTGATTGGACCTACTAGAAATATTATGCAGAGCTGAAACAATGCATTCGTTTTTGAAGTCCCATTGAAATGAGCAGAAAAGTAACACAGACTGTGCGTTTCATTCTCAGAAGACAATAATTATGTTCAGTTCAAAGTTCATTGGATGAAGGAATAGTATGTTTGAAATGCAGGACTGGTATAGCTGCCTTATCAAATGGACCATAAAAATGACAAAACTGGCAGCAGGGAGCACACATACAAGTATTAACTGAACACAATTCACATTTCTGTGACTGCTGAGAGGTCCATGTTTAAGCTTGTCCACGAGTAACTGTTGAATGCAATATGTTAACGAAACTGTGCACAGGCAGTCTTGAATTGGGCCATAGTACGTTCCTAATATTATTGATGTTCTTTTTTAAACATATTGAAGTGAAAGGCTTACAAAATACTCATTTGGAAAGCAGGGTGTGTTTTGCATTTGCCTCCACACAGCTTTAAGTGTGTTTCCCAGCCTGTATAGTGTCATGATTGTGTCGTGATTTCAGTACTATTGCTAAGGAGTACTGGCTGGCATCACACGTGACCACTACCAAATATGTGTTCAAGGTTTACATGGTGCTTTGTCTAATGTTAAACCAGCATGCCTCAAGCTTCATAGTAGCTTTCTGGCGTGCACACAATTCTGGAAATACAAAATACATTACCCATTTTTAAATGTATTTGCTGTTGCTATCTCAGTGTCTTCATGCTCGATAATCGGTGCCAACCAGTTGAGCTTAGACACCCAAGAGTCTCATTGTAAATATCCAGTGGTCTCACCCATTAGGGCTTCTAAATGACGGTGTCCCACAACTGTTGGTGATAGTTGGTCCTGGGTGGTAAGGGGGAATTGACATCTAGGGTTGTTGGTGTGATTGACTTTCTAGCCCAGGGCTCAAAGCTGTCCATTGTGTCACGAAGCCTATATCTAGTTCAGATCTCTGTCTTTTAGGTCAAGGTTCTCTTCCAAGCACTGCGCTCCCAAATATTGTGTGGTTTTCGATAGGTCACCTTTTAAAACCACCGCAGACAGATCCTGCAGTGTATGCCCCTCCTTGCAGTGGCGACACACTGGTAGTTCTGTTTTGTGGTTTCAGATGGCATAATTATATAGGTTTATCCTTTCATGCAGCTTCTGGCAGGTCTCACCTACATACTTTCTTTACAGGTATTTTTTGCATTGGGGTAGGTGTTCAACATTGGATGACCTGCAGTTGTATGCCCCTTGTTTGGTTTTGTGGGGTTGTCATGGCAGATTCGGTGCAGATGTGTTGGAACATTTTTCTTCTCCTAAAATGTTATGGGTATGTTCCAGTTATTATTTGTTCTTGATCTAATGAAAATACACTGATGGTCGGAGACCCTGCTAGGGTTCGCTGCTGCCAATAAGAAATTAAGGCATTTGCTTCGAAAATATCTCACCAAGCAACTGAAAACATTCAGGGTTATTAAAGCACTAGTTATGGTGCACAGAATGTATTTGTTTTAATACTGATGATGTCCCCTTGTATATGTCCAAATCCCAGTGGACCACCACAGTAGTAATGGGAGCCTTTGATAGGTATGGGAAAATCTCCACATTTAAACTCAACCTATCTACGGTAGGGATTGCCTATATCCAGACAACAAAGTGGTCCATTTACATTGCCCGACTCGAAAATCTAATTTCTGGTTCATGGTGTTCACATGTCTTGTCTTACCTATATGACATTAACCTACCTACAAAATTGATGACAGGTTCTAATTATTTGAATAGACACCCTCTCGCCCCTATTGCACACATCAGTGCGATAAATGTACGCTTCTTGCCAAAACTATTATTCATGAGCTAGACACTCCAGGTAGAAATTAATGAAAGATGTTCAGAAACCTCACTTCTGGGTTTATGAAGTTGATATGGTATGACATGAGAGTAAGAATACCGGCTCTGATATTGTAGTCGACAAAACTTCATGGGCGCTTAGCATTCCGGGATTCTTGGAGCCATCACGAAGTGGGCAAATTAACATATTTTAAGCAGTGGTAGCCAGAGAGTGATGACTCCACTTGACAACCTTAGAGAAGCGATTGGTTAAACCTTTCCCCTTTAAAGATATTGGGTGTCATAATACGTTTGGAGGTAACTGACTTAGTAGTCCTCCTGATTTGAGTTACCAGTGGTGATAGCTGCGAACACTTCCAGGCGCCAAACTGATAATGAGCCATTTCGTGCTCCTCCTGAAAAATGTAATTCCTAAATGGATTCATAAACTTCCCATCATTGGGTCTACAGAGCACAGAGAAGAGTTAATCTCACATCAGCCAACCCTCTCTGCTTTTACTCGTAAACCTACATATCCAATTAACTTCCAGCTTCACAGACGCTATCACTGTCCCTTAGACTCAGCAAAGCAGGCATGAAAGACACCGTCTCTTCAATGAAGGTGATCCAAACACATTTGCGACTTTACATGATTGAGAACCATGCCTTCAGGTATGATATGACATGATATGATAGTTTATTTATATAGCGCCTATACACAAAAGTGTTTCAAAGCGCTTCAAGGAGGGGGGGAACAAAGGAAAAATACAGTACATTCAGTTAAAGTCCTTGAAGCAATACAGAATGTGAAAAAACTATCGTAATAGGCCTGTCGACATTTCTGATAGTGCAAGTGCAAAAACAAGTAAGGCAGGAGGAATGGAAAAGGAGAACAAAGCAAGCAGTAACATTACTATGTCTGATGACAATTTACGCAGTGCAGGAGGAATACAAGAGGAGGGTTGGGAGGGGGCAGGAGGGATAGAGGAGAGAGGAGGAACAGGACACGCTGCTGAGCAAATTTTATCAGAGATAAATTTAAAGCAGGGGAGGGGGAATGGAGAACAAAAGGGTAGGAGGGGAGACAGACAAGCTTCTATCAACGGTCAAGGAACAGATGATAGGAGTAAGTGCTAGGAGGAGAAAGACCTCGAGGGAGTGTCTGGGTCCCTAGAGGAGGGGGGAGATGCAGGCAAGAGAGAGTAGGAAGTAGAGCGGGAAGTAGAAGAGGGTGGGTATGAGGTACCTAGCACATAGAACAGGGGAAGCACCTCAGGGTAAGCACCTCAAGAAGTGTGAGTAGGGTCAGCGCGGAGCAGGGGGCGGAGGGTCACGTAAGGTGAGGTGGCGTGGCAGACGCGGAAAAGTAATTGGTATTGCCAGGCAGTAGCGGGACCAAGTCTCGGCAGAGCCGGGCACGCTTACAAACTGAAGGATTGAGATGAGAAGAAGGGTGGCAGACGACCAGAGGGGAGAGGGAAAGAGGCAAAAGGGCAAAAAGGGGGGGGGGGAGATGTAGATGGATCAGAACAGGTGTACAGGCACGAGTTATATAGAGGTAGCAATTCAAGGTAAGTTAAAAACAGTGAATGCAAACAGTGGAAACATGCATAGATAATGGACCAAACATTTGTAGTGCGTTCGATTAGAGGAAGGGTGAAACATGCATGAGGTACAGGTAAATCCCCCAATGTCATGGAGGGCAGGAGTGCGGTATAGAATGATAAAGTGCATAGACAATTTCAAACAGTATTTAACAATGATGAGTTACAAGGTTCGACTGAGGTGGAATTAGAGGCTGTAGATGATCGGTTCACAGAAAGATGAAAGGCGTGCAAGAACATGTGCCAAAGTCGAGAATGTTTGTTGTGGCACTGAGGGTAGGGTCCAATGGCAGGTGGAGAGGCTGAAAGCAAGAGTCAACTGGAGGTGGAGGGCGGTGAAAAAAGAGTCAACGATGGTGCAGCAAGTGATGCTGCATAGTCAAGTTCACTTGGGTGCTGGGTATTACTGTAGAATCAAGTGGTAGATGGAGGTGGGGGAGAAGACCAGTGGGGGATAAGTAAGAATGTAGACACGGAACAAGGAGGAAGCAGAGGTACGTGCACTCCTTACCTTTGCGTCGTGACCCTGCATTAAGGTGCTGTGAAGAACGCTGGGTGACCAGGAGGGTAGGCTGCAGGCAAGTCCATGGAAAGGACAGGGAAAGGGAGAGGGGTATGGAGAGGGGTATCCTTCTTACGAGGCCTCAGACAATCACCTAGGAAATGGATGACATTCAAGTGGTGGGAGGAGCATATAGGAATTGCAAATTATGCAGATCCCAGGGTCAAACCTTTGTATAGATAATTGATCCCAGACCCTCAAGCTAGAAACCGCATTTTGGTCCGGTCATGGTTGGAAGACCTATCAACTACCATTGAACCCTTTGACATTATAGTTTGTTGGACTCTCAACGGCACATGTCCTATGCCTCTGGAAGTAGGGACGTGTAATGTAAACTCCCCCAATTTGGACATTGGAGTAGCAGAGCAAAATCCCCGATTATGTGGGACCATGCCTTAGATAAACTCCATTTGATATTCTGTAAGAGATGCCTGCTCCCCAGAATTGCCCCACTTTGTTGCTGAGCTTCCCCTGCTTTATTTAGATGATAACCCCTCCATGCTGCAGCACTTTCCATCGAATTGTGTACTACTGGCTGACAACTGATGCACTCTGTGTCCTGGTATGAGACTCTTCCTCTTGTCAAGTGACCGCTGGTTGATTTATTTTTTTACCATCGCTGATTGGCCTAAAGCCAAACAAAAGCATCTCTCTGCTCCCTCCATGGTGTGCACTACTTGGAAAATGTGCTGCTCATGTGCAGAGTTTGGAGACTTGTGAGGACCTGTCAACGCTCTCCTACGGTACTTGGGAGTGGCATTTGTACATTTCGTTGTTTGTTATCGGCCGATTTCCAATGTGCTCCACATCGGCATTTTTAATATGTGCATTAAACAATTCATTTTACACCTGCCTTATGTATTCATTATTAGTTTAGTGTTTTTATTGATCACATGCTTTTTGCCTTTTATTATTTTTATCTCTGCTGTTTTTTCAGTGCTTATTGTGACTAGTGTGTTTATTATTTTTTGTTTTTATGAGGTACAGATTCTCACAGATACCACAGATACAGTTTTTACCATTAAAAGACGAAGGGCCTCATTACATGGTAGGCGGTGGACCAAGGTGCTATTAGCACCTTGGTCCATGCCGGTAAAATACCGGCACCGCCTTGGAGGAAAGGGGAATTACCGCCCTATTCCAAGGTTGGCGGGGCGGTAATTCCCCCTTCCCCCATTGCCCTTCCCCATTCCCATTTTTGCCCCATAGGGCATAATGGGAATGGGGAAGGTGCTAATTACGGTACCGCAATTTGCGGTACCGTAATTAGCACCCTGGTCCCTTTGCGGGTTGGTTTTTAACGCCTGCTAAACAGCAGGCGTTAAAGTACCAACCCGCAAAGGGACCTCGTAGTAAGGCGGTAAGGGTTAACGGTCACCGGTACTATTACCGGTGACCGTTAACCCTTATCGCCTTCCGTGTAACGAGGCGCTAAATCTCCCGAAATGCATGGGCATATTGGTGTTTACTACCCGCAACATACACATTCTTAGCTTGATTTCTCTACTTCTTGATGAACTCCCCCTCCACCAGGGCTATCTTCTAAAAAAACATTGTTCAGTGAAGCTGCCCTCTCTTGCCCCCCACCCCTCCATGTGTTCACCCCTGACAGTGCCCATCTCTGCCCACCATGGGCAATCAGGAAGACTTGGCACCATCGGGAAGTGTAAATCAGCACCCTCAAGGGTTAGCATGATAGGATTTCAAACAGAAAAAGGTGAGGCATTTCCATGATAGAACATCTGCTGACTTGACAATTGCCCACACAGAAGCAGTAACAGAGAAAGCCATTGGCAAGAGCGCGTTCGCTACTGGGCGGAAACCAAATTATGCTGGACTGAAACAAAACGGAGGGTTTGTTCTGGAAGAAGGTGCTGTCACTTCCATTAAGCATCCCAACTCAAATCATACTGTACAAGTTGGCCCTATTATCAATAACCATTATGCATAAATGGCGAATGATCACCTTGCTTAGGAAATGTTTTTTAAACAACGATAACTGTATTTCAATACTGCCATCCATTGTTACCTTATTAGAACCCAACACAGATCTGTCACTTCCAGTTGAAACATTTGAATCGAATTCCTCCTTATCTTACGGAGTCCCCACCCCAAAGTTTAGAGCATTGTTTTTAAGACTTCGTTTTAGCCTGTGCCAGACCAGGGAAATGCTGGGAATAAGATTAAAATCCCTGATAGGGGGGGAAAGAGGTTGTCGCTTTTGTAAAAATAAGAACCAGCTTGAAACTCTTAAACATTTTATGGTCTTGTGCCCAGGCCTTCTCTTGCAAAGGAAATTGTTTTTACATCAACTTTTTAAGGAGCGCAACCACCTATCAGCTGAAATTTTATGGGAAAAGAGTTTTAGCGGCCAATGTACCACTGTGATTTCAGCAACGATACATTTTCTCCTGAGATTTTAAACCTATAACCTCTTAAAGAAATTAATGACTGGTTTGCAAAATACATATATATATATTTATTTTCTAAATTTGTTTTCAATGTAACGTTTTTTGGTGCCATTTCTTTGTATTTTAAAATTGTATTGAAAGGTTGAATTGTTTGTTATTCAACTATATCAATAAAATAAAAATAAAAATAAATAAGGACATATTTGTTTTTTTTTTAAAGAATGTTTCCAGTTGTTTCCTCTGCCCATTGCCACACTTGTGTGGTTTTGTTAAGGTCCCATAGTGGTTCCATGAGTGTTGCCAGCTTTGCAATTTATCATCTGCAGTAATTGGCCATGCTGAGGATTCTGCATATTTTCCAATCTGATTGTGGTTGTAGGGCCTACAGGATGTCCCTCATCTTTCTGGAATCTGCCGTGATGACTTTGCAGCTGCATGTGTATTCGACGAGCTCTGATTAATGTTTGTAAAGCTCACATTTCTTTCTGTGTAAGGGCAGTGCATAGTTTCATAGCCATTGCAGCACTTCTCTAGGCTGCCAGGTGCTCAGTGTATGGTGCCCTGAGGGTCCTCCTCAGTGGAGGCCATGCCGAACTTCAGGTGGAGGTATCTGTGAAATCCTGTAGGCATGGAAATGTCATCATTGGAGGCGCATCTCTGCCGAGCTTCCATTGGTGGTATCCTGCTTTTATGTCTATGTTAGGTAAGAATTGATGTAGTAACACTGTGTGAGACTTCACACCACTTATCCGCTTGGTATTAGGTAACCCCCCTTTCAGTATAGGTCTGTACTACACAGGTTGGTAGTGTGACTGAGCAGCCAGGCCTATCTCAAGAGGGGTAAATGTGAGCTGTTGAGCTGTAGCAATGAAATTCGTAAATGCAAGTAGCCAAGTAACACTTACACTCAAGGTTTCAACTATAAATAGTTATTTATTTATTTAACACCAATTTTTAAATAAGAATTCTTTAAAAAGGGTAAGATATGTAACAATCAAATATACTTTAAAACACTTTTCCAGAATCAGCAAGTTAGTGGATACTCTTTAGAGATGCTTTTTACACACTTCCTACACCCACAGGTGACTTCATTCACAAGGACAGTAATGTCATTTATATATCACTAGCTATACTTTGCAGATTCTGAGGTTGCATAAAGGAAAGGTTAAAGGAAGGAAAAGGTTAAACAAGATCTCAGGGCATGTGAGTATACTTAAATCTTCCAATTAAGCCTAGACAAGCCTTTCCCAGCAATAACAGTTAAGGGCAAGTTACCACCCACGAGGGACAGAAATACCAAAGTCAATGGACTAGAAGGGTCTGCAGGGAGCCAGGACAACCAAAGTCAATTGGAGCACAGTCTATGGAGCAGAGTCACTTCTTAGATAAAAAAAAAGTCTTGCACAAAGTTAGAGAGTTTTGTAGAAATCACTTGTAGGGCCACAAGCTGTTAAGCCTGTGAACAGCAAAGTTGGAATGAACTCCTCTAAGGTAAGCCAATGCAAGTCTCAACTGAGAAGAGCACAGCTCAAGAAAGACACTGAGGTAAGTACCCCAAGGCTAAACATTACCTCTGGTTTGAAGAAGAGTGGTCCAGCTGGATTCTGTCCTGTTGCAGCGATGAAGATCCTGGGTTCCTGAACCTCAGTCGTGGGGACAAGAGGAAGGACGTCTGGAGGACTCCTGCTGCAGCAATTTGGAGGTCGTTGGCAGCTATGGGCTCTTTTTGGATCAGCGGCACTTTGCGGTTTCAGTGTTTGGTAAACAGCACCACCGCGGATCTCGGATTCCGGTTGGGCTTCCTTCACTCCTTCGGTCCTGCACTCAGGTGAGGGGACTCGAGCTCTGGTCATCCTGCATCTGGAGTGTTCTTAAGAGACCCATGGAGCTTCTGGCTGGTTTGCAGATATTGCACTCGACTACGGATTTCTCACCCCTGGCACTCGGTTCTTGCAGCAGCAAAGAAGTACAGCCAATCAAGGAAGATGGTCCATTGGAGTTTGTCTCAGAGTTAGTTGGTCCCACTTACCCAAGTCGTCATTTCCGGAGCTTCTCTTGTCGATCAGAAAAAGGAGTTTCAGCACAGCAGCAGGGCTTCACCAGGCAATTCAAAGGTCCAGGAGGATGCAGCAAGTTTCGTTCACGGTTTCTTCATTGGGTGTTTCTCCCAGTAGTCGACTCTGACTCTAGTCCCAAAACCCTCGCCTTTTAAGCAGGTTTCACCCATTCATGCACATCCTACGCTGTCAATCACACAGCAGGGTGGCTGTCCTGAAAGCACAGCCAGCCAATCAGGACTGGTTGCATTCAGGCATTCCTAGAGACAAAGGACAGTGGAGTTTCGGGAACCTCCTTCACCTCCTGCCTTTCCAGACCACTGGAGCCAGAGGCGGGCTTCAGGACTGAAGCCCGCAAAAGGCAAAATGAACAGAGGGCTCAAAACTGGCTCGGCGTGCAGAGTAAAACCCACATATTACCTCACAAACAGAAAATAGTGAAAAAAAAAGACCGGGCCATTTTGACAAAATGGTCACCCATGAGTGCTATACTGCAGCTGAGGATTCAGCCTGTGGTAGAAAAGCACAATGGTAGGAAAGTTAAACCACTGCCACCAGCCATTTAAAGTAGTGAGGTTAACATAAAAAATGTCACATGAGAAAGTAGGATAAGGGGCTAACCCCCCAGCACTCTATATAAGATGGTGTGTGCTGGATCCACAAAGAGAAAAGGTAAGTAAAGTCCATTTCACTTTACTATTCTTGGGAACAATAGTTCACACAAGAAAAGGCATTTAAATATTATGTGAAATCTAAAGGATTTCTCTGTGACACTGCACTAAAGGTGCTGTGTGTCACCATACAAAAAGTAGATGCCTTCGGAGTTTGTCAGACTCCAAAAACAGTGGAAACACATAATCCAACGCAGGTCAAAACACATGAAAGAGTGAGAAAAAAGTCTTACTCACTCCAGGATTAAAATGTGAAAGTCCTAAAGTCCAGCAAAAGAGCTGGGGTTCTCTAATGTGGGAGGAATTAAGCACTAAAATGAATATTCTCCCTAACAGTCTATCATGGAGAAAATGGTCTATCCTGTTGGGTCACAAATCAGGTTGTTGATTGTGAGAGTGGTGTGCCCTTCCTTGCAGGTTTCCGAGTTGGGCAGGTACAGGTCTATACAAATTCAGAATGATGGTCCTCATGGAGCTTTGCAACTTCTTGATGTTCGGTGTGCATGTGACAGGGTGCCTTCCGGTATCTCATGTTTTTTTGGTTGAACGATTTTGTTGATGTGTCTGGGGCATAGTGACAGTATTTCCACGCAGCTGATACTGCTGAAAGTTGCAACATTCATCAAAGCTGTCATCGAGGCTGGAGACGCAGGCTTTGAAGATGAACTTGATGGGGTCTTGACTTACTGCTGCTATGCTACACCTGAGTCTGATGCTCCTCTGTCACGGTGCAGGGCTGGAAACATTGAACAGTGGAATGCAAAGATTTTGATTTTTGTGGGTTGTAACATTGGGAACTGAGTCAATAACTGAAATGTCTTGGAACATAAGATCTAGACACCTGTGTCAATGTGGGCTGATATCCTTGTGTCATCAATGTGGATACTGAACTTGGGAGGTGCTTATCTACCTAAGTTGTTGGGGTTGTCAACTCTATAGATGTAGACTGCTTTGCCACGAATGACAGGTGCCCTGCAGTGGCATTCTCATTATTGGACTGTCTGTCACGATGTGCTGCATCGATAGTGGTCCTTCAGGTGTTTATCTGTTATTCTCGTCGGCTGAAGCAAAACCTTGTTCAGGGCATCCAGTTATCAGGTTTGGTGTTCCACCACAATGCCTGCAGATGTGGAATGTAGTTTGTCTCCCACCTTCCAAACGAGATTCCGAGCCTTAATGCCATGTCTCGCGAGGGCATGCATGTCTTTTTCCGTGCTTCAAATATTCTTTACATGGTAGATGCTTTCAGCTTCTGTTACCTCAGTCTTCATGGGAGAAGTATGGGGTTCTCAAAGGTTCCGTCTCCTATGGCGGGTCGATGAGAAAACCTTTGAGTACTTGTGCCTGGATATTATCTTCCATGCCTTGTACCTCAGCAGGTTGAATGGTGGTAGCTGTTGAAGAATTGTGGTGTCATGTATTTAAGGAGCTGGGGCTGGATCAGACAGGACGTTTGTCCTGCAGAGACCTGTCTGTTCTGTTGCCACAAAAAAATGGTCTTCTTTACTGTCAATCGCGTTCACCGTCTTGCAGTGCTCATTACTGTTTATGATAGTGTGTGTGTGTGTGTGTCCATGCTCCAAAAGCACCCTCATAAATCTAATCTAACAATATAATAAAAGGCCAGATTTATGTCTGTCCCTGTTTGTTTGTCCGATGCAGTCACGCATATATGCCAACCCTCCCGATTTAGGCGGGAGACTCCCGACTTTTAAGTAAAAAATGTATCTATTTTTCACCTTCTCCCGCCTGTAATCATTCTAGCCCCAATGATTCCTATGGGTAAATTTGCATCTCTCGATTTCCCTGACAAAATCTCCCTACCAGGTGCATCAGAATGTTGGAATGTATGGCAGTGGCTTCGCCTGTTGTCCCTGCTAGTGGGAGCTGTTTGCCTTAGGATAAATAGAGACAGTGCCAATTCGCATAGCTTCGCTTATTGTCAACAATCGAGGGAATTGTTGGCTTAGGATATATAGTAGTCCTACTGTGTCAAGGAAAACTTGCACTTTGGCCCATGTACACAGGCCTGTACACTAGTAAAGCCATAATTTGATGACACTGTAACATTCGCACCCAGGAAATTAGAGCCATCATTTTATCTAATGCGACAATAAGATTTAAATCTGATGCTCCTTTGAAAAAGTTCTGAAGTGTCCATTTGCAAAACCAAGAAAAGGGGTTTTTGAAGGTATTACACCGGAACATGGATACCTGTAGTTTTGCTTTAGTGCCATAGTGGGAGTTTTAAGCTTTAATCAGGAAAAGGGGATTGATTGGGTTGTATGTGAAGAAATATGTTGCGGCAGATCCATGGCTGGTGCTATCACTAGGCAAGGTTAGGCGTTTGCCTATATTCGCATATGTTAGAGCGGCAAAACGCTAACACTGCCTGTCACATAGCACCGGCCCTGCTGTTCGCCCTGTTTACACTGTCTGAGGTGAGGCTGCAGGCAGCCTGCAGGCTGAGTCTGAGGCTAGGCGTAGAAGTGGCAGCGCAGCACCAGCCAGGCCCTGTGAAATGATTGCGGTCAGTTCCGGTCACGCATGGGCGTGGTCAGCGCTCGCTCAAGCACTGGCATGATGGATCTTAGAACCTGCGCAATGTATTAGCAATGAATGGCAACACGAACGCCGGAGCACCGCACGTGCTGGCTGGCTGTAGGAGCGGCACCAGGCCCTGCGAAATGATTGGGGTCACGTAACGGTCAAGCATGGGCGTGGCAGCGTGCTCACTCATGCACTGGCATCATTCTTAGCACCTGCGCATTGGCAACACGAACGCCGGAGCACCGCACGTGCCACTGCCCCTGGACTGACTGAGTCAGTGACAGTGAGTCTGCAGCCTGCCTGAGACAGTTAACCTCTTCTTTGTGGCACTAGCTGCAGGCGGCGGGCCAACACACAATCAGATCATTGTGCCTGGCATCCCCATTCCCGCATCACCAAGAGGACAATAGTCGAAGAGTGTGGGAATTTAAGACCGTGGCCTGTGGCCAGAGCGGATGGCCTTTCCAAGTCTGCTGAGCTGAGTGAGCTCCCACTTTGTTCAGATGGTGAAGGTGCGTTGAATTCTGTTATAGATATTTATTAGGGCCGGGCAGAGGCACGCATCCCTCATGGCAGCGACCCATGACTAGGCCGACGCCTGACGGTCTATCTCGCTCACACCACACACGCATGTGGGCACCGGGCAGAGACACGCATCCCTCATGTGAACTCCAGCCAAGGTAGGAAGGGGCATCTTTCTAAACACCTGACCCCTTCACATTTCTTTCACACCAAGCACACAAACACGCACTCACATGCCCGTTGGAGCACCATTTGCAGGCCCCACTGAAAAGGAACAACCTGTATTCGTAATACCCTGCAAGCCAAGATCCGGTGCCACTAACAGCCAGGCACGTTGTACTCTGCATGCCAGGGGCACGGATTAGCAGGGAATATCACGGGCATGTGGAAAATAGCTTCGCCGGACCCAAGCCCACAGTCAACAGAGGCAAAATAGCAGTGCCATTCCCACCCGCAGGATAGCAGTGCCAGCCACCTCCCTGCTTGGCCCAGGAATATTGGGAGAGATTCGAGAGAAACCGCACTCTGCACACACTATATTGAAGACACCCACTAAAACCATGAATCGTCAAATAGTGAACGTGTGTTGGAAGCGCTGCCTGCCATTGTGGCCTCATCTTTGCCATTGTGGCCTCATCTTTGTGCACCCTGTACCCTTCTCCCTTCTCGTCGCCATTTTACCTGCTCCTCCTCATTGTTGTAAGTGTGTTACAGATATCCCCTAGGCCCGTTCTGTGACCGATGGATACATAGACATAGGACACTACAGTCTGCATGCTTAGGCTTGTATTTCTGTTTCTTGGCATGCACAGCCGCAGAGCTTAACTGGACATCAGCTGCAATGTTTCCATGTGTGTAACACCTCGAGCCAGGCCTGATTTGCATGCTGGGACTTGGAGTTCCTTTTTTCCCATTGCAAGTATGGGCATACAAGTACCAGCATGCAGTGGGAAAACCAGCAATGGCTTGAGGTGTCACGCATGGAACTGGGAAGGCTTCTTTTTATGGGACACACAACAGGCCGTCCATGGGGGCCATTTTCAAAGTCCTAGGGTGTAAAAGTGAGGGGTGAAGCCAAGGTGTAATCTCTTTAAGGGCCTCATTACAACTCAGGCGTTAAGGGTTAATGCCGTCATTAACCCTTAACGCCTGATTCCGATTTTAACGGCTGCTTTTAGCAGCCGTTAAAATCCATGGCGCTAAACCCCCTTGGTGCTAATTACGCCACCGTAATTTACGGTGGCGTAATTAGCGCCTTCCCCACTCCCATTATGCCCTATGGGGCAAAAATGGGAATGGGGAAGGGTAAGATGGGAAATGGGGATTTACCGCCCCACTCACCTTGGAATGGGGCGGTAAATCCGCCATCCACCATGGTGTAAACGTAGTTTACACCATGGTGGTAAAGTTGGCGTACTTACCGCCTGGGTCGTAATGACCCCCTTTATGTCTTAATTGTACACTCTGGGGGATTTTGATGGATTAATGTTTCGGCTGTGAATTCTATTCACACGCAGCAGTGCCAGCCTACAGGCTCCCTGCAGGACACGCAGGTGGGCTAAAGAGAAATACCACATTGTAAATGGAACACAGCATCTGTAAACAAACGACGCGCCATTTATTTTCGAAAACCATTACAACCCAACATAAAACGAGTACGGTGCAGGCCGGTGTGCAAAGCGGGAAGCAGGCATATGATGTGACACATACGATGGGAAACACGATTACTCAAAAAATTAATTAAGCACTCGATAAAAACCACACGACCCCCTAAAAAATGCATCTGAAATTATTTTTAAAGCACATTGGCAGTGCCATGCTACGTCGATGCAGCACAGAGCCTTGAAGGGGAAATGCCCCCTGGTTGGAAGGGCCATAGACACACAAACAAAAAATGCGCAAACAGAAAAATAATGCCACAAAAAGCACAGACACACACCAAAGTATCTTGGCACTACTGCCAACCTCGAGGGTCTCCTTAGAGGACTACAAACGTGCGGATGTGTACGATGTAAGTAACCTTTAGGTTATGTTACGGAAATGCACTTAATTTATCTGGAAATAAGAATGCCCGTCTTCAAATGCGCTCCCCCGAAAAGTGCACCGCAAACACAACTATGCACGGGCAATGCCACCATGTCGGCAAATCCAGCGTAAATGAGAGAGACCTATAACAGACATGTCCAGATATAAAGGCACTTTTTTAATTTGTATGCAGATTGCCCCCTTATTCCAGCAGCACCCCACAAAAAAAGTCCCTACACCCGCCACAGACAAGCCCTGCCCCTTCCTTCCGACATGGGGCCTAACATGAGAGCCCATGTGTTCATTCCAAATACACACACATCCACACAAGGGACGCTTTCTAGATGACGAGTGCCATACCAGCGCCCCACAACGTGCGCGCAATCCTGCTGCTGCCCTAGTCGCTAGAATGAGCACCTAGCAGGAGAACTCGCATTATGCGCAACCCAACCCGCAATATGCGCATAGAGACCCCAAACGCGCATTGGCATCGCCACATCGCCCGGCTCCCCTGCCCAGCCAAAGGAGGTGACATGAACCATAGCGACTGTGCCCTCCATGTAAAAGAAGGCGATTCCCCTCCCCATATAAACGCCCTCTCCTCTCCACTCACACACACAGGGGTGCTGTATCCAATGTGCCAAACCAAACAGCAGTAATAAATAATAGCTCCCTGTTGCCCTGCAATCTAGTCCACTCTAAACCGTTATGTTTATACTGCTGTGGCAGTGGCAAGAAGCAAAATGAAATGAAATGATATTTTATTTATATCGCGCTCATACACAAGTGTTTCAGAGGGCGACCAGACAAAGGGAGGGGAACAAGGGAACAAGGGAGAACAAAAACAACGATCTTACTAGGCCCAGTGACATTGAGAATGCGCAAGTGCATGAGAGAGGGAAGGGGGAAAGTGCAGAGGGATAGGGGAGAAGTAGAAAGTGCTGAACAGAGGAGCGAAAAGGTGAACTAATAAGCAGTGGTAGGGCAGCCAGCAAGTGGCAAGTGCTAGATTAGTTAGATAGGGTATATCTGATAAGTGCAGATGAAAGTGTGGTAGGGGGACTGTATTGGTACAGATACAGCCCCCAGTGCAAGGGGTGGCAAATCCATATTCTCTTAACCCTGCCTGTTTCAGTGGCAAGTGGCGAAAGAAGCTTTTCAAAGCTAAAGTTGATCAAAACTTATATTCGATCTTCTATGATGCAACAAAGACTTGTTGGCCTAGCAACCTTGTCAATATAGCCTGACATTGATATGATATGATAGTTTATTTATATAGCGCCTATACACAATGGCCCTCATTACGACCCTGGCGGATTTTTTCCGCCATCGACGGACTTTCCGGCCATGGCGCAAAGTCCCTTTACGCCATGGCGGATGGCGGACTTACCGCCCCATTCCGAGGTCGGCGGGGCGGTAAGTCCCCATTGACCCATTTTCCCTTCCCCATTCCCATTTCGGCCCCATAGGGCTCAATGGGAGTGGGGAAGGAGTTAATTACGCCACCGTAAAATACGGTGGCGTAATTAACACCAAGGTCCCAGAGCGCCATGGATTTTTCCGCCCGCAAAAAGCGGGCGGAAAAATGACCATGGCGCTCCAGAAACTCGTAGTTGGCGGTAAGGGGTCCGCGCAGCTAACGCTGGCGCAGACCCCTTAGCGCCAGGGTCGTAATGAGGGCCAATGTGTTTCAAAGCGCTTCCAGGCAAGGGAGGGAACAAGGGAAAATCCAACGACATTCTTACAGGCCATGAACAGTAAGGATGTGAAATTAATTATCGTACTGGGCCTGACACATTTCAGATAGTGCAAGAGCTAAGACATAGATAAGGAAGGGAGGGGGAGAGAGGGAAGGAAATGGAAACAGACAGGCGACTACCCTACTAGGCCTGACAACATTTCTGGTAGAGCTGGAGAAAAACAAAAGGTGAGGGAGAGGGGTGCAGAAAGGGAGGGGAGGAACAAAACAAGCGACTATCGTTCTAGGCCTGACAATGTTTTATATAGTGCTAGAGGGAGGGGTGGGGGCAGGAAGGGGATGGTGGAGCGACAGACGAGTTTGCTATCATACTAGGTCCAGGGACAATTCTGATAGAGTAAGTGCATAAAAGAAAGTAAGGGGAGGAGGGGAGGAGATAGGAAAAAAGGAGAGGGGGGAGAGAACAGAGAGTAAGCAGTCAAAAAGAGTGGAGAAGCAAGAGGGGAGAGCGAATACAATTGCAGAAGTTATTAGTAACACATAATGTTGCAAGACCGGATACAAGATGAAGATGGGAACAGCATGATTCAGGGCCACCATGAGTACAAGATGCAAAGGAAGTCCAGCATGAGTTGACGGTGGGTGACGCACCGTGAATCAATGAAGTCCATAAAAATAAAATCCAGCATTGGCCACAAAACGGTGATGGTGAAACCAGAATGTATCAGGGCAGACTCCTGTGTGTGGGAAGGAGGGTGGAGGGGACAAGGGAACAATACAGGGGGACCAGAGAGGGTGGGGATGGCCTGCGGGGACAGAGGGTGTAAACACATATTGGTGCATGCTTACCTGCTGTCTTAGCAGAGGGTCGGACCCTGGATCCTCCTGGTCCGAACAGGTCCAAACAGGAATTGCCCTTTTCTTTGTCTGCCCTTCGCTTTGGACGCCTGGCCAAGAGACACCCTTGATCCAAGAGTTAAGAGTAGGAAGGAAGAGGCAGGGCTAAGAAGGTGGGTGGTGCTTAGGCTAGGTGGCCTGGATCCACTTACCCAACACATTGCTCAACACATTGATATCAAGAACCTTGTTTCCACATTTGCAAAAATTAAAGCTCGGAAAGTTAATTTCTAATGTGCATTTTCACTTGTTTTAACACAAATCTGTTACGAAGTCACATGCATTCCTAGACACATGTGTGTTTTATATGTCTGGGCCACCAAAGCCATCATGAATCAAATGTTTCATGGTTTGTCAACAGGTGGCCCTGCTCTGTTTCTTGGGATTTTGGATGGTTTTGAAGAGTCACTCACTGTTTTTTCACTTTTTTAGGGTGTTTAAAAATAAGAAACATATTGCAAAGTATTGTTGAATTTATAAATATCATGGTAAGTAATAAGTATTGGGACATGTTTAGTATTTTGTACCAGGTAGTGCTGCTTATGTGCTTACAAGTGTAGTATGTATTACCAAAATCGTTTTCCTACTGTTTGTATTGCCTATATATAATTTACAGAAAGGTTTAAATCCACCTGCCTCAGTATTACATTTGTTGTTGCTATAATATCATTGACTTGTTTAATAAACCTGTATTTCTGAGACACAGAGGCTTTAATTTGACTTCTGAAACCTAACACTGTGAGTGGACGAGAGGGTGAGGAAAGTGCAATGGGATCCATCCACAGCAGAAGACGTGAGCAATGTGTTAGGTGGAGGTAATGGGTTTGCGGCAATCAGTAGCAAGATGAGGACGCTTTGTTGTGATCGATCGGTTCGGACCTGAAGTGGGGGGCAGGTGCCAATCTGACAGTTTGCCTAGGGTGGCAAAATTCCTTGCACTGGCCCTGGGCAGCTCTCTCTCACTGCATACTTTGGAACTTCCGGTTCCCGCAAAAAGGGCTTGCTGGCTTTATTGGACCCTTTCCTCTGGCCCACACACAGGAAATGGCAGAGGAAATCTTTCTTGAAAATAAATCCTGTGTGGGAAGACAATGCAAACCTTGCTAAAATGTCTATGTATTCCACAAGCGACAGCGTCTGGATTTCTGAAAAGGCTCCCTTTAATGAACATGCTGAATAGGTAGGGGGGCGGGGCCTGGATGGGGGCAGGAAATCATTTCTCCCCTGCACTCTAAATGGCTGCTTTTATTTATAGCAGCAGAAGCACCGCTGCTGGCTTATCTCCGGAACATCCAATGAGGCCCTTCCTCGGGGTTTCATCTCCTTGCTTCTGATTTATTGTGCAGACGCCTGATGTGCTTGACAAGATAAGTGCTGCCACTATTGGATTGTGGGCTCTGGGTTCCACAAAAAAGAAAGTTTAGGAAATGCACCATTCCTTTGAAGTTCTGCCAACGGCCAAGCGGCACTGATGAAGGGGGTTTGAATAGGTTTAACACACAATGAAGTTTCAGGCACTATATTCGCAAAACTCCTATGGAGCAACATATTGAAGTCTTTTGAGTTTACATCAGTTTATCATGCCTGCTGAGTCTTTCTCTCTGTAAACTGTTTTGTAATAGTATTGTGTGCACCCTCAGCATTCTGCCCCCTCCAGCGGGGAGGGGGGCCCGAGTGCTGGCCGCAGAATGTCAGCAGGCGGTCTTATTGAAGGCGACCACTTGCAACCACAAACCCATCCAAATAGAAAATCCCTTTGCAAGATAACATTCCCAGTCTCCAGTGTTTCATTAACCGTGTGACACACTCGTACAGGCTTATGGGTAGCCATGCAAAAATGCATTACAAGAAAACTTGTGAGAAACTTGTGGGCTGTGGGGAACAATACTAACAATTTTATAAGAACGTATATGGCAACCATTTTCTTCTTGTATTAGTATACAGTCTTAGAAG
Organism: Ambystoma mexicanum; assembly: GCF_040938575.1. Classification (NCBI taxonomy): domain Eukaryota; kingdom Metazoa; phylum Chordata; class Amphibia; order Caudata; family Ambystomatidae; genus Ambystoma; species Ambystoma mexicanum. The sequence continues at coordinate 586,399,903 of NC_090935.1, forward strand.
TTTTAAATAAGATTTTTGTAAGACCGTATACGAAAATCAATAGGAAATGTTTGTATGGGTTCTCCAGGTAATATTGGGTGGGATTATTGACCTTGCAGGGTAGGAAGTCCTTCTGTCCTTTTGGCTTGGGCTCTTTTGGTGTGTTTTCTTCCTCAGCAGTTTCTCTAACACCCGTATGAATGTTTTGATGCACGAGATGTTTCCTGCGATGGCTTGGTTGTCCCAATTTGTTCCTGCTTCGGCAGCTTTCGTTTCCCTGTGAATGCTTCACGGAACACTCCCACTCCTCATCTCTCACAAATCTGCCCTTTGGAGTCCCCACTTCCCATCTTCAGCTATTTCTTCTTGTATTTGGCATGTTTCCTAGACCCAAAGGTTGCTTTCTTAATTCAAGTGCCTCCCACGTTTTGCCAACACCTCTAAGAGTTGCGTGCCTATGAAGGTTCTCAACACATTTTGGGTTCCATGCCTCACGGGTCCTTCCGCCCTGACCGGCACTCCTCGCACTTCTCCTTGCTGCACTTGCATGATCCGAATGTCACAAGGCCTAGCAGGCTCGTTTTTATTGTATCCTCCCTGTTTCCCCACCCTCTTGTCTTGTTGTGCCTCAAAACACACTGGGCCTGATTCGTGGAATATTTTGCACAGTGCAAAGTGACGTTTGACTAGTGCAAAGTGACTTTGCACTGCAAAAATACACGTTAGCCTGTTCCATGAATCAGGGTGATAGTGTGTAGGCGCATTACAAATACTCAATAAATAAAATAAAATAAAAAACAGTTCTCAGCACATTTTATCCTCAAGTGACGTGTAATAATCTCTGCACTTCTCAGGCTTGTGTGATTCCTAAGTTTATCAGTACTTCCTTGTTTCAGGTATCTTTCAAAGTCCTCAGAATATCTTAGATTCAAGTTCTCCCAGGATTTTCAGCACCTCTCAAGTTCAGACCTTTTATCTGTTTCTCAGCACTTCTTAGGTTCAAGTTCTCTCCTCAGCTGATCAGGCAATGTAACGTAATTTGATAAAGCACAAACAAGACCAGTGAGGGCATCAAGGCGCTGAGGGGGAAGCAAGAGCATAGAGCCAACACTGAATACTCAAAGCAGAAAAGATTTCAGCTGCTATATGCAAAAGGAGAGATAGAAAATGGGGAATATACCTAATCTCACCCAGGAGAGCATTCCATATGGTTGGAGCAAGCACAGTAAAAGAACGTCCTCCCCTGTGCTCGACGGGCTCGTGGGATGCAGAGTAGAGAGAGGCTAGCCGACCGGAGAGCCCAACAAGGCTGATAAGGAATCAATTTGGATTGTAGAAATTCTGCTCCCTCTTTATGAGTTGCTCGATACACAAGGCAAAGAATCTTCAATTTAATGCAGCTTCGTACAGGAAGCCAATGACGTTGACGCAGGAGTGCCTGAGAATGAGCCAGTCTAGGATCCTTCAGGGCCAGACGAGCTGGCGAATTCTATAGAGTCGGTAACCGCTGAATCAGAAATTTGGCCTAAATAGATTCCATTGCAGTAGTCAATGGACCACATAATGGAGGCCATGACATTTCTGGATCTTGATTCAGCTGGGAGAAAGGGGAGAACCTTTTTTAATGTTTTAAGTTTGGCAAACCCGGTTTGACAGATAGCCGAAACTTGGGCAGATCTAGATCCTGAAGACATGATTTTTATGTCCAGACTTTTAACTGTCGTAATAGGTTCAGGGAAAGGACCAAGGCAGGAGGGCCAGTAGTCAGAAGACCAAGAGGAAATGGCGCAGGCAGAGCCGACCAATAGTACCTCGGTCTTATCGCCGTTGAGCGTATGCCAGTTAGTTGACATCCATTCAGAAAATGCCAAAAGACAATTTTTAACCTTGTGTGGAGGCTGAGTTGGAGAAGCGTTAAGACGAATCAAAATGTGGGTGTCATCGGCATATGAGAAAAGTCAAATGCTGTGACTGGCCATCAGTTTAGCTAGGGCCAACATATATAAGTTGAACAAGAGAGGCGAAAGAGCCGACTCCTGTGGAACTCCACAATCCAAAGCCACAGAAGAAGACATGAAAGGTGGTACAAACACAGACTGGGTACGATTCGATAAAAAGGATGAGAACCATTTTAAAGGAGTGCCAGAGATTCCCGCTTCAAGGAGACACTGAAGAAGTCTTTGATGATCGACAGTATCAAAGGCTGCAGAAAGGTCAAGAATAATAAGAACAGCGGCCTCTCTGCGGTCCTGAAGTAGAGCAATGTCGTCAAGAAGGCAAAACAACACTGATTCAGTACCCATGCCCGGACGTAAACCTGCCTGAAAAGGATGTAGAAGATGGTGAGTTTCCAAAAAGGCAAAAAGTTGAGGACTGACTACAGCTTCAAGCAGCTTCATAGCCACAGGGAGAAGAGAAATAGGATGATAATTCTCTACCACAGCCTGGTCGAGCTGAGACGTTTTTAATAAGGGAGAGACCACGGCGTGTTTAAGTGTATCTGGGATATAGCCCGAAGATAGAGAGTGCTGAAGAACTAGGGTAAAAAGAGGAACAAGAATGGAGGATAGATTTTGCAAGATGTGTAGTGGGATGGGATCCATGAGGGATGCAGACCTAAGCTTGAGCAGTGTGGTAGCGACCATAGTGTCCGTCACAGTGGAGAATTGAAAACTATTAACAGTAGCAATAGTTAAGAAGACAGATTGGGAGGAGGATCAGACCCACCTCTGTCAGTGCAAATCTTCCTTCGAATTTTGCGTATTTCTTTAAAAAAATGCAATTTGGTCACAGTGAGCTTGAGTTGCAAGAGTAGCAGGGGAAGAGGGCGTCCGAGTTGTAAGCTCCGTATCCACCCGAAACAATTCTCTTGAAGCGCAGGTGTCAGTCAGGAAAAGGTTGGTAAAGTGGTGTGATTTCGCCTTTTTTGTGGCGCTTTGATAGGTATTACGCGCCTGAACGTAAGCCTGTTTGGTGATAGAGTCATAAATTCGGTGCCATCTGCGTTCGGTTTGCCTCCACTTCTGCTTCAGGAGTCGAAGTTCCGAAGAATACCAGGGTGCAGATTTTTTAGCCCCAGAGATCAGAGAGTTTTATAGGGGCCAGAGAGTCAGCAGTTGATTGTAGCACATCAATCAGTGAATCACAAGGATTCAAGTAATCCCGGCCAGCTTGATGATAAAGAAGTTCAATAGATTTGGCAGTTTTTTCGGCCGACACATCAAACCAACGGCGCTTGAACCTGGTCGAGAGGGCTGAACGAGTTTTAGGAGAGGCATATGGTATAGTAAAAGGAATTAGAAAATGATCGGACCAGAGTAGAGGAAGTGAAACAAAAACAGAAAGATCAAGAATATCAGAAAATATAAGGTCTAGCTGGTTACCGCCATATGGGTGGGTTGATGATTTTTTTAAAGTAGCCCACAGTCCGTAAAAGACAGGATATGTTTCGCAGCTTGTGTGTCCAGAAGATTATTTGGATGGAGATTAAAGTCTCAAAGCACCGCAATATTAGGGTAGTTCAAAGAAAGGTCAGCCATTAGTTGAGAAACACTATTGAGGAAGCAGCTGGAGACATACCCTGGGGGGCGATAAACAATAAGAAAATGTAAAGATTGCTCAGAAGAAACTTGGGTTTTTTTAATCAAAAATAGTTCACAGGCAAGATTATGACTGAAATCAACAATAGAACAGTTCAAGATTTTTTTAAACATGATGGCAACCCTCCCTCTCACAGCTCTGGGAGCAGGGCCATCTAGTGCCAGAATGTCATATGGAACAGGCAACATTTGAACCATATCAGGCCCGGATGCAGCGTTGAACCATGTCTCCGTAATGCATAACACATCGGGGAAAGATCCCCAAGGACAGAGAAGATACCATCACGATGAGCATCTGCAGATCATGCATTTATGATCAGGCACCATAAGCTATGACAAGAAGTCATATCCTCAGGCGATGCGGTAGTCAGAGGGGAGATCGTAAAACCAGTAGGCCAGTTAGTATCTAGAGGAGCCAGGTGAATAATGTCATTTCGTGAATAGACCTTATCAATGGTCTTACCCTTGTCAGCCGCGTAGATTTCCCTGGACCAGGTCCCAGACTAATCCCAGAAGGGCACAGGCGGCTTGCCTTAAGCGCGCCTTTTCTGCATCTCTTAGGGACAACTGATTTTGTAGTCAGTCAACGGCTCCCCAAGATGCTTTTCATCACCTTTTAGGGTTTTTATAGCATGCCCCCGTCACATCAAGGGCTTCTCCCTACTCTCCACTCCTCTGCTTTCAATTACCAGCACTCCCAACTCAATGGCCGTCCTTTGGCCCAGGATGACAAACGACCATTGGTGTCTAGGATTCTTTTTAATTCCTCCCCCCTCTGGTTCACCTCCCATCGCTTACCTTGGGATAAATTGTCCTCCTCTGAACATCAAAGGGATTGGCCAGTGTTCCATAAGTCCCTCCTCATTTGCTCTGTAGCAGGACCTTGGTACCTTGTTCCGGGAGCTGATGAATATTCTGCTGTTTTGTTTTCTGTTTCCTTCTGCACGTTCAAAGATCCACCACAGCTTGGCCATCGTCACGGAAACCCACCATATAATTATAGGGATAAGTTACATCAGACCCTGTGCAGTAGGGAAGCAACTCCAGGACAGGTAGTTACTGGAGCAAGAAATTTATGGAATAATGTGTCACCGCGCCATCTTCCGACATTTCACGCTCTTGCTTGCAAACACCAGGACTTGGAAGGGTCCTCCAGTGTTGCACTAGAGTGAAGAGCAGGCAACGTAGCTCACTAAAAACAACAGCAGCCACTGTGTAATTAATAAAAGAAGGATGGCAACTAGGCATATTATCACATTGGTTGCCACGACGCAGCAGCTAACCAAGTGATAGTACCTGCGATGATAGTACCTGCCGATTCTGTAGTCCATACTAATCTCCATAAGTCATGTACCACACACACACACAATCTCTCTCTATCTTTCTCTCTCTCTCTCTCTCTCTCTTTCTCTCTCTCTCTCTCTCTCTCCCTCTCTCTCTCTCTCTCTCTCTCTCTCTCATACCAGTCCCACCTGAATTTACTTGCATGGCTAACGAAAACCAGGCCAGTTCCAGAGATAAAAGTAGAGAGTAGAGCGGAGGAGGAGAAAGAGGTGAAGGTGCAGGAGGTAGAGAGAACGGAAGGGGAGTGGGAAAGGGGAGTAGGGGATTGAAGGTGGAGAGGAGGTGGTAATGAGAAGAGTGGGAGAGGACAAAGGGAAGCTGTAGAGACGAGAGAGAAGAGCGGAGGCGGGAAAAAGCTTTGCAGAAGTTGAAAACACAAACTCAGACTTGAAGAGGAAGGCTAGAGGGGCAGATGAATGAGGGGAAGACTACAGTGGAGCAGGGCGGAGACAGAACAAGACAAGGAGAAAAAAGGGAGGAGATGGAAGAAGGTGGTGAAAAAAGATGGAGCTATTCGGAAATGAGAGGGAGAGGCACTGAAGAGTAGGTTAAGGAGGAAAATGGAAGGGAGGAGGAAGAATTGACAGGGGGAAATAAGCTGAGAATAGAGAAGGATTTGCAGGAAATACAGATTAGAGAATGGTGGAAAGGTGAGGTGAAGGAACAAGCTGTGTGGCAGAACACTGAGGAGACCGGAAAGAGAGGCGAGGAGGTAAGAAGAGAGAATCGGGGCGAAAGAGACGGGGCAGAAATGGTGGATGACATAGTGGTTGTGAGGGGTTAGGCAGAAGCTGAAGGCCTGGAGTAGTAAGCAGTTGAGACAGTCCCACCCAAAGGTCAAGGGGGAGGTTTGTGGCTAGTCCGAGGCTGTAACACTGGTTAAAGATGTCCTACAGTCAAAGGGGGGTGGTGCTAGGTTGTTCAGTACAAGCAGAGGAACAGTATATATACTCACACTAAGGGAGCAGAATAATAAAGTCCAATTTACCTTTAAAGAGCAAAAGCCCAAGCAGACAGGGTTCAGCCAGGCAGAGGCTCTTGTGGCAGCAGGAGCAGGAATGGTGTCAGTGCAGAAAAGGATTGTAATATGTAGTACTTTCTAAACAAAAAAACAAACAGGGAAATCAGCACTAGCTGAAGTGCAGTATAAATACTCTCGACACATTTGCTCTTATGATGTAAGTTGGACGTTACCACTCTGCTCCCTTAGTGAGAGTATTTATATGGTGCTCCAGCGAGCACTGATTACTTTTTTGTTTTGAGAAAATATGCCCCTGATGATGGCAATGCACCGAAACGTTTACCCCTCTCCTGTGCTACAATCTGATTTTTTTTAGATCTGTGTATACATAATCTACATTAAAAAAACGGGCTGTTATCAGCACTTCTCTGGATATTCGTTTGGGTGCACATTTGAAAGCCTTTGCCATACTAGAGGGCACTGCGGTTCTAGGTGGTTTTCCCACCTGGCATTCCTGGTTTTATGTTTAATAGGTGGCCAGTGCATGTTTGCACAAGGTTTCACTATTACATGACTAGCAACTTGCAATGCCTTGAGGGTGGCACAGGCTCCCTCCCCCCTTTTGATTTACCGCTCTCATTTGGCCTCTAGGTCCCACTGTGTTGTCGCTCAGTCTCATCACTGTTTTTCCACCCGTTGCGTGTGGGACGCCGCAGAGTTCACTATTATCCCTCACTTGCTTTCACTCTTCTTGATCTTTATGGTGAACCCCTTGGTCATATCAGCTCCAATTTCAATATCACTATTCATCAGTACGCCAACGGCACACAGCTCTGTCTGTCTGTGTGTCCTCTTTTTTTTGTGTTGACTCTCAACTTTCCTTGAAACATGATATTGATTAAAAAAAAAAAGCTAGAACAGCAAATTCTCAGCTGGCTGTTCTTGGCAACATTCCTAATGACCTGTTTGGTGCTGTTCTCCATGCAATTGTCATTCCACATACAGATGGTGGAAGCACCATGCTTATGGGTGTCCCTACCCTAAACATGTTCTCGGGCCCCTTCAATCAGTTCTCTGCGCTTCTGCCTAAAGGACATTTGACTTTATTTCTTCTATTTTGGCAGCATTAGATTGGCTTCCTCTTCTATCAAATCTAAGGTTGCCTCCCTTACATGTAAGATGTCGTGCTTCAATAACCTCAGAATCCGACCAAATCATTAATAATACCAAGAGGTATTGAAACTACTCGAAGTCAAGACAATTTTCATCTCATGAGTCCCAAAGCGAGAAAACTCTGTACATCACCACAAGCACTCTCGATTGCTTTACTTTTCCAACTTAATTTCTACTGTCAGTTCATTTTGGGGGTTTGAATTATTTATTTTCGTGTGTGGTTGATCTATTGTACTGCGCTCTGATGCTCATGGGTAAGGGTCATGCATTATAAAAACATTGATAGTATTAATAGCAAATATGAATGTCGTCTATGTTCTGGTATCTAGAGTGATTATTAGCCAGTTCCAGTTAATACTTTCTCTCTGGGAAGTTGTGGAAGTCGCACTGGCCTTCTCCCAGGATTTCATTCTACTTTATTGTATGCACGGGCACGGGCTGTTCACGTAGGCCACATCCTGGCAGTGAAGATGTGACGATGGAAGATTAACGAGTTCCATTAAGGAATTCACGTTTTGCGGATGTAGGGTTCGCCCATTGTCTTCCAGGCTCTGCGGCATGACACTCCATCTCCCGTGATGCTCTCGTCTGTCTGGCTCATGTGCCTTAAGGTCATCACTTCCATTAAACACTCCCTATGAACTAGCCAGATATCCGTTGTGATATTCTGGAAGACACGAACAGCCGATGGCGCCCCAAATCTTAGCTTTGATGCAGAGGAATTTGGTGATGAACTGTGTTAAGGTGGGTTAGGTTTGTAGAACCCCCTCCCTCTACTGGGCTATGCAGGATATCATTGATAGTGCGTCTTCTTCGCTCTGTGTTGTCTTCTTGTGCAGGCTTATGTTGGGGAACACATTCTCACCACCCCTGGTCGGTTGTGCTTTTTCATGACTATTATAGCAGTAGTTCAGGAAGCTGGTTCATGTGTGTGCTCACTTACGTGTGTCTGATGAAACTTTCCCATCTCCTCTTTAACCCTGGATCCGAGGTGAAATGGGATTTCTCAAAATCTCAGCATAAGTGGGTGTACAATGTCATCAATGGGTTCCTTAACCTACCTGTGATTGAGGAAGCACACATCTGTAAAGAGACAATGGCATTCAACCCAAATGTCTTCCCATTCCGTGTGAATTCTATGGATCAGAGGGTTTCCACAGCTGAGGAGGTTCTGCTGCCCTATTCCCATCACAAATACTTTGGTGGTAACTTCTATTTCTGTGTGTCTCCAGATTGTGAACAACATGTTTCTGAAAGGTCCACTTGTAACTTGAGCTTATGACATTGCTGAATTGCTAGATAGTGAACGGAGAGGGCACCACCATAAAAAAACGACACTACTAATTCTATAAAGTAACATTAGTGAAGTGTCTTCCCATTTGAGCCAGTGTCTATTTCAGCTGTGATCTCTAGCCTATATATTTCTATTTTGCACCATGGGTGTCGTGCTTTCTTCTTTTCTTGCTTTCTTACACCCTGATACACGTGGGCCGCGCGATTAAATCAGCTTGTTAGTCAATGCTCAGTCCCACACTCTTCATGTCTTTGATTCACATAATGTAATCATTGACAGCAATACTGGCAACCTCAAAACTGGGTAGTCTCTTTTCCCTGCTTCACACACATGTTCTTGTTGTTAATTAGAAATGTAAAGTTCTGTTTGTGTTATTAATCCTCTTTCCTAGTATGGTGGGTATTCCATAGCTCATGAGTTATAATTCATAAATTGCTGTACTGATTTTTCACTTCTACTTACTGGAATGATGGTGACAGTGTTTCTTGTGGGACTTTCTAGTCTTCTAGTGGTGTGTTGGACATCTCTCCTCTGATGTTCTGCTTCTCTTTTTTTAATTTCTCCGGTTTTACTGTAAATGAAAGAGAAATTGTGTACATTTTTGTTGATTGTGGGTGGGACCAAGCCTGAATTGCATATGGTCTTTGCCAGGCAAAGAACGTTGGTCTGTAGGGTTGACAAGAGCTATGCCAGATGTTAAGAGTAATTCTAAACCGTCTAGCCATCACCCCTTTTGTTTTGCTTAGGTTTGCCGACTAGCAACATTAGATCCCCTGTGCGGGCACATGATTATCTACTTATAGCATGGTTCATTATCCTGCCAGCTCCTCTGACTTGTTTTGCTTGTCTGAAGTAAATATGTTATGATTTTGATTAACCTGAGGCTGAAGCAAAGCTTCAGAGCTTTTGTCCTGGCAATGCAATCGCCATTACCCACAGTCTACAGAATATCTGGTTTATATCTTCAATAACCAGTCTTTGCATGAGAGATTCCTGGAGGATGAAGCATATGTGAATTCTTCTGAGAATACTATTTACTCATAGATCGCTCTACTGATCCATTCACCAGGGGCCACAGGGGATTAATTCCACGGATCTGGAAGCCAAAATACTCCACAAATAATTTGAAGTCCTGCCCACTGAAAGGTGGACCATTGTCTGACCTGACTTTTTTGGGAACACCATTTGCAGCAACATCTTGTCCAATGCCGGAACGATTGATGTTGTAGCCATGAACAGAATAACTTACAGATCGGGATAATGGAAAACGTGTTCAATACAGCCATTGTGTATGCATCCGTGTGAATTTGCCCCAAAACGTCAATGGCTACTTCTTTCGAAACACCTCCAAGCAAAGGGTCATTTGCAATGACTCCAGAAATTGTGTATGGGGCTGTACTTTGTTATATTTGACATTATATTAGAACGCTTTCTACAAGCGAGACCCTATTCGAGAACCACATCTTCCTGTGAAATATTGGCTTCGTGGATACTATGCCAGGCTGCCCATTTGGAGCAATCCTGACAATTCTTTGATGGATGGACATTGGAATCTCAGGTCTATTGCCTGAGAGCATTATGGCTGCAGTGGGCATTGACAGATCTTTAATTAGCATGAATGCCTTCAATTCCTCTTGATCCACTCTTATCGTCAGGTTGGGCTCATGTGCTTGGCCTCCGGCCATCTCCCAGGTTGAGGGCAACACATGACCACCTTGAAAGTGGGATCAGGGACTGTTTCAGTGCAAATGTCCGTCTGAGCCGGGGGCGTTAGGAGGCACTGCAATTCTGGGGGTTGCAGGGGATCAAGGCACACCCTACGGTGGGGAAGTTACATATTGTTTCTTTTTGTCAAGAAAATCACTATCAGTGTTTAGGGAATATTAAAACGTATTTCTCAAACTAGCTACCCTGACTGGCCTATACATATGCACTTTGTCCTTCTCAGACAGCGGCCACATCGAGGAATCCTATTGCATTGCTAACATTGCCCAAACGGCTCCAATTTCCATCATAGGATAAACTGTTTCTCCCTTGTTGGGGTACTTTAAACATGGGTGGGGCCACCCCCAGAAGCCAGCAGAATGTATGTCTTTGTGCCCTTTGCCATTTAATTTGGCCACAAAACACTGCCATTGCCCAGGAATCAGTGTCTGATCTAATGTAAATTAAGACCATTAAAGTTTGCACCTGCAAGTACATGACAAAATAACATACCTGGCCAGCCTTGGACCCTGATTTTTCTCAAGCTGCTATTGCTCCCCTAAAGGCAGTGCTACAAGCTGGAGCCAGATACTTGTTTTGGGCTAGTAAATGTGATTATATATTCCCGATTATGAAGCTGTCACATTGGCTTTCTCTGAATGCTAAGATTATATTTTTAAGATCTCCTGCTTAGCTCATAAAGCTGTCTTTCTCAATCTCCATGCTACTTGGCCAAGAAATTGATCATTTCTTGAGGGATGTGAACCTTTTCGGATGGTGGCCCCTAAATTTCGACACTCTTCTACACTTACAGTAAGAGATCTTTTTCTGGAACAGCTGGTAGTTGTTGGAGTTCTCTACTCTCTTCTTTGCATCAGGTTGAGGATCTTTTAAGTTTCTGAAAAAAACAGAAAACTTGGCTACGCAAAACATTCTTTTAAGAGACTCTTAGTTAAGCAATAAGCCCCGAGCTGGGGGAAGGGGCTTTACCGTTTCAGGTAATGCCCCGGGGCCATTAGTTACATGCCCAAGCGAAGCCCAGGCCCTGTTGAACTTGGGTACTAATAGAATCTTTTCAGAAGTTGTGAAAGGCTGTCGTCTTTTAACAACTGAAAAGAAAAAAAACATGGCCGGCATGGAACAGGGAGAAGGGACTACTCCCTTCTCCCTTTCCATGGCGCCCATTCAAAAAAGAAGAAAAAAAAATTAAAAAGATGGGGCCATTAAAAATGGACATGAGAAAAAGGGACTATACGTAGTCCCTTCTCCCTTTCCATGGCAGCCCTTCAAAAGGAAAAAAAAAAGAAAACAAACAAGATGGCCACCATTGAACTGCGAGAAGGGACTACGTACAGTCCCTTCTCCCTTTCCATGGTGGCCATTGAAATGTGAATACACTTTTTTTTAAACAGACTTTGGTGACCAGGAACCAGATTGAGAAGTATGGCTGCTTGATGGCTCCTGGACCTAGCCGGGCAACCATATGAAAAGCGGCGGCATCCGTGCCCAAAATTACACCTCACTTTCCCACGTCCCCGGCGAGCATATCAGGAGTTGGGAGACAAGGCAGCGACTGGCCTTAATCAGCAGGATTTGAGCCCGGCCACTGCGGCCTCAACCACTGTGCTTGGCTGCAAGATAGCGGCCGATCCCTGAGGAGAAGAGCGGTGGCTGTAGGCGGGGGAGACCCAGGTACCGCTGGTGAAGCATCTCTCTGTGTTGCGCTTCAGGGGGCCTGAACTTCCCCCTGGGGGGCCACCACTGCAGCTGGGTTACGGCACTGAGATGTTCGCACGCCTACGGCACTGTCAGCACCTGGGAGTACGTGTCCTTGCTTATCCCAGACCGGGGAAATGAAACACGCCTCGCGGGGAGTGCTCAGCTCCACTACTTCATTGCCTGCGGTACTTTGTGGAGCTCCGACCCGAGATCCAGCAAAGACAGAAGGAGGCTCTACCCGGCCGCCCTGCTCCTCGCCCTAAAGTACACAGCCGAATGAAGGAACTTCCACTACTCGGAACACCCCGGAGGAAGCGTCTGATCAGCTGAGGAAGCTCGGCGGCCTGAGTCTGTGTAGGCAGTCTGCAGGACGGAAGATAAGGTGTCTTACAAAATGAGCAGCTTAACCAGCTGTCTTTCTGAATATCTATCGACACTTGACTCTCCTGGCTTTCATGTGCCACATCGGATAACAATCCATGTTAATACACAAATAAGGCCTACACAGATGATACTGCATAGAGGACTACTCAGAGGCTGGTGACCCAAGGTGGTGGGTGAAAGCTCCATATTTCACAGCTTCACAGGATACAGCAGCCGCGCAGAACACACCCTCAACTACACGTCGTCCACACTGGCGCAATCAAGGCTGCACCCCATTAATTAGCCAACTAGCAACAGTGCTCTCTCTGGGCAACCTGATCGAATGGGTCAACTAAGCATGGCCTTCTAGACCCAATCAGACAAGTGAGTGGTGACAGATCTCGGGGCACAGTCATAGCCACCCAGGCTCGTAACTTGGCAAGAGAAAACACAACCCAACATCAAGCAACATGGCAAAATCCACTAAAACCGCTAAACATACAGACATCTCCACGCTGCTGACGGCGGGAGTGGCAGAAAAGGCCAAGAAATGTGAGCGGGTGGAAGCTTTGATACACGCAGGAGCAGCCGCTGCCCCTTCTGAGCAACAGGTGCGGTCTGTGACTAAATCTGACTTACAGGATAACAGCCATGACCAGAGAATACCAGAAAGGCACGGAGGAGCTCCTGAATAAACTCATGGCCTAGATAAAAGACTGGAGGATGTCGAAAGGAGAACGGCTGAGGTGGAGGCACCGCTTTGTGAACAGAGCTATGAAATCAGTGAAGGCGCTGACCAAATCGTGGCACTCGAAGCCATAAGCGAGGCACTGGAAATGAAGCAAGAGCACACCGAAAACCGATCCCGCTGCAACAACATTCGTTTGAGCTATGCTCAAGTGCTTGTTATTATACTATTGGTTTGGGGGATGGGGGAGGGATAAAATGGGGGGGTGTTTATGAGAGAGCTGGGAATTAGTCAATAACACAGGCCCATTTTTCTAGCTCTATGAGACAGTCCACGCGAGGGTGGGGAGGAACGGCTATGGAGAGTTCACTTAATCTACTACTAATCACCTATGGCCGGCGACCCCGATAGAGAACTGATCATGGAGACCCACCTTTGCTGGATTTCTCAGGGATGACGAAATTGTAGACATCTGGAGATTTTTTAACGATGAGGCACATTACAATTCGTTTTACTCTCATGTTCCCAAGGGCATATCGAGAATCGACTTGATTCTTATGTCTAGTGCACTTTTGCCATGCCTGGAGCGAGTGGACATACTGCCTAGGATCATCTCAGATCATGCTCTGGTGCTTGCTGGTATTCGGACGGCGGTCTCCCCGGCCTGTATTCCAAAACCATGGAAGCTACAGGATTACCTATTGCAAGATCTAGTAATTAGGTAGGCCATTTCAAGCGCTTTATGCAACTACTTCAATGAAATCTAACAGAAGGGCGCCCTCTATCAGTGGTTTGGGAAGCCATGAAAGCAGTGATAAGAGGGGAGCTAATAGTGTTAAGCAGTGGCTCACAAAAGACTAGGGAGGACGCAGCGACAACAGCTTGTAAAGAGGGTAATTGAACTAGAAAAAATACATTAAAACACCCAATCCAATGAAACGTGAACTGAGAAAAGCTAAATCCAAGCTGGAAATGCATCTATCCGACAAGTCAGCCCAAGCCCTAGCATACACAAAACAATTCTACTACACGAATAGCAATGCAGCGAATCAGCACTTCGTATACAAACAAAATAAAATACATTCTCAGAATAATATTCGCCTATTAAGGGGAGCGAGTTGAGCACTCTGTTTGGTGGAAGGGGATAAATTAGTAGCGATGACGGAGGACCTAAGGGAAGTAATAACCAGGTATCCTATCATAGGCGCTGGGCAACAGCAATACTTGGCATCGGCTCCCTGGGAGAAACCTTGCAGGAATTAATTGACCCCATAGAGGACCCTATTACGGTTGTGGAATTATCGGATGCGATAAAAAAACACAGCCGCAGGCCCGGTTGGATTCACTGTACAATTTTATAAAACATATATCCATACCCTGGCCCAACGCCTGATGGCTTTGTTTAACTCCTTCCCAGAATCAGGTTGCATAACAACATCAATGGAGGATTCTCTAACTGTGGTAATCCCAAAACCGGGTAATGACCCGGAGCTCTGCAACTCATACAGACCAATAACACTAATGAATAACGAATAACGACGCAAACATTTTCTCAAAGGTTTTCCAACCCGGCTAGCGAGGATCTTACCCAAGCTGATTCATCCAGACCAAACAAGTTTTATCCTAGGCCGCACCACACATGACAATATCAGGTGCATCCTCAACCTAATTGAATGTGCCAACAGAATTGGCTGTCATCTCCCTATACGCACATAAAGCATTCGATTTACTCGGCTGAGGCTCTGTGGTAAAAACTCTGGCACACTTTGGCTTCGGCCCAAAATTTACAAAATGGATCTTAGCTAATTATCACGCCCCGAGCACGATCCTGAGAGTGAATGGTCTTTGTTCGCTGAAGCTACCGATCACTCGAGGCACCGGTCAGCAGTGCCCCCTCCTATCCCCACTCAATTTCACCCTGTCAATGGAACCGTTTGCCGCTAGGATTCGCTCTAATCCAATCATCCAGGGGCTGCGAGTGGGTGGCGACAAGTATAAAATATCTCTACACGCTGATGAAGTGCTTCTCTCCATTACACAACTGTACTCCTCCCTATGGGACTTGTGGCATGAGATACAGCGGTTTAGTGAGGTCTCAGGCTTCAAAGTAAATTTCTCGAAGTCCAGCGCCCTAGGGGTAAACGTCTCACGCAGACAGAGGGAAACACTTGCAAGCAATGGTCCAATCCCATGAGGGGTGAGCCACATTACCTACCTGGATGTGCAAATCCCAAATAGAATAGACAAAGTATACCAAGTTAACTTTCCAAACTTGTTCAGAGAACTAAAGAAGGACCTCATGCGCTGGCACAAGCAAGAGAAATCTTGGGTTGGGAGGATCACAGCCCTTAAAATGAACTTAGTCCCCAGGCTCCTATATCACTGTCTCTCGTTACCTGTAACAATTCCCATGAAGGAGCTTGAGTCTGTGAAAAGGGATATGCTAAAATATATCTAGGCCTGGAAAAAACCAATAGTGTCTCTAAAGGACATGCTCCGTGGGACACTCATTGATGGCCTTGGGGTCCTGGACATTACAAGGTATTGCCTTGCAGCACAGCTGTCTCACGCCTTCACGTGGCAAAGAACAGAGAATCCGCCACGTTGGAAGCAAAACGTGGAGGCATGGAGCTCAGTCCCACTATCTGCTTTGCCCCAAGTCAAGGAGGCTCGGCAGTCTCCTGATGAGGGTCCTCTGGCTGCCACCATGAACAAGATACAGGGTTGGAAGAAGGCAACAAACCACTGGGGGGGTTAGTGTCTCTTTAGGTCCACTCTCTCCAGTCTGGGGCCTCCCGAAGTTTAGGCCTGGTTTGAAAACAGTGAGGTTTCTTGGGTGGAGGGTGGGCAGCCTTAATCAGATTGCGGACTACTTCAGTTATGGGGCCCGCTCTCTTTTGAGGAATGTAAAGAATAGTTCCAGATCACAGAAATGGAAAGATTCAGATACTCGCAATGTAGACACTGGATGTCACAGCATGAAACTAAACTGAAAGGGGGCAGGGAACTTAATGTTCTAGAACGCACCCTAACCACATTGGCACCCAAGGGAAAGATCCCCACACTTTATAAACTCCTAGATCGGGTGGACACAACTAAGAAAGATGAATACATGCTCAAATGGGAGAGGGACTTGGCCAGAGCGCTGGGGGAGGAGGAGTGGAGCCGGATATGGGCCGTAATACATAAAAGCTGTAGATGCATTACGAATAGAGAGGGTTCATAAACGTATGGTACGGATGGTACCTTAACCCATATATCGCCATCCTGCTGCAGGGATTGTGGATCCACAGGCTCATTTTTTTCACTTATGGTGGTCATGCCCGAAATCGGATACATTCTGGCAGGAGGTGTTGGAATACATCAAACAAATTACGTGCCTCACGATCCTTTGGGATCCAGGGTTTGTCCTACTGAGCGACACAAGGGATGGGGTGCTCCCACCAACCGGACACATGGCTGAGTTGATTGCCCACCTTCTTATGGTGGCAAAGATCACTATTGTCCACCATTGGAAATCCCCGGAGGGCCCAGCAATCCCTATGTGGTGGACAAAATGCTGGGATACTGCTGTGGCAGAAGAAATCACAGCATCTTGCATATTGGCAATTCACCACACACCTGACTTCCGGACATCGTTCGTTGCACTGACCACAGGAATATGTAGGGAGGACAGGGTGTGATATGAGCGACCCGGATAGAGTAAGGAACATCGGAACGTCAGATGGACCCAGATCAGGACAGAGCCGAATCAAGGGAGACTACGTAAGCCAGCACTTCAATCCAGTATGGAGATGCAAACTAACCAACTCCACTTACAATTTCCCCTCTGCATACAACTCTCAAACTCCAAACCAAACACAACCAAACCTACAGCACAACAAACCGCACAAACTTCACTACATTGCAACAACAAAACAAAAGACACATAGACTCGCACAACAGTACACGACGACTACCGGCCGCAAACACCCCAGGCCCAGCCAACGGACTCACCGGGCTGAGGCCACCAACAGCACATCACTGCTCTCTTGCACTTGTCCTGCTTACTCCCACTAACTCAACCTCCCCTCCTCTTTCAGAGCCGCCAGAGCGCCAGGGGACCACTCTGGTGGTGATAGTGCACGGTACAAATGTCCTTTAACATTAACATTAACATTAACATGAGCAACATGGGGAAATTTCACTACATCTGGCCCCGCTTCTTCGATTATGCAGAACAGTTCCCGGGGGTAGTGCGTAAGCCCCCAGCCCTCAGATGGTGTTCAAAGCTCTGATCTTGTATGCAGGGGGGAGGTGGGTTAGCAGAGCCACCAGATGATTTGACCTTTGGACAAGATACTCCAGGGACTGGACCTACTCTTTATTTACTATTGTGACCGTACCTTATTGTATACTACCATTTACTAGCTCTCTCTGTTCTTGTTTTTGTTCTTGTTGTTTTGCATTGTACATTTTACAAATGGAAATAAAGAGATGTTGAAAAAATGATGGCCGCCAACAACACCAGTGTGAAGCGAGTCACCCGCTCTAGGGGAGCCACAGGTGGGGCAGCGTGAGGAGTCATTGCAGGCTGTGGGTGCCCATTGTTGCCCATGACTGGGCTATAGAAAGCACCCCACCAACACCCCACACCAATCAGATTTGCTCCCACAAGGTGAATGCCATGACTGGGGCAGACATTATCAGTTGTATCTAATCATAGGACACAGTGTTTTTCTTCAGAGGAGGAGTCCGGGCCACTACAGAGCACACCATCTGCTTGGAAGGCGGACTGTAGCAAGAGCCATCTGTGGGTGGTGGAGTGCAGGGATCCTGTAGCAGGCCCATTCAGAGGAGGGGCCTGCAAAGCTGTAAAACACTCTCCAGGGCACAGAAAGGGCTTGCCACCCTGTCTCGAAGGTGGGCAGGACTTGCTGCTTCCCATAAAGAAGCTTTGGTCCGGGGCCGGCGAAGGTGATCGTGAGGGGGCACCCTGGTTGCTCCTTCCCTAGTGGAATACGCGCAAAGACTCCTGCGCCCTGAACATGACCAAACAACATAAGGCTTCTAAAAGCACACAAATAGCCGTCCTGTTACAGCCCCAAGAGAAAATGAAGAAGGTAGAGGCAGTGAAAGCCATGATCTACTCTCCAGAAAGACCCGCAAAACGCTGGGACAGTTGGCAACAAAGGAAGACTTGCAATCCTTCATGTCAGTTCAGGAATTGCATGGTGGGGCTCTTGGCGAAGACGGAACGCCTTGATGGCCGTGTCACAGAAATGGAACAGAGGGTCGGAGAGGTCGAAGACCAGGCCTCGGAAACAGACAAGGACAATCACAGACCTCCAACGCCGAGTATTATCATTGGAAGGGGAGAGTGAGGCCATGGCGCTCAAACAGGAGGACATGGAAAATAGAGCAAGGAGAAATAACCTCTGCATTAAAGGAATGCCACGATCCCTGACCAAGCTCTGAGTGAATACGTTGGGAAAGTCTTTCGGATGCAGCTCCCAGACCATGATGAGGCCGCCCTGCTGTTGGATTGCAACCATAGGCTGCAGGGTAGACGGAGGGCCACTCAGGACCTCCCCACAGAGTTGATCACGTCAGTGCACTTTTATACCAACAAGCAATATATGGCAGCTGTCAGAGCACAGAATGAATTAGTCTTCCAAGAGTCCTCCATTCAAATATACCAAGATCTAGCTGGTGTCACAATACAGAAGCAGTGACCTCCTTTGTGCAAGATAGGAAAATCCGTTGCAGATTCCCAGCAACTCTTCAATTTACCATGGAGGGCACCATGCACACAATCAGTTCGCTAGAGGAGGCGGAAGATCTGTTGGAGGGGCCTGGCCTCAGAATCAACAAATAAGCCCCCATGTTGCATTCCTTGTCATCGGCCGAGGAGGGCCCAAAACTTCAGTGCACCCCATGGTCGATAGTGGGCAAGTCAAGAAAATCAGGAGCCCCTTCGAGATGTAAATAATGGTATCCGGCCATATTTTCGAATACATATTTTTGAAACACCATTATGTCGTAAACATTTTGGCAAAATTCTTTTTTCGAAGATATTTTTTTATTTTCTATGTTTTTTTATTTGTTTGGTAAGTAAAAAAAAGTGTTTAACAAAAAAAAAAAACAGGGGTTTGGGGGTAACCCCCCCATTTCAAACATAAAATTAAAAAAAAATGTTTGCCAATATTGCATCGACATAATGGCATTCGAAAATATGCCATTCGAAAATATCACTATAAACCGTAAATAATAGCAGACCTGAATCCTTCTTAGTCAAACTCTGCTTCGCAAATATACCAATACGAAGCATCTTAAGTCAGTGGCGCCCCGGGCTTCGCACAGCCTCACCCAGACCAAGCAGTGGTTGAAGTGTACAAAAAGAAGTAGTGGAACTATGTTGCCGAATGGCTGGCCGCTCCCCACAAACCCCATCACCACGCCTCCTCATATGCACAATACCAACCCCCAAACACATGTGCCTGCTGTTTAAGGGAACGTTCAGAGCAGTGTACTGAAAGTGCAAGTTTCAACTTCTTCTTACAAGTTTATTTTAAAACTAA
Source organism: Ambystoma mexicanum (assembly GCF_040938575.1). Classification (NCBI taxonomy): domain Eukaryota; kingdom Metazoa; phylum Chordata; class Amphibia; order Caudata; family Ambystomatidae; genus Ambystoma; species Ambystoma mexicanum. The sequence continues at coordinate 586,419,287 of NC_090935.1, forward strand.
CCATTGTGGAACAGTTACTTTTTATAATAAAAGTATAGGAACAGTAAACCTTTAATTTAAAAAAAGTAGCTAAGCATTGCTCCTAACCTCTCCCACCCACTTCGACCATTGAGACCAAGAGGTAGAACCACTCATTGGTCGTTGGGGTGATTTGCTCAATTAATTTCCTGCACGGTTTGCCGTGGTTCAGTTTTGTTTTAAAAAGTTGAAAACCCGGTTGCTTCAAGAAGATGAAGCATTAATGGAACCAGTTGGCAGTTGACGCTCACCCTGTTCTCCCCTCCTATGTTGAGAACTCAGATCCTCAACTGGCTCACTCCCCCCAAACCCCACACCGGAAGCTGAAATTTGTGACTCTTAATATAAAAGGCTTAATCTCTCTGGTTAAGCGTAAACCAATCCTACAGTGACTGAAAGACCTGAACAGCTCTAATGTATTTCTTCAAGAGACTCACCTGACCCCACCAGACTTCGGTAGCCTGCACAGCAGAGACCTTTCAAAGCAATTCCTGGCTTCCAGTGGAACTAAAGAAGGTGGCACAGTGACCTTCCTAGCGAGGGGGGTCCTCTTTGTGGAGCTAGAAGCGTAAAATGGCCTGGACGGATGCTATTTGGGAGCTAAAGGTATGCTATTTGGTCAGCTCTATACCCTGATCTCTGTGTATGCCCCAAACGAGGGGCAAGAAGCATTCCTGCCAGAGCTCAAATCAGATCTGGTCCCCTTTGTCTAGGGCCAAGTGGTAATAGGGATGACTTTAATGGGGTGCCGGATCCCCTGTCTGATCAAATTCAGCAACCCGCTCGAAGGTTGCACTTGGGTTACTATGCCTGTTTAAGTCCTTGGGGGTAATCGATGTTTGGAAGGTTCTGCACCCGGGGGAAAGACTTCTCATTCTTCTCTCATGTACATCGCACTTCAACCCGCATAGATCTTCTCTTAGACCAAAACCCCAGCTTATGTTGTATGTAGAAGACGTGGCCATAGGAACAAGGGATCATGCCCCAGTCCTCCTAACAGTCCGAATCCATGACCCTGAGCCCCATCCATAAACCCCCATGGAGTTTATATGATTTGATCCTAAAGAGATGGGATTGCAAACGCCATTCAACATTATTTTGGGAGAATCTCATAGTACCCACCTCGATGGCGACAGTATGGGAGGCCAGGAAGGACGTATTCAGAGGGGAACGTATAGCCTGTGCGGCGGCCTACTGGGAATGCCGATTTGAGATGAGGGCACGGTTGGAGAGGGCGGTAGCTGAGGCCGAAATTAGGCACAAAAAGGGTTAGTCTCCAAAGGCTCATCGATCCCTCTAGTTAGCCACAGTAGATTGGAGGTGCACTATACGGAGGAAAGGGCACAGACCCTTCTCAGAACTAAACAGGGGTACTATGCCAAGGGTAATGAAGCCAATATATTCCTGGTTAGAAAGTTGGCGAAAGCACAACGGCGAAACACAATAGTGGGAGTGTAGGATGCACAGGGAATTATACAATTGTAAGAAGATGCTAAACTGCGGTTAGCAGCGTCTCACATGATCAAAACTATGTTGGCCACTCCCCAAGTTATTGAGGATCAGAGGCAGTATGAGGATTGGGCTGCTCTCCAGCACCTCACCAAGGCAGATAAGGATTCCTTGGACTTACCAATCACGGTGGAGGAAGTGGATTTTCTAATCAAATGCCTGAAGGCTAGAGCCCTGGGCCCTGACGGCATCACGCTTAGGTTTTATAAACTCTTTTGGGTCCAGCTCCTAGCTCCGCTGGCAGACCTCTTCATCTCCTTCAAGCAGACTGAATGCATTTCTATTGCTAAAACCTGGCAAGAACCCTAGAGACTGTGCCTCTTATAGGCCAATAGCGTTACTGAATAAAGATGCTAATATTTACTACAAATTCTTGGCCAACCGGTTAGCCGGGCCGTCCCCAAAATAATCAACACAGATCAAACTGGGTTCATATTGTGTAGAGCCACAGGGGATCCTATTCTCCGGGCCCTAAACTTGGTGGAGATAGCGACTTCAGAACATTGCAAGATGGCATTGGTGACGCAAGACGTCACTAAGGCATTCAACAAGGTCGACTGGGCCTTTGGGCAATTAACCCTTGAAGCATTCCACTTTGAGATATTCTTCCAGAAGATTCTCCTGACATAAAGCTCGCCTAGGACTTCACTGTGGGTGAACCAAAAGCATACAGGCCAGAAAGCCCTCATGTTTGGGACAAGGCAGGTGTACCCCCTTTACCCGTTAATCTTTGCTTTGATCATGGAGTCATTTGCCCAGGGGTCCGCAATAATCCCACTATCAAGGAGGTTTGGATAGGCCACAGACATTATTAGCCATCTCTGTATGCGGATGACGTGATGCTCACCCTCACAAATGTCCAATCCTCTTCACATCAGTCCCTCCTAGAGCTAGACTCCTTTAGACGGGTTACAGGCTTTGAGGTTAACTATCACAAATCCGGGGCCCTTGGGTCCTCTTGCCCGATTAAATGGGATTAAATGGGATAATAAAGCCATAGAATATTTGGGGGTTCGTATTTCTATTCTATGCCCAAATCCGGCACTGGATAGTTCACCCACTGGTTCATCAGAGGGATACATGGGCTACACAGGATCTGGGATCCATTGAGCTTATTTTGCTAGAGGGCTCACAAGGGAGGAACGTTTCCAGGCTGTATAGACTCCTGCAGGTGCACAAGTGGACGCTCCGAACCCAATACATGGCCGATTGGGAGGCAGACATAGGTCATCCTCTAGAGGACCAGGCAGGGGTGGACATTTGGGCAAATAACTCCTCCTCCTCCAAATGTGTAACTAATAAGGAATGTGCCTTTAAACTGACATATTGCTGGTATTACACCCCCGGTGAGGCTGCATCGCATTAAGAGCTAGCTGAGACCGGCTTGTTGGAGGAAATATGGGGCTCAAGGGGCATATCTACATATGTGGTGGGCGTGCCCACTTACTCAAACCTTATGGGAGTAAGTGGTTGACTCAATTGAAGCTATCATTCATGTCCGACTCCCAAGGGTGGCCGAGGTGACTCTGCTAGGGGTACCAGTCCTGGGGGTATACCTGAGGTCAGGGGTGACGGCCAAGCTAATCACTCAACTCCTCCTGGCAGCGAGGATTACAGTCGCTCAGGCTTGGAAATCTCCAGAGGGCCCGCTGTTACCTCTTAGGTGGGCCAAAATGTGGCACATTCTAGTGGCAGAGAAGGTCACAGTGGTCAAAGAGGGGGTGTTACTCCAGTTCACTGACATTTGGTCCCCGATCCTGGAGTACGGCATGAACTTTCCAGCGCAGGAGCACAAACTGCATCTATTGGCGCATTTCCTGGGAAATCATTACAGTTTTGGGTGGTTCACCAGGTCATGGTGGAGTTGGGAATGAGGGGATGGACGATATAGGGAGGGTAGGGTGGAAATTTTCAGACGAGCGCTGTAATAAGCATTTATGTTTGTCTGGTCCCTATTATCGGAAAAATGTGATGTGAATGCAACCGATTTTAAATAAAGTTGGTAAAAAAAAAGACGCCTGCCAGGGAACGGGGAGAAAGGACTACACGTAGTTCCTTCTCTCGTTCCATGGCGACCAGGAGGTGGCTGCAACTGGCCCGACAAAGGCGTTGTCGGGCTGGTAAAAACCTGGCAAGGGCCAATGAGCTTGTTTGTTACAAGCTCATTGTCCCTCACCGGGTGCTAATGTTTGTTCTTATTCTGTTGCTATTTTATTAGGTATATGGTTGGGCAGCTGGGCTGGATATGTTATTTTTTTTAAATGTATTTATTGTGTATGTTATTTTGTACAGTTCCCCCATGCACTTTGGTGATATGTTCACGCTAAATAAAAAACTGGATTTAAAATACATATCTCTCTCTCTGAAGTGTACTGCTGCAATTCCCCAAGGACTTTGGGGTCCTGGGCACAGCCAGAATTCACACCCGCCTCACCTTTCATCCAGTCAACCAATGGCACGATAGGCTGCTATGATAACTGTCAAAACAAACTAAATCATTGGAACACTCTTGTCAGTATACCCCCTTCCTCGTGCGGGATTCTGAAATAACTGTGATTTCAAGGGCAACATTAGCGGCCATGAGGAAGGTACATGTGAAATAAAGTGCACTAGACGCCAGGTGAGCGACTGTGTATTGCTCATAAGTATCAGCACAGCGACCCCAGCTCCCTGCTCCACCATCTCCAGCACTCTCGTGTGCTTCAAGCACAAACATTCCAACAGCATGTGGTGGTTCCAGGTAGCTACGGAGACGCATCACACCAATATGGTCTGTGGTATCGATACAAGGAAAGTACGCCTACCACAACATAGATACAGATCCCAGATTAACAGCCGCCCTGATTGAATGTGCAATCGCGCAAGCATGGATGCAGAAGACCGATGGAACCCAGAGCACAGTATTGATAGATGATATGCATGAGAAGTTATCCAGAAGGGGCCTGTACCTGACCACAGACTGGAATTAGAAGAGGCCATGGTTTTCAAGTAGTGTTGCCTTGAGTGAGCCAAGAAACAGTTAACTTTCTAGTGTTTAATACGTGCATGATCAATATAATTAAATATGCTTAACATCCAATCATTGTACTGTAATAATAGAGCTTCTGTAAGGTGGGAGTTGGATGGGGAGACTCAAGAGTTCTTTGCAGTAAAAAGACGGGTGCAGCAGGGGTGTGTGCTTGCCCACCTATTATTCTGTCTGTATATAAATGGTATTGTACGATTTGACCGTATCCAAAAGGTCTCATGTACAAAAAGTCCTAAAAATGCTACCACCAAAGGTTCGAACACCAAAAGTTCGAACCTTTGGTGGTAGCATTGTAGGTAAGTATTAACAACAAAAAAAAGCCCCGCGCAGCTCATGGGAAAAAAAAAATGGGGGCTGCGGTGGTGTCCCCTGCAACACCCCGCTCACTATACTTTAAAGTATAGTGAGCGGGGTTGCGGGGGAAACCCCTACAGCCACCCTAAAAAAAAAATGAAAAAAGAAAAGGACCCTGTGGTGCCGGTTCCTGATCACGGAAGTGAAAGGGAACTGGCGCCGCAGGGACTCAGCGTGAAGAAAAAGGTAAGTAGGGTATGTTTATGTTGAGGGTGTGGGTGGAGGTGTGTTGAGGGTGTGGATGGGGGGGTGTCATGGGTGTGTTTTGGGTGTGGGTGGTGGTATGTAGGGGTTGTGTACGTGTGTTCACATGGGAAATGTGCGAACCTTTTCTGGTTCACACATTTCTCATACAAACTTTCCGGCTGTGGGAAAATGAGCTGCGGTCAGATCACGTAGATCCTATAAATGCAATAATTGAGGAGCTAATGGCGATTAGTATGGATACTCCAAAGCTTGGGCCTGATACATTTCCAGCACTCCTCTATGCTGATGACGCTGTATTGTTATCTACTACACCGATGGGTCTAAGACACAGCCTGAAAATATTTAAAGAGAAATGTCAGGATCTGTCACTGACATTAAATATTGAAAACACAAAGGTCAGGGTGTTTAGTAGAAAGAGGCAGAAAAAGATCAAAATGAAAGTTCTGGTAGATAGCCATGAGTAAGAACAGGTGCCCTACTACGACTATTTGGCTATAAGATTTTCGGAGGATCGCTCATGGTCATCCCATTTTGTTAAGGCTACAAAAACGCTACAGAAATAAAGTGGGGGAAGTCGATGTTTTTTTAATAGACTAGAAAGGGGTGGTATCTCTCCGGCCATCAAATTGTAACAGGAACAAGGTAGGGCGCCTGCACTGTACAGGGCGGGACTGAGGGGTCATTGCCCCCTCGCTGAGCTGTGTGTAGTCGATAATAACTTCCTACCAAACCTACCCCTGCAGCCGAAGTGAGCCCTCATGTCAAGCTTGAGATGGGAAACTGTCCTCCAACCGTTAAATGAAGTAATTGCTTCCAAGCCATTGCTCTATTGGATTAGCCTTGGGAGTGTTCCTGATGTGGTAAAATATAGGGAGGCTCTGAGTAGTCTGTTACTGGTGCCTGTGGCTAAGTTATTAGCCTGGCCTAAATTTGATAAAAAGTGCTGTGAAGAACTGGGTTTGATGGACCACTGGGTAAACCCGGAAGGCATAACACTGAGTGCTAAAGCCAATGCTAAAACTATTTGGCAAGAGGTAATCCTGGGTAAAATGCAAATGGCATGTACTAAATTGGAAACAGGAGCACCCTATGTTATGCTAAAATCGGTTGCAGGAATTGCAGCATACTTGGACTGTGTAACCCCAGCATACGCCTGGATGCTGTTTGTCCAGCTGCGCACTAATACCATGAGGGTGATTGTTCCAGTTGTACCCATCTGGGGCGGTTTGTGATTGTTTGCCATGCGTGGACATGTGCCAGTTGGGCTGCCACTCTGTAGGCCTGTAAGTCCGGGACTCCTAGCCCTCCCGTTTTGGAGCCACCCAACAGTGCCTTGAAAGGGATTCTAGCCTTCTTACCACTCCAGATGAACTTCAACATTTTCCTCTGTAGATCTCGGAGGGTTGGTGCGGGAATTGCCACTGGGAGGGAGGAGCAAGCGTAAAGAAACCTCGGAAGCAAGTTCATTTTGTAAGCTGTTATACGTCCCATTCATGAGATCTCCTGGGTCGTCCAGCGTTTCAGGTCTCCTTCTAGTTCTTTGAACAGCCGAGGAAAGTTAGTCTGGTATGTCTCTTTTGGGTCCGCCGGGATGTAGACCCCTAGATAGGGGATGGCCCTTTTTTCCCACTTGATTGGGCTCATCTTGACCAGAATTTCCTGTTCCTCCGGGGCGAGGCCAACGCCCAAAGCCGTTGACTTAGCGAAGTTGACTGAAAAGCCAGACACCTCACCGTAGCTGATTATTTCTGCTAAGGCGTGCTGCAAAGAGGAGCGGGCTTCCAAGATCATAAGCAGGACGTCATCAGCGTATAAAGCGATTTTGTGTTGCGATGGGCCGACCTGCGGGCCTTTAATCTGGGTGTTTTGTCTTATTTTCTGGGCGAAGGGCTCCATGGTGAGTGCAAAAAGCAGGGGTGATAATGGGCAGCCCTGTCTAGTTCCACAGGACAGTGGGATTGGGGCCGAGATGGATCCGTTGGTCCTCAGGAAAGTTTTTGGTTCTTTGTAATTGGTCAGAACCATCGTTTGGAATGCTGTACTGAAGCTAAAGGCCCCCAAAGTGCGTTTCATGAACGGCCAGTCCACTCTGTCAAATGCCTTGGTAGCATCCAAGGCAATCAGTACTAGTTTTTGGGAGTTTCAGGCAGCAAGGTCCACCAGGTTTAAGGTCCTCCGGATATTGTCCTCTGCTGACCGGTTTAGGATGATGCCTGCCTGATCCGGCTGGATTATCTCCGGCAGGATGTGGCTCAGGCGATTTGCAAGTATTTTGGAATACAGGTTCGCATCTATGTTCAGTAGTGCTATCGGTCTGTAGGAGGCCAGGTCTCTTGGGTCTTTCCCTGGCTTGGGCAGGAGAATGGTGGTTGATTCCTGCATCGAGGGGGTCACCGACCCTGTTTCACTGAAGGAGTTGAAAAATGTTACCAAGGGGGGAATCAGCTGGGGTCTGAATAGTTTGTAGTACCTCGTTGAGAATCGGTCCGGGCCTGGGGCTCGAGTTTTGAGAGACTTGATGGCTTCTTCGACCTCTTCCTCTGTGATTGGTGCCTCCAGGGATTCCCTTGCTGAGTTGGGGCAACGCCGCGCTTTGCAGGTATTCCTCTTGTTTAAGCTGGTCTCGCGGAGTAGCTGTCATGACCTGGGTCAAGTTGGCTACCGCCAGTTGCTGTTTTTTAGATTCTGAGTATTGGATGAGTCCCTGTGAGTCGCGCAGGCCGGAGATAGTGTTAGTTCATTTTACTTTGGCCAGTTTGGCTACCAGGATTTTGTTTGCCTTGTTGTTCTTTGCGTAATAAGATTGTTTGGCCTTGGCCATTAGGTGCGCGGTCTGTTCCGCATAGTGGGCTTCTAGTTATTTCCTGGCCATGCGTAAGGCACACTGCGTTTTGGGGGACCAACCTTTTTTCTTATATGTTTCCTCTGCCGCTTTAAGTTCTTCTTCCAAGGCCGTCCGGGTCTGCTACCTGTTCCGGTGATAGGCTACCCCCTGTGCGATCAGGACGCCTCTGAGTACTGCCTTCATGGCATCCCAGTTATTCGCTGGGGAGGTGTCGGAGGCTGGATTTTCTTCAAGGAAGTTCTTGATCGCGGTTGCGATTCTGTCTCTTGTCGACGTGTCATTGAGGATTGGGTCATATAACGACCATTTGCGTGGAGAATTAGATTTGGGGTGTTGAGCCCGGATCTCCATGAAAGCGAGAGTTTATGGGGACGCCAGGAGGAGGTCAATCCTTGAGATGGTGCGGTGGACATAAGAGTAAAAGGAGTAGTCTATTTCAGTGGGGTGAAGGACCCACCAGGAGTCCACTGCCTCCAGGGATCTGAATAAGTGTAGGAGGCTCAGCGCCTGAGCGAAGTCGTTCGGGTCGGGGGATGTGATTTATCTCTTATCGGTTCTGGTACTCCGTTGAAGTCCCCTCCTATTATTGTTTGGCCTTCTGTGAAGCGTGAGAGAGGAGCTTAATGAGTCACAGAAGTTCGATTGGCCAAAGTTGGGGGCATACACAGAGATGAAGGTGTATAGGTCTCCAAGTAGGAGGCATTTGACTGCCATGAAACGGCCTTCTGGGCATGATTTTGTGTCTAGAATTTGGGGACGTAGGTCTTTCCTAAAGAGGATTGCGTTGACTCCCTTTTTTGTTTCCCCTGAGGCAAATAATTGGAGTGGATATAGCCAGGAGCGGAGCCGCCCGACATCCGCCCGAACATGTGAGTCTCTTGGAGCATAGCCACCGTGGCCTCCTCATCCTGGAGTTTCTGCAGGATGGTTTTCCGTTTGGCGGGAGAGTTCAGCCCATTGACGTTGAGGGTGAGGAGTTTTAGGTTTTGGTGGTCCGGGGCAAGGTCTTCCTCCGCCATCCAGTTTTGGGGGGGGGTCTATGGTGAGTGGGTCAACCGCCATCCCTGGTGAGAGCTAAGAGAGGGTCAACCTGCACTTGGGATTTTAACACAAGCCCCCAACGGGAGGCCGTAACTTTAACTATCTGGTGGGCTGACATTGTGTATGCAGAGGCACCCTTGGCCAACAGGACCAACAAATAACTCAGTATTGTGAGTTTCCAAGGACTCAGGGTTGGGATGTTCCTTGGAGGGGCATGAGCCGTGGATATAGCCCGCCGCCATAGGTAGCAGTGCAAGTTCCTTACACTAGAGGTGATGGTTCCCCACGGGGCAGGGACAGATGGTCGGTGAGTATGTTTGATGGGAGCCTAACGGGTGCGTGTCAGTCCTCGATTATCTCTTCCTGTTGCTCCGCTGCACCTTTGACCATTGCGGTCGCCTAGGCTTCGGGGAAGGGGCTGTCTCCGGGGGCTCGGTTATCTCCGAGTCTGGTGAGGTGGATTCTTTGGGTGAGGTTGGGTGCATGATTTTGCTAGCGTCTTCTAGGTGGCTGATTCGTCGCACTGCACCTTTGTATGAGAACTGCAAGGTCGTTGGAAATAGTCATCTGTACCTTTTGGTCTCAGAGGAAGAGTGCCAGGGGCCGGAGCGCCCTTCTCTTCTGGAGAGTAAGCATTGAGAGGTCTTGGTAAATCTGGAGTGATGAGCCTTGAAAAGAGAGTTCGTCCCCAGTGCAGCTAACAGCTGAGATGACCTCTTTAGTAGTGAAGAAGTGGACCCTCGTAATGACATCTGGGAGGAGATCCGAATCTATTCCCTGGCGTGGGCGTAGTCTATGGGTGTGGTCCAACAAAAGCCGGGATTTATCCAGCTGTGGAGCAAAAACTGAAAGAAGTCCCCAACGTTTTCCGCCAGGTTTTTATCGGGTATGGAGGACGGGATCCTTCGGATCCGGAGGTTGTTATGGCGGGCCCTATTTTCAAGGTCCTCTTGCTTGAACTCTAGGATCTCTCACTTGTCTTGTAGGGCTCTGATCGATTGCTGGACTTCCTCCAGTGTGGTTGTGTGTTCTTGCGAGTGGTCCTCAATCTCTCCCAGTCTCTGCTCCACCACAGTCACCCGTTGGTCAGTCTGTTCAACTTTGGTGGTGAGTTCTGACAAGCATGAGAGGAATTCACTCTTGATGTCTGCCATAAAAGCCACTAGGTATCCTTTGGTGGCGAGAGCTTCTTTTCCTTGATGGGATTTCTGTGTGGTAAGACTGGGAGGGTCCTGTTTCTTACCCTTGTCTGCTGACGAGAACATGGTGGCTATATCTGGGTTTTTGCTGGTCTTCACTTGTTTAGAAATGGCGGTCGAATGGGGCCGACGTACCCGGAGGCGTCGAGGTTCCCTTGAGGGGTTCTGAGAATGTGGTGAAGATCTTGTGGGCAGCGGTCTCCGTGATTTTCTAGAGAAATGTGGTCCGCGGATTCGACGCGAAGCCCGTCCGTGCCAGGAGGTGGGGGACCAGCTTCCCTGTGAAAACCGATGCCGTCGAGCGAGGGTGTGGGCCGGGGCGCCCCAGGAAGTATACGGGAGGCAGATCTCACAGGGGGGTCGTTCGGTAATTTAAGCAGATGAGTTGTGCAGAAAGGGGTCCTTATGAGCATAGGTGAGTAGTTTTCAGCAGCTGGAGCCCCCGATTGGGCCTCTCCATAAGCGGGAGCTCGTCTCAGCTGGAGCTCATGCTGCGATGGGGTCCCCCCCAGGGCCACGATCTGGCCGGCTTCGCTATTTCCCCTCTTCTGAGGGTTGTTACCCAGCACCGGGTGGGCCCGGCTTACGGGCGCAGTCCCGCCGCGGCCTCCACTGCTGTGTGTCATGCTCGGGCGCTGGGCTGGCTTTCCTGGCCGCCTCCTCCGTCTGGATTCAGTTTGGACCTCGTATCTGGGCCCTCATCCACACCAGCTCGCATGTCATTGTGCGGTTCGCCTCCGTCTCCCAGCTGCGTATGGACTCAGACATGCGCCCGCCATCTTGTTTTTCTCGGGTGGCGCAGGGTGCTGGGTTTTGGACAGCAATTTCGGGTGCAGTGTTTCTGCACTAGCTCTTCATTTTTGCCACGTTTAAGCCCCACCGCTTCCGATCCTCATAGCTGGTGTCGATGATCCGTTATGGTTAGGGGAACCGCATGAATTTTGCTGCGGTAGCAGGCAATCCACGGGCAGCTTCAGCGGAGCGACCACATGGATGGCACTCCAGGCCACGCCCCGGTTGAAAGTTTTTTATGTTTTGTTAAGATGCTCTTATGGGTGTCACACCAAATAAAGTTATGTACAATTAAATATGAAGCTACACTAAAGCCACGTAAACCATAATTGAGGATTTTTTGAAGAGCATACGCTGAGAAATAAATCACACTCAGTTATTAACAATTTTAAAATATTTAGGGACTGGAATATTGGAAAGGTAGGCACTACGAGATTAAATGATTTGTCCAATATCACACAATATGGTTAAATTGTAATGCTGGGATTTAAGCGCAGTGTGTAATTTCAGCATTGAACAACGTTCTTTCCAGTTTTTTTTACTTTCAAAAACTCAAATAATATCCTGATGTGTAGAACTTTGCTTCAACAGTGCACAAAGCACATGATAAATCAACGTCATGATATTACAAAAGCTACCTCATAGAAACGGCAAAAGGAGCTAGAATATAGCTTTATTTTCTCCATCATAAATGGAAGTCTAAAAGTACAAGAATCCGAGTTTATTTATTTATAAGTTTTTTCTAATGCCCAGTCCCAAGTGTATCACAGTGTTTGTACAAGGAAGCAGTGCAACAAAAGGATCAAATACATTAGGCAATAATATGATGAGAGCGGGGTAAGAGGGAGAGGAGACAAATTAAAAAGCAAAGTTTTGGTGAGTTTCTTGAAGGTGGCATAAGAGGTTTCATCCCTGATTTGTGGTGGATTAGAGTTCAAGAGTGTAGGCGCAGTGGCGGCAAAGCTAGTACCACCGGATCTGGATTTAATCTTGGAGTAGCAAGCAGGGTGCTATGCGAGGGGCACAGAGTATCTGTGTGGTGTTTCAATTAAATGATCTTGCTCAGGTAGGAGGGGGCAACATTATAAATACATCGATGTGCCAGAGCCAGAGTTTTAAATTCAATGCGAGCACGCCTGGAAGCTGTGATATGGTCAGAGCGGCGCAGTCCCAGAGCTGCGCGGAGGGCTTTATTTTAGAGGTATTGCAGTTTAGAAAGGTTTGAATTGAGTTGAACAAAATCTCATCTAGGTGTAACTACTGTAATTTACAGATTAAGGTATACCCAGCAAAGGAATCTGTGCAATCAAGTCCCCTGAAGAACATTTGAAATTCTAGAAAAAAACGAAAACAATTTTGTGTAAAATATGTGCACCTGAAAACAAGGTTGCCAGAGGTCTCTGACTTTTGGTCATCTCTATTCTGTCTAGGACCCCAGCTCCTAAATAGCATTCATGAAAAGAAGGCGCTTGCAATAGGCTAAAGAAGCCCACCAGGGGCCAGATTACTGAAACTTTGCACTGGTGGAATTGCAAAGTTTGCAGGCTAAACACCGGACCGAAGATAGCTCAGTACTGTCCATTGAGACGAGAATATCTTTCCAGCCTCACATTATCGTCCAGGATATGGGCCTCGACACTTCGACACTTTAACTTCACTGTCTTGAATTTCTGTATCTAATCGCCTTCTACCGCCTAACGTGATCTTCACTGAGGGTGGCTTGCCAGTTTTTACAAATCTTGTTTGGAAGAACCGAACTCTATTCTGATGCTACTTTAGTTTTTATAACTGGCAGTGTCTGGTAGAGGTACTTTGTTTTGTAGCATGGTAGGTGATCCTGTCACAAAAGCTTATAAACTCAAGTTTATCAATCTCGTAGAAAGGAAACGCTGAGTCTCCTTTGATGGGATATGGTTTTGTGATGTGCCATATGAACTCTCTGCAACAAGTATTTAACACACTGAGTAATCTTCAGAACAGTTATGGCACTCCCTTATCTTTATGCCTTTCAAATTTGGTTATTTTGCACGATCAGTATAATCCAGAAAGTAAAGTAAAAACAATATAAAAGTTGTTCTGTAGTGAACACAGAAATTATCAACTACACTGAAGACAGAAAGCGTTACAGGATTAAATAATCAGACCTTTGTCATCAACAACAGCCAGGCTGCCTCAGCAGTCCTCTATACAATTCCATTACATACTATGTATGCTTTGTAAGATCCCCCCACCCATCGATACCTACACTTAGGTCATACATTGTGCTGATGTGTTGCTCTCTCGACAATGCCATTTTGGGATGTGAATGTGGTTGTGGAGTTCTGGACAGGTAATTGCCAGAGTTCTCATCTTTCCACAGCTTGTGTATTTTGCTAAACTTAAGTTCTCGAAGCTGCAAACTGCATCAAGCTATACTTGGTGGCATTTCGGCTTTTGGGTTGCCGTAAATTGTCACAAGGGCAAGGTGATCAGTAATTATTGTGAAATGTTTTCCATACAAAAACAGCTGGTAGTGCGCACAAGGTTTTCTTTCTCTGCTTGCGAGTATGCTTGCTCAGCATAACTGAGGCTCCTGCTGGTGTATGATACGTAGTGGAAGGATTGGACTGTGCTCAATCGCTGTTGGATTTCCCAGAGCAAATGCAGAACCCTTAGATCTTCCATCATTGAATGACAATTCGGATTTCCTGTAAAGTATGAGTTTGATGTCTAGACAGTGATATTTGCATTTCATTCTCTCTTGAACTTCTGTGGTGAGGCAACTGTTGAGTATGCTCTGCGGAGTGTCAATGCCTTTCATGCAAACGTTGACGTGATCTCCTGGCTGACCGTCACGTCTATGTCATGAAACATTGCCCATTTGCCTCTGTTCAATTTGATTTGGAGACTCTACATGCTGCTTAGAAATGTTTTTTGAGTTCACAGGCACGGCAGGATTGACCCATTGCCAGGCTTGTGCCATTATGACTGAACTCATATCCACATCAGAGGCAAGTCTGCCCACCTGGTCTTGATGGCTGTATTTATTTATTTATTTCATTTGTATCATGCATACACAACCCAGAGGCAATGAGGCGCTGTTGCAGGTACAAGTCAATTGGTCACTCTGACGTACAGTCCTGTTGTTGTTATGCAACACAGCAGGGCTAGCATAGGTACATTTGCAAAGGTAGATATAGTTTCATTAACATAGTGGGACGGTCATGCACATTAATCATACAGTACAGTGGAATACTAGGGGAATAGGTCTGATGAGTGGGTGGGGTGGTTAAGGAGTGGTCAGGGGTTAAGAGAATACCTGTGTTTTGAGTGCTTTGCGAAAGACCCAGTAGGATTTCTCAGCTCTCAAGGTGGGGGCGGGGTCATTCCAAAGTTTGGCTGCAGTGTAGGGGAAGCTAGAGCCTCCAGCTTTGGATCTTTTTACTTTAGGCACAATTAGACGATCTGTGTATGGGGCCCTGGTGGGCCTACTGGAGTGAACCTTGGTGATTCTTTGGGCAAGGTATGGTGGTGCTGTCGCCGAGAGGCACCTGTGGGCCATGGAGAGTGTTTTGAAAGTGATGTGCTCCTGAATGGGGAGCCAGTGAGCTTCTCTTCTGGCTTTGGAGATGTATTCTCTATTCGGGATATTGAGGGCTGCTCTATGAGTTTGTGGATATTTCCAGCAGAGGTGCCTGTGAATAAGACTTTGCAATAGTCCATTTTAGAGCCAATAATTGCATGGGCAATGGTTGCAGTTATTTTTGGAGAGAAAGGGCCTGGAAGCATTGAGGACATTAGTGGTGTAGGCTGCTGAGTAGGCAATGGCGCTTAATTGTCTAGCCATAGTGAGTGAGGCATCAAGATATAGTCCTAGAGTCTTTATTGAGGTAGAGATGGGGATTGTGCAGTTGTCGACCTGGAAGGCGGTATATTGATTATTGAGGGCCTTAATGGCATTCGGAGTGCTAACAATCAGGATTTCTGTTTTCTCGCTCTTGAGACAAAGGTGATTTTCTGCCTTCCAGGCCTGATAACACATTGTAACACATGAATTGTAGCATAGATCTTGTGGAGGGTGTTGGAGTCATCTGTGTAGTTGCCAGAGTGCGGAATCAGAATGTTGGTATTGCCAGCATAGTTGGTGTTGGCTATGCCGAGGCAGTCTAGGATGTTGAAGAGAGGGCTGCTAAACATATTGTATAGGTTTGGGGCGATGCAGGATCTTTGAGGTACTCCACAAGTGATTGGAGAGGGAGAAGCATTAGCAGTCCCCGAGAAGACCCTCATGTCCCTTCCTTGCAGGAAGGAGGTGATCCAGGCGGTAGTTGGTGGGAGAAGTTGGCATGGGTGGTGGCAGAGGATTTGGTTGTTGACCAAGTCAAATGCAGCAGACAGGTCCAAGAGGAGGAGCAGGGCAGAATTTCCTGTATCCCTGATCATGTCAAGTGGATGATTTAAGACAAGAAGGTCAGATTCAGTGCCATGCCCGTGGCGGAATCCCGATTGTCGCATCCCTAGGATTTTGTTGTCTTCTAGAAATTGCTGAACTTGCAGGTAGGCTGCACGGTCCAGGACTTTTAGTAGACAGGGGACGGTGGTGATTGGCCTATAGTTGGAAGAAGTGGGTGGGACTAGAGATTTCTTTCAGGAGTGGAAGGACCGATGCTTCTTTGAGGCTAGGTGGAACAGTGCTGTTAGCAAAGGATATGTTAATGAAGGCTGTGATGAGTGGGGCTAGCAAGTCAGCAAAATCTTTGATGAAGGATGCAGGGCATATATCACCTTTGCATTTCGAAGGTTTCAAGCTTTTGAGAAGTTGTAAGCCTTCACTTTCTGAGATGTCTCTGAAGAAGAACCGAGTGGAGGAGGGAGTGGTGGGGGGGGACCGCAGCTGTTGTCTATGGCTAAGGGGTCATTGTTGAAATGTGCCTGCTGCGCAAGGTTTTCATGTTCAGGGTGTCCTTTTTGCCTAAAAGTGTTGCTTGGATATCTAAACACCACGTTTCGTCTTTGGTGATGGTTGTAGGGGTGGGGCAGGAGAATCAAGTTCTCTGAAAATGGTGAAAAGTGCTTCAGCATCAGAGTTAGCATTGCTGATTGTAACATTGAATGAGTTAGATTTAGCTGTGATTATGGCAGACTAATGGAGTCTGGATATATTGGTAAATTCATTTTTCCGAGTGTGGGTGGGATCTATCAGCCACGTTAACTGGGCTTGTTGTTTCTGGTTGCGCATATCAAGGAGGTCAGGTGTAAACCAAGAGTTGGAGTGTTTTACTGTTTTGGCTTTGTGAGGAAACAGGGGGGGGGGCTATGGTGTTCACAGCATTAGGGAGGATTGAGGTGTATGTATCTGCAAGTGAGATGGGGTTGGAATCGAAAGGGGGCTGGAGGGCAGGGGTGTTGAGCAGGGGCAACAAGTTGTCTCTAGTGAGCTTCCGGGAGCTACGAGTTGTTGCTGGTGGTAACGGGTTGGGAATAGTTTTAGGTTTAGAGGTCTGTGGGATGGAGAAATGGATGCTATGGTGGTCTGACCAGGGACAGGGTGTGATGGCACTAGCGGAGACCTCGCAATTGTGGTCAGCAATCCAGTCTAGGCTACCTCCTTCTCTGTGGGTGGTGTTGGTAATGTGCTGACAGAAGCCTATGGTGTCAAGAGTGTCATGAGATGATGTTTCTTGAGGGTCATTGGGATCATGAAGGCCCAGGTTAAGGTCTCCTAACAGAATGATTTTGGAGGAGGGTTTTATGTTGTCCTGGAGAATGCAACGTATTTTGGACTCAAAGTTGAGAAGGGGCCGGTTGCTCGGTAGATGAGGTGTAGGATGATAGTGCATGTGGGTGAAGATGAGAGCTTCAGTGATAGAAGGTCAGTGTTGCCCTTGATGGAGGTATTACACCATCTGGGTTGTCTCTTACTTGACATAGTGACAGGGTCATCAGGTGCATCACTGTGCGCTTCTCATTGGCATTGTCGTGTATTTTAGTTGCTATGGCAGTTTTGGCCATGACCAGTTAGGGTGGCTAAGTTTCTAAAATAAATTAGCGGGACACATGGCCACAAGGCGGTGATGGTGTCACTACTTTATTCACCTTTGGCCTGCCCCCAGTTGTTATGTAAACAATTGGCAAAATGTTGTTAATGGTTTGTCCTTGGGAGGTAATGGTCACGTTTTTTGCCTGTAAACATGCCCATCACAACCCCCATGAACCAAGCATTAGCATTGTAAATAAGTCGCGTGTTAGAGCATTAACAGCATCACTGGCTCAATATGCAGGCACAAAAAGGAGGTCTAGATCGAGACTACTGAATGAAAGGAGGCACAACCTGTCCAGCACGGGACATAGTCCGCCAGCACGGGACATTCCTACAAAATACGGGACAGTTGCCACCCTCTGACCAGTAGCTTATCCAGTTGTGCTGTTTTTGTGGTTGTATACAAATTGTTCGTTTTACAACTGTTCGAATGACAATTGACCTTTTCACAATTGACCGAATTGGGAAGGTCAATTGTACCATATATGTGGGGGGAAACCCCCCACAACCCCCCACCCAACGCCAAACCCCAAACCCCCCAAAACCCCTATATATATATACATATATATCCACAAACCGATATATATATATATATTCGGTCAATTGTGAAAAGGTCAATTGTGACCCTTTAAATTTGGTCAATTGTTCATTCGAACAATTGTAAACGAACAATTTGGGTAATACCGTTTTTGTTGCTGTTTCTTGTAGAATGTGGTGGATTTGCAACTTGCAATGACCTGTGATTTCAGTGCTTCCGCATTAGAATATTTGTGGGATGTGGGTTGATTTCCGGAAAGGCGTTTGAGGTCCTTTTTGAATGTGGGATGTATGCTCGCAAAACGATGCATCCTAGTGAAATGGAAAGATCAGCAGCCACCAGACACCCAAGAATGGCTGCGAGAGCTGACGTGGGTTAATGAGTGTTAGGGTGCAAAGGTGCAAATGCAACTAATAACCTCACGCTCCAGAGATAGATGGTGTGAATTTAGAGCATTCCTGGTCAAGGACTAATGGTGCAATGTGCTAATGTTGCAGACCCTTCCAGGCCAGGAATTGGCATATGTAAACATTGTGACTAGCAATGCATTGATTGCACGGCCACACAGAGACCGTTTGAATTGGATTGTTAAGTGCTTGCCGAACTTGAATAACGTTTTTAAAGAAAGAATATTTGTGGAAGTCACAATGCTGGTTCCATGTTCTTAGGCGCATTACTAAATTGGAAGTGCTGGGGCATAAACAATAAGCGCACACCTTAGGTGGCACGATGCTTCACATCATTTGGTAATAAGAACTTCAGGTGTCGAAGAAACATGTTGAAGAAACATGTTAAGACAACCGATTTCGGGTCTCTCTTGACTTTGTGGTAGCTCTCATCTCTTTGTAAGGATAAGGGAGATTGTTTCACTGTTTCGGCCGCATGACGCGCCATGCTCTTCCGCCATGTTGTCTCGTTCTGCACAGGTTTTAAAAAAGTTTAATGTCTGAGGGCAGTCTGAGGGCAATCTTAAATTCCTTGTTGGTTGATAATCCTTGATCCTGTTGGTCGATTGGGAGGATCCCTTTCTGCCAATGGGCTCTGAGAATATTCACATTGGTGTTCAGCTGGTACCCTCTGGAGCGCTTGTAGGGTTTGGGAAGCAAACGTCTCAGTTTAAGGCCCAGTGCGTTATGGCTGCCCTGATGATGAGAAGTTGGAGTTGGTGGATGTTACTTTAAGGTAACCCCAGGTACGGGCTCTTGTAATAGTCTATTCATGGTGATAGCAGTGGTCTGGCCACCTCTGTCCTGCGGGGAATGTCCAGTGTGCATAGGATGTATTTTAGGTGGTGCAGATGGAAGGGATATTTTCCTAAAATGTCAACCTTCCCAGCACATCACAGTTACTGCTTCTCCCTGTTTTTGTGGTCATTGCTAAACCACTGCTACCTGTGAGTTCTCCATGGTCGGCCTTGGAAAACTCTGGTTTGTTAATTATATTTATTGCAGGTTTTCTCAGGACACTGTGATGGTGCAGCTATATTACAGGGCTTTTCAGTGGTCAATATTACTTTGCTGTGTTGTGCCTGGCAGTGTCAGACTGCACCACAAACCATTCCTTAAATTCAAAAAGACATGTTGTGATGAACTGCCATTTGGCAAGGGTGTGGAAGCCTGTCTTATTTTATTTTTTTATGAATTCATAAAGTAATGTAAGCAATTCCATCTCTGAAAGGGTAATCTGCTGATCAGAGTCCCCTTTCCCCTTTTCCATTCCAGAAGTATTGTGTATACTTGTGCCTTGCTGCATCAGCATCCTGATCTGCAGCACCTGCTCTACCAGTGGCACTGAGAAGGTTCAGAGATCACATGTGCCCATTTGACAGCTGCAGTGACAGCCAAGTTGCTGCAGCACAGGGGCTGCGTTTAAGATATGCACCCCTGTAGCAAAACTATGATGACCATAAGTAGCCCATGCTGGTGGCAGGATAAGCTCTAAATAATCCATCCCTGTGTTATGGCATGGTACATGGCCCTATGTATAATCATTGTAACCACATCCCAATTGATGTCATATATGTGTCAGCCCTGTAGGTCTAGTTCAGCTGTGGAAGGGTTATATGTATTTACCCCAGTCAGGCTGGAGCTTGCCCTGCTGGCAGGAATGTAGCCTGGGGGGATTGCGTCTTTCTTCCTTTGTAAGGTTAGGTAATACCCTTCCCCAAGGACAAGCACTCCACAGGAAGCTGGCCTGGAAACAGGAATCAAAGGGCACACTCCTTTACAAAAGGCTTTCCCTCACGCTAGGATCTTGCATATCTGAAGGCCTTTGATCGCAGTGAGAAGGGCAGGGGGCATTTGGTTATACGGGAGAGCTCTGTACAGTTGGGGAAGACTTTCATCATTGTGTTTCTCTCCGCCTCTCTTTCTCTTTCTTCTGACCTCCCCTTCCTCTAGAGCAAAACATTTTGGGTGTGCAAAGTCCACTTCTTTAAAGAACTTGAATTGGACCATTAAGGCAGGATAACATTAGTCCAATCACCTATGAACTTTTACCTTTAAAATAAGGGGTCTCACCCAATTCTTTGTATCATCTTTGAATCATCTTGTGGGCACCAACCCTTGTGGAAGATTTCATTTGGACCCTGCTGGGAAAGCAGTCCTTTCCAGAGTCCTCCAGTTGTGAGGTGAAGTCAGGTGTTTCAAATCAGAGGTGAGCCCTGTCCCCTAACCATCCCCAGGGACCATTGGGGTGAACCTGTTGCTGGGACAAGACCTGCCTCCCGGCTAGCCAGAGAGTTAGCCAGGACCTCACTGTGTTGAAGGACCCCTGAAGCTGTGTGTCAGCCTCTCCCATGTTTGTGAGCATGGGGAAAGGGCCCATCTTGTCCTTCAGTCCCTGGAGTGGGTCTCCCAGCACCCTGAGAGCCAATACTGCTGTGATCCTAGTGTTTTTCACTGCGAACTGCTTGAACCCATGTTTCAAGAATTGCTCAACACAAATGAACCACCATGACCCTGCAGTGCTGCCTTTTGCACGCTCCCCATCTTTGAATTACTCACACAGTGCCAAGGAGAGTGGTTTGAGGCTGCTTGCCCCAAAGATCTGCAAAAAGGTATTATTGACTGCTAAATGCTCCCATTAGCCCATTTTGGTCCCTCGGGACTGGTTAGGTAATTTGTATCCCTTTTTGCATCCAATAGCATATCCTTTTAAAGAACATTGTGGTTATTACTTACCTTGATTCATTACTCAGTGTGCTGCCGCTTACTATCTTTGCGTATTCAGTCTTCTTTCCTCAGGGGTGGCTTTTGTGTAGTGTTTTCTAGTTAGTTGTTATTGTACATGGTGTGTTTGATTAAAGTGTATATACTTGTATATACCGTTCATTGGACATTTCTTCCTTTTGGACTCTTCTACTTCGCTGTTTGGGTTGCTCCTGAACCACAGTCACACCCCTCTTGAGACCATAGCCGTCCCTCGGCACGCGCTCCAAAAAGCGAAGGCTGTGTCTCTCGTAACTGTGCCTGTCTTGCCTTTATGATTGTGTTGGCTCTTGGTTTGCAGAAGTGTGAGGGCCGAAGTCAATTCGTCACGCATCACACCAAATGTTGCTTAAACAAACCATGTATCTGAATAAAAATTACCACCATGGTGAGTATATCGACCCTCGCAAGCAGGCTGCTTTTCTGGCGCATGGGTAGCATAACCAATAATCTAGTCGATGCGGTAAAGCAGGCAGTATTCAGAAATACTGCTTGCTGTTACCATCCTCGCCACACTAATAATGAGACCCGTCTGTAAATGCTTGTGTGGCTAACTTAAGCATCTCTCCTATCACTCTAGCAACGGCGGCAGCACTGCCTACGCAAACGCGTCGTACATGTTGGGGGCTTTGGCACAGTGCCTTGTGGTAAAATATAATGCTTCACCTATGCCATGAGAGTGAGACACTGATAGACGTTGCACGTTGCTATGGAATTTCAACGCAGATGTGCGTCGTTTCCACTGGACGGGATCCCACCAGCCATCAGGCGTAGCTTATACCACAAAACTCTATCTTTCTTTATTCTGAGTCCGCTGGAGCCGTAATGAGTACACATCAGAGGTCTGCTGGTTTTGAAAGGATGGCCTTGGGCACAGTTCCGAGGCTCTCCTTGTTCGCTTGTTCTTCTTATTTTTGCGTGACCCGTGTCTCCGGGAATGTTTTGCATCTGCTTTTTTTTCTATTTTTCTAGTTACAGGAACGTCTTTGCAATTTCCTGGATGATATCTCGAACACTTCCCACATAAAATATCCTGCATATTTTTGCACCATTTGAGAAGGGTGTTGCGCCGATTATGAAGCAGGATTTTGAAAAATGAAAACATTTCGTGTCCTTGACCCAGCCTTCATGGGAAATGGGTGAAATGTAAGATATTCTTTTCTTCTCTGAATAAGTACTCACTGAGTCATGGACATATCTGCTTCTGATTAAGATACCATACTGTATTTTGTGCGCACATTATTCCCTCTGCAGGCATTGGGGGTATACAGTTACTGGTTCATGGAGCCCACGTGCAGCGCGTGAAGCGCGTGCAGCGCCAGGGCGCTCTTAGGGCCTATTGCTGAGGATGGTGAGTTAGGAGGATAAAGTGATGGTTTCTGAAAGGTGGCCAGCATTTTGTACCAAGCCACCTTCGTGCTGACATCGCTCCACTACTGGTTCAAGATAGAATACTTTCACCGCGCAACCCTACAGTTAATCAAGTTGGGATAGATTTTCTCTTCTCCCCCTAGCCTACTGGCTCCGCACTTGGCTACTCCTGAGGCAGAAGTTATTATTTGCATATTAGCCTCAGGTCACTCAGGCCCACTACAGGACTTTATTGAACCGTCCAATAGCTGCCAAGCACCAGCACAATAGAACTCTAACAATGTCTCTTAGTTCTTTCGGTTTAGGCGGGGACTCCCGATTCTTCAATGAAAAATATTGTTTTTTTTCACTTTCTTCTGCCTAAAATAATTCTAACCCCAATGCATTCCTATTGGAAAATCAGTTTCTCCCGATTTCTCTGATGAAATGTCCCTCCTAGGTACTTCAGAATGTTGGCATGTATGCAGATTGGTTTTGGGATAAATTGGCTTTATTGGTACTATTCCTGCAGGCCAACGGCTCAAAAGTAACAGCCACCATCTTGGAGTCCTCATTGCGCACCTGCCTGCTGCGTGCCCTGCCTCGCCGGCCTCCAAACACCAACGCCCGGACACCAACATCATACTGGCAACAAAGGTGGGGGGAAGGATGCCCACCTGCCATAACCCCCCACCCAGATGTCTGCACTTACCCTTGCACCTGCCACCAGTTGGCTGTACTTTACTTACTTATTTATTCTATTATCCCATGTACTGCACTTTCGCTTCCCCCTTCCCTCGCACTTGCGCGATCTGAATGACACCTGGACTAGTAGGATCACTGTCTGTCTTCCCTCTGTTCCCCCTCCCTTTCCTTGTCCCACATTGAAACACTTGTTATAAATGCCATATCATATCATATCATAGCACAACAGACTACGTGGTCCCGGACTGCGTCCAGGCACCCCACCTGACTTGTGTTGCGCCCGCTACTACCAGGTGCCTGAACATCCACCACGAACCTGCTCATGATGGAAGCTGTGCATTGCAACGCCGCACCTCTGGCACCCCAGGGGCCCTCTGACTTGTGTCGCACCCACCATCTCTGGTGCCTGGGTGCCGGAGAACAAGACGATTCAAGTAAGTGTGCCACCCACGCCACTCCCTACTGAGGCAGCGCACATCCACGCATATGCTGGACAGTGGGAACTGGCACTGTACACTACATCCCAGCGCAAAGCCCACACGAGAAAGCCGTGCACAGCCCCAATGGCAAGAGGCACCCCACTCCACACGGACCCGTGTCCTGGACCCAGAGAAAAAAAAAGAAAAATCTCTTTGTTCTGAAATTCACAATGCAGGCCCCAAGCCCAGGCCTCAAGCACACATAGGCCCCAAGCCTCTGGAAGAGCTCCACGGCCACAGGCCTCAAGCGAAGGCCTCAAGCACACACAGGCCCAAAGCCTCTGGAAGAGCCCCAGGCCTCAGGACAATGGCCCCAGTCCCCCACAGTCACCCACTGCCAAAGCACTGGCCCCAAGCCACAGTAGGCTTCTGGAAGAGCCCCAGGGCCCAGGACAACAGCCCCAGGCCACCATCAGCCACCACAACCCACGGCTGGCAGTCCACCTGCAGAGGCCCTCCCAGCTAGCCAACCAAGATCGCACCCAGCCACAACCAGAGCCTAAGGAAGAGGGGACCGCCATCACAGCAGGGCCACCAGTGCCACAGACAAGGAACACTCCGTGTACCACACAACACGTCAGAAGACCCCACAGTGACGCAGCTGAGGCAGCAAGGCCAGAATCCCGACACCAGCACATGGCTTGAAACCTCGCAAGGAACCTTCATGCAACCATTCCAGCCTTTTGGACCCCGGACAGGACTCCGCTGGGAGATATGGATCTAGCAGTTTGAACTGAACATCAAATCACGTGACATCGTCAGCGAAGAAAAGAAGAGGAAGTTCCTCATGCTTAATCTCGGCACCAGGGCACTACGGCTATTAAACGCACTCCTGAACCGTGGCACGGAAGACAACTACGAGACAGCAAAGGACATCCTCACCAGGAAATTGAAACCCAAGATCAGCTCAGACTTCGAAAGGTTCAAAATGAGCCGAGTCAGACAATGCACACAAGAGAGCCTCAATGATTTTCACAGCCGACTGCGTGAAATGGTAATTGGGTGCGACTTTCCAGATGAGGAATTCGCAGTGAGGCAACAGGTCATTTATGGCCTATCCGCAGACAAACTCAGAATGTCCATCCTGCCAGAGTCAGATCTCCAGCTAGACACCATCCTGAACATGGGACTACAGCGAGAAAGAACAGACAAACACGTGGCACAGATGGAGCAAATGAGCAGCCACCTGTCGCTAGACACTGAGACTCACCGCAACAGCATATCCACAATCAACTCCCTGCAGCAGCACAAGCCCAAACAAAACAGATAGCATGCAAACAAAAAGAGTGCCTATTGTGCAGAGGACAACAACACAGGGGTGAACCCTGCCCTGCATACGGCACGATGTGCCATAAATGTGGGAAGGCAAACCATTATGCCTCGGTGTGCCTAAGTTCCCAGAGGGCCAATGACCACTTACCCCAGAGGGAAAACCCAGACTGGAGGAGCGACACGAGACCCTGAGACTGGAGGAGCAACACCAGACCCCGAAACACACAAACACTCTGCTCAAGACAATCTGATCGCTGACAGCAGAGACAACCTGACAGGACCCGTGAAACCAGGAAAGGACGAGCCTGAGCAATCAAGGGTGAAGACACCAACAGCAGCAGCAGCGAAGATGAACAGTCGATCAGGGAACAGTCCCCATGTCGCACCAACTGGGACCGCAACTCCAGGCGAGGAAAGGTGCACATGATATCAGCGGTCAAGCCAACACACGCAGGCAGACCAACATCAACAGGTCACGCCGCTGCTGCACAATCACCATTGGAGACATCCCTGTAATAATGATGATTGATACTGGAGCCACAGTGAACGTCATGCCAACCACAAGGTTTGACAAACTCGACCCCAGACTAACCCTGTGGCGGAGACCGGTGCATCTATTCGCATATGGTTGCAAACAGCCCCTCCCAGTGATGGGGTACTTCAAAACCATTCTTACACATCAGGAAAAGAGCTGCAAGGCTTGCATCTACGTTGTCGACGCAGGTATTGAAACTCTGCTCAGTAGCCCAACGGCAGAACGACTACAACTTGTACAATTCAACTTTGCAATCCAGTCAAAGGACATTGATCACTTACTTGCGAAGCACAGTAAGCTCTTCAAAGGCATTGGATGCCTCAAAAGAAGGACAGTAAAGCTCCACATCGACCCCACAATAGAACCGAGAGCAGTACGACTCAGGAGGGTCCCCTTCCACATAAGGGCCGCAGTAGAAGCCGAGCTGAACAAGCTCGAAGAGCTCTGGATTATCAAAAAAAACACTGGGCCGACCCCTGGATACCCCCCATGGTATTGACAGCATAACCGAAGCAGCCGCAGGCGGTGCGCATATGCATCGACATGCACCCCCCAAATGTGGCAATAGGAAAAGAAAGACACATAACACCAACAGTAGACAAGCTGATCGTAGACCTGACAGGCGCCACCGTCTTCAGCAAGCTGGACCTACGGTCAGGCTACCATCAAATTCGCCTGGCAAAAGAGTAAAGATATATCACAATGTTTTCATCACACCTCAGGCTGAGGAGATATTGCCGACTCAATTTTGGAATTTCATCGGCAGCCAAAGTGTTCCAACACGAAATACGCAAAGTGCTCCAAGACCTCCCGGGGGTCACAAATGTCAGTGATGACATCCTGGTCTACGGCAAGACGGAAAAGGAACACACCAGCAAGTTAGCAGCCACCCAATAGCTCCTCAAAGATTCAGGACTAACACTGCAGGAAGAAAAGTGTGAATATGGGAAATCCACTCTGAGCTTCTTTGGCTACGCGCAAGCCCCAACCACAGCAACAGAAGTCTGGGGTTTTCTTGGCATGGCGACATACCGCAGACGATTCATCCCGGACCTGGCCACCATTGCCACCACCCTGCGGGAGCTCACAAAGACAAGGACGACCTGGGAGTGGGGAGCAGTGCAGGAAAACACGTTCCAGAAGATCAAGGACTCACTGTCCAGTGACGCCACCAAGGCGTTTTTTTTTTTTTTTATTTGTTCATTTATAAATCCACACACAGGAGAAATTATACAAGAGCATTTCATATAGCATCTCAGGTCATGTAACCCAGAGTCCCCATCTCCCACCCCTTGCGTTCCCCGGCAAGCATAGTTCTCAGGCCTTAGTCAGACTGACTTGGCGGCAATGGCGGGTCCTCCATAGCGTGAAGGGCCCTTGCGATCAGGCGCGGTTTGTGGGTCAGGGCCGGATAGTTCCGGTCATAGTCTAGCACTGGCACCCAGATATCCCGAAATCGATGAAGCAGTAACGCCTTGGCTGCTGTGACTTTCTCGGCTATCAAAATATCCCTGAGTTTGACCCGACAAAGGGCCATCAAGGGCCCGTCCGCAGACTTCAAGGTGCGGGCCACCGTGATCGTAGTCGCTAACAAGAACTGGGACACCAGGGCAGCTCTTCTCCCCGACCGCGGGTATGAGCCTGACAGTGGAATCCCTAGAAGGACCTGTTTGGGCGTGAGCGGAATGGTCACCTGGGTGATGTCCTTTATGGTAGCTAAGCAGAGAGACCAAAACTCCTGCACCCGGGGGCAGGTCCACCACATGTGAAAGTAGGATCCTGGGAGGCCGCAAAGTCACCAACAGTGGGGGTCTAGTGCTGGT
Organism: Ambystoma mexicanum; assembly: GCF_040938575.1. NCBI lineage: Eukaryota > Metazoa > Chordata > Amphibia > Caudata > Ambystomatidae > Ambystoma > Ambystoma mexicanum. Next base: position 586,446,210 of record NC_090935.1, read on the forward strand.
TGGAAGTGATGAAGGCGTAGACGGGGGTAATACCAGCGCAGGAGTAGTTTATGGGCACACTCCCGGTTGGTAATACAGCGGGAAGTCGTCCGCGTTCTTGTCCAAATGTCCACCCACATATGGTCCTCAATGGTGTGTCCGAGGTCTGTTTCCCATTGGGACATATAGGAAGGCCTGGACTGAAAGGGGTTCTCCTGCAGCAGTCTATACAGGGCTGAAATCTTCCCCCGGGCCGGTAGGTCCCTCACCGTCAGTTCCAGTGAGGTAAGGGGTCTTGTGGCCGGGAGCACCAATGCCTGAGCTGAGCGTAGGAGTACCTATCCATTTCCGCTAACTGGAAAGTCATCTTGCAGCGTTCAAAGGTTAGTGGGGAGTCCCTTTCAAAGAGTTGCCCTAAAGTGGCGAGGCCCCCTGCGACCCAGTTTCTAAAGTTTTGGGGATGGGCCCCGGGGGAGAAAGCTGGGTTGAGGAAGATTGGGGAGAGCGCACTCAAGTCTCCTGGGATGCCCCGGTGTCTGCGAGCCCATTCCCAGGCCCTAATTGTTTGTTTTGTAGCTGTAAGAGTGCCCGGCCAGCTGCGGCGTAAGGCTGTGGGTAAGAACGGGAGGAAGTGAAGGGGGAGAGAAAGGTAGGATTGTTCGATCTCCACCCATTTCGGTCGACCTGTGGCAAGCCCCCATGCTTGGAGGTGGGCTAGCTGTGCCGCCATATGGTATTTACAGAGGTCGGGAACCCCCAGGCCTCCCAATCTCGTGCTGGCCATCATTGTTCTCTGCAGGATGCGCGCTTTCTTCCCCTTCCAGATAAAGTCCACCATCTTCCTTTGGAGCCGCTGCAAAGGGGGGAGCGGAATGGTGATCGGGAGGGCGGCACAGGCATAGAGGAAGTGAGGAAGTAAGTTCATTTTGCATGCCGTGATCCGGCCTAGTAGGGAGATCTCTTGGGGTTGCCAGCGGGTCAGATCCTTTTCTAGTTCCTCGAAGGGTGACGGGAAGTTATCCCACTAAACTTCCGTTGGGCGTGCGGGGATCTGAACCCCCAAATAGGGGATCGATTTGATGCTCCACTGAAACGGACCTCTGTCCTCTAGGGCCTCAGCTGGCGTCATGCCCAATCCCAGCGCCGCCGACTTTTGAAAGTTAATCGCGAATCCTGAGACCATCCCAAAGTTGTGGATTTCGGTTAAGGCCTCGCTCATGGATTTCTCAATGTTTGTAATGGTGAGCAGAACGTCATCCGCGTAGAGGGCCACTTTATGTTGCGCAGAGCCGGTGCTCAGGCCACTGATTTGGGGGTTTTCCCGGACTCGTTGAGCCAGCGGCTCCATGGCCAAAGCGAAGAGCAGAGGGGATAGAGGACATCCCTGCCTCGTTCCGCACGTTAGGGAGATTGGGTCCGACAAGCGGCCGTTGACTCTTAGCCTCGTCCAGGGGTACTGGTAGTTCGCAAGGATCATCTTCTGAAAGGTCGGACCGAAGCCAAAGGCCCCCAGAGTGAGGCGCAGATAAGACCAGTCCACCTTGTCGAACGCTTTGGTTGCGTCCAGCGCCAATAAAGCTAGCTGTTGGGAATCCCGAGTGGCGATCTCAATGAGGTACAGGGCCCTGCGGATGTTGTCTTTCGTCGACCTGTGGTTTATGAAGCCTGTTTGATCCGGGTCTATAATATTAGGGAGGATAGGTGCCAGACGATTGGCCAAGACTTTAGAATATATGTTGGCGTCCAGATTCAGCAACGCAACGGATCTATACGAGCTAATATCATGAGGGTCTTTCCCAGGCTTGGGGATAAGGACTGTAATAGATTCTTGCATCGTTGGGGTGACCGTTCCAGTGGCCACGAATGAGTTGAAGAGGCGGGCCAGGGGGGGCACTAATTGGGGCCGGAAGATTTTGTAGAAGCGAGTGGAACATCCATCCGGGCCCGTGGCTCTAGATTTTAAGCTCTTAATGGCCGCCTCCACCTCCTCGGTTGTAATCGGGGCTTCCAGGTCTTCCCTGGCCACCGGGGTCAGGTGTGGGAGGGCCGCCTCTCGAATGTATGAGTGCTGCTTGATCAGATCCCTTGGGGCCGCCGTCATTATTTCCAGGTGATGGCCGGTTGCCAAGCGTACTTTCTCATGGTCAGCGTAGTGGATCACCCCCTGCGGATCACAGAGGCCTAGAATAGTATTCCTGCTCTTCGCCTTTGCCAGTTTGTTAACCAGGAGCTTGTTGGCCTTATTGTTGTGGGCATAGTACCATTGCTTAGATTTGGTTAGCAGGTTTGCCGTAGCCTCAGCATAGTGGGCTTCTAGCCGTTTCCTGGCCATTTGCAGGATCCTGTAAGATTTGGGGGCCCAGCCCTTCCTTTTATTTGTAGCCTCATCCTCGCGGACTGCAGCTTCCAAGGTGGCGCGCGACGCCCGCTTTCTTTTGTGGAATGCAGCATCCTGGGCAATCAGCTCGCCTCTGAGGACCGCCTTCATGGCATCCCAGGTGTTGGCCGGGGAAGTGTCCTCGTCCCGGTTTTCAACGAAAAAGTTCTTAATGGAGTTGGCGATTGAGTCTCTCACTGCTATGTCTCCCAGGATAGGGTCATAGAGGCACCACCGGCTGCGTGGAGGGGGGTCCGGGTCATGAGACCGCAGGGTCAGAGTAACTGGGGCATGGTCCGAAAGGATCCGGGGGCCAATTATCACATCATCAGTGAAAGACAGGATCTGTGGGGAGGTCAAGATCAGGTCAATTCTGGAAAAGGTACGATGCACATGTGAGTAGAAGGTAAAGTCCCGTTCGTCCGGGGACAGTACCCTCCAAGAGCACCAAGGCGTTTTTTGACACAACACACAAGACAGAGCTACTGGTGGACGCCAGCCCAGTGGGACTCGGGGCCGTCCTCACACAGACAGACCGTGATGGAACGATCGTCCCCATTGCATTTGCCAGCAGAGCGCTCACCCCAACAGAACGCAACTGCGCACACATCGTAAAAGAAGCACTTGCCATCATCTGGGGATGCAAACACTTTCACGTGTACATCCTAGAACACCCTGTGAGAGTACTGATGGACCATAAACCCCTGACCCAATATTCAAAGGATCAGCACTGCATCCCCCAGCCAGTACCGAACGCTGGATGCTTCAACTGCAACAATGTGACCTAGAGGTACAATACCTGGCCGGAGCCAACAACCCGGCAGACTGCCACATAACGTGAAGCGGGCAACAAAATGGAAGAACACATGTGCCAGGTGATAGCCTGTGCCAAGCCCAAAACTATGAAACTCGACAAAATCATAGAAGAGACAAGCAAAGACCCCTACCTCCAGATGACCAAGAATGCAATTTTGACCGGTGAGTGGAAAACCTTCCTCACCGCCGTTGCCAAAAGACACCCAAATTTAGGAAATTATACAAGCCCTATTCGGGATACACCACAAACTGTCAGAATCACTCGTAGGCCTCAAGGGCCATTGCATAGTAATGCCCACCAACCTACACGAAATAGCCCTCCGACTAGCACACAAAGGCCACCAGGGAATCATGAAGACACAGGCCTTCCTCAAATCGCACATGTGGATGCCACAGATTCATCAGAGGGTCATCGCACTTGTGGAAACCTTCACAGCATGTCTAGCTACCCGCTGGCCAGGACCTTCAGAGCCAATGGCCTGTCCCCCAAAAAGTGAATGCCACTGGGATGCCGTAAGCATCGATTTCTGCATGATCACCAACAAAGCATACCCCCTGGTAGCCATTGACGAGTACACCAGATATCCACAATTGGAACCAGTCAACTCAGTGGATGCAACCTTAATCACCACTGCATTGGAGAAGATGTTCGCGATCCATGGCATCCCATCACCGATAAAAAGTGACAACTGGCCCACCATTCACAAGCAAGGAAGTCAAGCGCTTCATTGATGATATGGGCATCCACCATCACAACATCACACCATACTGGCACAAGGTCATTTGTGAGGTGGAAAGGTTCATGGCGTCGATCAACAAATCCGGAAGGATTGCTAAAGACAAAGGACATCCATGGCTACCCGAACTATACAGGTTTCTCCGGTCCTACCGGAAAACCCCTCACTCGGCTACTCAAGCCAGACCTGCAGCCCTAATGTTTCGGATGCCCATTCAAGCAGGACTGCCCCTCCACCACTCGTGGCAACCTCCACAAGTAGACCTAGAACAAGTGGAATGCCGAAGGCAAGCACACAACGCAAAGGAAGACAGAGTGCGAAGAGCCACACCAAGCGATCTCCAGGTAGGGGACAAGGTGCTGGTGAAGAATAGAGCACCTGCGGGAAATGATGGCCCTCCCAAACGAGTCTCTCCCACTGGACAATCACCCACCGGGAACACGGGCTGGCCACAGCCGCGAGAGGATCCGAAACTGTGACCCGCAACATGTCCCACTCCAAACGGACACCATTAACCATGTGGAAAGAATCCCAAGAGAACCAGGACTCGACTGTCATGATGCCTGACCGAGGTGCCAGGTCAGGCCCAGCGTCCCCGGAAGCAGACTTCATACTCACCAAGCAGGACCCAGCAAACCCCTATAGGGGCTCTTTGGACCTTGTCCTGGCGCCTTTGGCGCCAGGCTCATAAAAGGCATCTGTCCTGGCGCCATAGGCGCCAGGCTCATCATGGCAGAACATGTGGTAATGCTTGGGTGAACTCACCTGAGGCAGACCATGCTACATACTCACCCGAGGCAGACCATGCTGTCTGAAGCTCCAAGCCAACTAAGGCTGGGGAGGAACTATTTTCTTTCAGGAACTCTTTTCTTACTCGGGTGGGGCCAGTGGAAGAACACTCACCTGAAGCTCTTCCAAGGCTATTTAAACCACGCCCGGATGGCCACACGTGCTTCGCGTTATTCTGCATCTGCAGCAGGACGCTCACCGAGTCGGCTCCTGCATCCTGGCTCCTGCCACGCCCGCCAGCACCTGGAACACCAGCAAGTAGAGAAAGGTAAGCATTAGGACATTACCTACCTTCATCCAGCATCCGGATTCTTCACTCCGTCGATCCTGCAAAAGAAAGTCAAGGGTTAGAAACGCATCTCATCGCTCACTGCAGCGCCGCTTCCACTTACCTTCACATGGCGCTGTCTACCTCTTCAGCGGTCATAGGCGACATCGGTCGCATTCAAGACCTACGGAGAAAAAGGACAAAACAAGGTGAGCAACGAACTAATTGCAAAAGGACAGATTACTCACCTTAAGTCTTACCTGAATTTTGTTGGGACCTCAGTTCCCTTTTCGGGTCAGAGCGGCTTTTCTGGCTTTTCCGTACCCCGGCCCCTATGGGGAAATAAGACACACTCATTAAGGTGTCGGAGCAAACCACTACGGCACACCTTCGTTAAAAGTACTCACCTGAGCTTACCTCGGCGAATCCATTCCTCCACACGGATTCCTCACCTAGTCCCTGAAAATTAAACAAAGGCCAAGGGACAAATAAGACTTGATCTTTTGAACTATATACTTACGGCAGCATTTTGGTAAAGGCAAGCAGATATCGAACCCTCGCCAAATCCGAGATCCAGTGAAGTAACTGGAAATCTACGCGCCCCTGCGTCATAAGCAGGATGGAGAGCTCGTCCATACAGAAATTAAAGTGAGAGTCTGCGGAAGGCACAGCTAGGGTTCGAGGAGGGTGAGAAGGGGAAAAAGGGGGGAATCTCACACACAATCTAGCAGACAGTTAACTCCCTTTTCCCATTTACAGAAGGATTATTCTAAGGGCCAGACAGACGAGGTTTGGGGGTCCAGTCCAGTCCATCTTCCAAGCACTACGCTTTACCGTGGAAGAAGTTGTAGCAGTCCAGAACGGGTCAGCGCCTCCGTGGGAATCAGGTGAGCGTTACATCGACAGAGACCCGGTCCCCAGCGACCATGGAGACGCCACCAAGAGAAGAGCAAAAAGACAGGCCAACCCCAGAACAACCGGCCACAGACAATGGCGATAAAGGGCTGCTCAAGCCCGTCACCCCACACCGGGAGTGAGGAGAACGTTATTCCCTCCGGAGGCGGCTAGTACCCTCCACTCGACTCAAGGGGCAGATTCTGAACGGCATCTATAAATGTGCGTGAGGTCAGACGCACAGGACTGATGAACGATAGACCACCAAAAGACACTTCTGCAAGAACAGACGAGTTCACATGTCTGTTCCATTTGTTTGTTGTGTGTTCGTCTCAAGTTGGAGAGGGATGTGATGTCCATGTGGTCCACACCACGTGGGCGAGGAAATAAAGAAAGCCTGTGAAGGGCAGTCTACGCTCTACCACTAGAGAACATGGTGTCTGTGTCTGCATTGCGCGCCTGCCTGCTGCGCGCCCGGCCTCCCTGGCTCACCGAGGCCAGGGCCCCAACATCACACCTGGGATCAGGAGAGTAGACGTTTGGTTTTCCCGGGGCGGTGGTCAAAATTCCAGGAGGTCCCATTTTAAGTATAGGGACTTCTGCACAGATTGCCTTCCCTGGGGTGTGGAAAGGGGGTCTGGGAACTGGAACACCTTCGTACTCGGCGCCCCCTTCCTTGGACAGAGATTTTATCACGAGGATTGGGAGAATGAAATCTCCCTATTGAACTGCATTGGGGGTAGATATATTTTAGGCCAGAGAGAGTAAAAAATATCAACATTTTTTACAGGAAAATCGGGAGTCTCCTACCTAAATCGGGAGGGTTGGCATGTATGGTCTTCCCATGACAGTGATCGAAGTGAGTACATGAGTAGGAGTGGTTGGGAGCGACGCTCCTCTTTTTCTTTTTGAGTTCCACTGTTCCTTTTATTTAAAAAAAATCATTCCAGAATGGATCTTTGCAAAATAAAAATATGGAATTAATTTAGTCCTGCAGCATGTGTGGTTTACCTGAGAGAGGTCTGAAGTACCCCCAGCAACAGCGCAGTGCCGATGCACGAGCCATTACAACTGAGCAGGCGTGGACAGGTAGTGGCTCCTAGGCCCTGCCTCACAATCTGTCACCAAGTTGGAGAGTCGAATATCGAGCAGTAGAGCAATCAGCAGCAGCAGAAAAAGACGAATGGAGATGCACTATGGCCTCGGAATACTACTTGCTCTAAACAGGACAGTTAACCGAAAATCAGGCATTTTTACGTTTGCAAAGAAAACATTGCAGTTTAATAATGTGCAGGAGGTCATTTTGATTGTCTTGAGAAACACAGCGATTGCTACGAAAGCCTCTATCAGTTTATCATATCGCTAATACATTAAACCAAACTAAGGGTGGCTCGCGGCAAGGCCTTAATGTCTAGGAGAGTGGTTTTCTGGACAAATCAAATCCATACTTGTGGTTTTGTAGGTGAGGTGGCTTGGGCCCCATGGCAAGCAAGGCAGTCCCCGGGGCCATTCATTGGCCACCTGGTCTTCTGAGGGCCACCTCCCAGAGGCAGAATCTTTGCAGCATACTGACTAGGTGTGGAACCAAAATGATATGCTGGAGACAGTAATAAAGTAGTCGTTGCTTGAGTGGAGGGGCAAGCGCTGGTTGAGTACAAGATTATAAAATCTTTAGTAAAGTACAGTTACAGCAGAGAAGAGGAGAGAGCAAACATCTCCTTCTCGACTCGGTCAGATCATGGGAGTTCTGCAGGCTGATGGGATCGGCCTTGAGAGATCTGCCTCCTGAGGTTCGATTCAGGACTCTGATGGGTGGCTACAGAGCTAACAAGTAAAATTCAAACACGTTGCCTCTGTGCTGACCGTTGTACTTTCATAATTTAGTTATCAGAATATAAAATGGTTTAATAGACACAGAACAGACGAACATCTAGAACAAGGATGACAGATGTCCTCTCATTATTCAAAATTAAAAAGAACAACAACATTGTTTAGATTTGTCTTTTAATCACATTCCTAGGTTTGTGGAAACATCTGAAACGATAAAAACAATGAAGAGATCACATCTATTTTAAAACAGTACCCTGTAAAAGTCACATATCATCCGTTTGGCGAGGTTCTATTTCTGGAAAGTCAAAATATATGTAAATATGCAGAGGCTTCTTGAAGCAAGAGATCTGTGAACTTACATTTCAAAATATGTGTACACACACACACCCCAGAACCAAATTGATAACCGTGAACTTTCTTTGTGTCCTGGTTTAATTGGGCAGGAGAAGGCAGCACAGCGCTAAACTGCCTACTGTAAAACCGCTCAAAGACTCAGTATTCAGAAGGCAGGGGTCCTGCACTTCTTGCAAATGGTAGTCGCATAGGGCTTTGCATGAAAGGAAACAGCAGCAGATAGGAGTGACTCCTATCTTCATAGGAGGCAGGAGGCAAAAGGTGGACCAGTGTCAGGAATGCTTTGCTTAGTCTGTCTCAGTTGTCTTCACACACCTTTAACTGTTGAGATGAAGAAACGATCCCCTGAACTACACTTTGTAACAAAATAATTAATCTTCCTATAATTAAGGTATGCGCAGGCATTGGCCTGGGAGGCCCCCTACAAAGTAACCACACCCATTCCTTTAAATCATATTTGACCCCGCTAGTCATCCAGTATCAATATTAGGCCTCAACAGCTGCAGTGGGGGGAGAGGGGACTTTCTTCACTTAGTGTACGTGCACTGTTTCTAGGCCCATATTCTCCAATACCGCTTTCATTTTTACAAACCAGGCATGACTCGGCCCGTTTGATCTAGCCATGTTCAAGGTGCCAAGAGTTCTCAAAATCTGTCTTCTTAACCTGTTGAACATCATCCATGAATGACATCTACTCATGTGTCACCATCCATGTCACACAGTGTAACAATGCTTGCCAGGACACAAAGAAGCACATGGCGAAACATCAGCTGAGTTTGTGTCTTATGCACTGAGAAATATCAATGTTGTGTTCTGTTGGGGAGAAGTGATCAATCAGCGCTGAAACAGCTGCCATTTTGTCTTACACCTCTTGCTTAAAAGGAAGTGATTTAAATTTGCAGTGGATTTTATGCCGTGTGAAACGGACAGAAATGATCCCATAGTTGATACTTTTTTGGGTGGAAAAGAGTAGACTGCTGATGTTCTTTCACATTAAACAAGAAAAGATACACAGCAAAGGCAGGAAGGGCACCAACGAAAGTAATCTGCGATGGCAGGTGCAGGATAGAAGGGAAAGGGCTTACAAGACTTAAGTGACAATCAATCCGCATTTTGTTTAGTGACATATTTACGATAAGGCCAACTAGGCCCAGGCCTAGGGCAGCAGATTGCCACTGCAGAAACCTTTTTATAGCAGTTAATTTCTTTACTTGTTAGTTTTTTTAATTAAAGTTGGTTTTGTTTCTCAGCGTCTGGCTAATCCATAACAGTGTTTGAGAGATGATTTGGAGCAGTTAGCAGTTATTGCCAGCCTTGTATATATGCTTGATATTTACAAAAGCTTTATTGTTAGGGTGACTTTTGTTTAAAAGAAAAAAAGGAAACGTGTATCAAACCCAGCGTGCATTTGGTATTTAGTGATTTAGTCTTACAAATCTCACAGACATATATGACAGATATATAAACATCTTTGGTCTTTATGTTCCCCGAATGCTCCCTAACATGCAAAACAACCAGAACCTCATAGGTTTAATTGGTGCCACTCCCCATTCGTTTTATACACATGCCATGCTTTTTTTTAATACCACTGCAAAAAATTAGGGGTTTCCCTCTAGAAAAGTAAAGGTTAAAAATGATGCATTATTTTACAATATTAAGTTGAGCACAAAGAGGGCAGTAAAATGATGTTCAGAAGCTAGCACTACTTTCCCTCATTTACTCCACTTTTCGGAGGACTGTGGCCGCCCAAAAGGTGCATGCATAAAATAGATTGTACAGTTAAAATGGTGAAGAATAAATCTAAATGCACAAGTGAACCAAGAAACCTCAAGGCATAAAATAAGCAGTGTCGCGTAGCAATTTGCTATGCGATTTTGTAGATTTGCTAATTAAACTGACACTTGTGTAGCACAGCTTGCTTTTTAAATTACCCTGTTCAATTAAAGCACAGCTCACCCTGCATTTCTCTACTGCCCTCAGGGGTCTCTACACCCTCTTTTGCCTGTTCACTGCATGTTCAAAGGGGCTAATTGAGAGAGAGTGTAACAGTAATAATCTCCTCCATTCTTAAAAGTCCCAAGCAGCCCCCAGGGTTCTGGGATGGCGAGGAGTAGTAACTTTGAGTGCCCCCCTATGCTGCAATAAAGATCTGCCCGAAATTCATAAGCTGAGCTTCGCTAGGAGATGGACACTAAAACACATTTGTTTGCTGAAAAATGTGATTTTTGAGAAACGCTTAAAGTCCTTTGAACAGCTCCAACAACGGTTTTCACTATCAGCATATAATTGTTTCTTGTATATACAGTTCAAACATGCTGTGGTCGTGCAATTCCGGAGTGAGTATGATCTCCCAACACAGCCCCTGATAGAGGCCAACATCAACAATGAGAGCTGATCCCTAAAAGAGCTATCTCATCACTATCAGGTTATCTTCAGCTTCCAGCCTCATGCCTTCTTAAAACCTAAGCAGAAATGGGAAGAAGATGTGGGTAGATTGGAACTGGAAGATTGTCAGCAAGCCTTGATGTCCCTGCGTGAGATAACCATCCCAGCTCGACTTAAGCTAGTCCAATTGAAAACTCTTCACAGGGTTTACTTTGCATGTGATTTTCTCTTTAAATGTGCTCGAGCCGTGATGCTGGACCGTTTAGGCTCTCGAGCCTCCAAGGGCACCTTTTACCATATAATTTGGCAGTGCTTGTTAATCCAAAACCTCTGGAGTGCTGTTCTTAATCATTTGTCGATGATGTTCGGGCAGGAACTGGCCCTTGATCTGAAATGGTCTCTGTTGGGTATTTAGGGAGATCCTGATCACTCTTGTTATAACAAACTAGTCCTATTTACTGCACTAGCCCTGGCAAAGCGCAATATCGCAAAGTTATAGGGAGCACGTACACCCCACACTGGCCAAATGGGAAAGGCATATGGATACTGCATGCTAATGGAGGAGCAGGAACATAGTTCCTGGGGTTGTCTCCAGAAATGTGCGACCGTATGGCACAAGTGGGCTGGTAAAGGTTGAATCGTGGGAGTTTCTAGATTGGGTCTTGTGCCTTTGTTTATTCTTTACGAATTGGACACAATTTTGTTCAGAATGTGTGTTAATAATGACTATTCTAGCTATTTCGTCTCACCTATGTTTTTATTGTTGGCACTTTGTTTTGTGTTAAAATTCAATAACAGGAAATATAAAAAAGTGCCAAAGTCATAACAAAAGTATCAGTACCACACATGTGGCTCTGAGTACTGGTGATACATATCCCTTTCCATGGTGTACAGGGCTGGAATGATGTGCTTTGGCCTACCTGGCTTGAGGTTATTAGAAGTTGAGCATTGCCCTGCCTGCCGCTACACCATACTACATACATAGGGCCTCATCACGATTTTGGCAGTAACCCTTAAATCCGGTGGTCGCGCTATTACTGCCGGATTTAAGGGTCCACCAAATCAGGACTTCAGCGGATTTCGCCCCAGCTCTTGGCTGGCGGGAAATCCGCCGGAAATTCGCGCTATTACCGCGGGCAGGAAATCCGCCGGTGGTAAGAGCGCACATTTTCCCCATTGAGCCCAATGGGGAATGGGGCATTCCCGAATGGCCTCAATGGGGAATGGGGAATTACATTACCGCCGAACTCGTGATCCGACGCTATTAGCGCCGGGGAGTTCGGCGGTAGGGCTAATACCGCCAGCGTTACCGCCAAAGTCATGATCAGGCCCATAGTGTCAGGTTATGACTTTCCTTTGACATTGTCACCTTTTTGCCCTATGCAACACCAACTGGACCCAGCTGCACAGAGCCTTGCACTGAAAACCTGTTTTCAGACCCTTTTTATCATATTTATTTATTTATTTGTGTCCATTCATGCATTTTACATTTTACAGACACTCATCTCATTAATGTCTCACTTCAGCAGCACACAAAAATGCTGTATTGTTGCTCATTATATGTCTTGGATACAAATACCTTCTGGTGATATTAAAAATATGAGTGCAAAATTGCTAATCAAATATGTTTATTTGCTAATCAAGAAATTTGTAATTAGCAAATGTGTTGAAGTGGCAAATTTAAAAATCACTGATCGTTATTCGAAAAATAAATGGCAACACAGGTCAACAAAACATAAAACCGCCAACGCATGTTTCAAACCACCCGGGTCTTTTCAAGACTGGTTAAATAAACACATATAGTAGCATGAAGATTGGATGATTAAAATAGTGGGAATTTGTCGCCCTTGAATTTTATAGTAAGTATTGTGTCTCACCCATGTTGAATTAACAGATGAAATTTCGATCAATGCAGCATTGGCACATTAAATTCAATTTTAAAATCCAAAGTAAATAATGCAGGATTTGAAAAACATGAAGGGAAAAAAGAGGGAAGAAGAGAAAAAGACAAAACAAATTTAAAACGTGGCTAACTCCTAGTTGCACCAGTACAATAGAGTTCCAGAATTCAAACGTTTCACTAATAACCATTAGCCCATCTTGCTTAGATCTTACCCAAAATGGTAGGTAGTACTCTGTCACTTTAAGTGGTAGTCAATCAAAAAGCCAATTGCAATGCAGCCATAGTATTTTACTGTCTTGAGTGTGATATATATATACAAAAGGGGTAAGGAAGTGATGAAAAAAGCCAGCATTAGGCAGTAAACTATGAAATGTGGTAGGACTATTCCTTGATTGAGTTAGCGTGACACTGTTACAGGATCCCTGTGCATGTACTGTAATCGCTAGGTTGTAGGATGGTAGTTGTATCTAAGTTAAGGCCAACAAAATTATTTCCAGAAAGATATTTTTGCCAGATCTCAAAACCCCCCCACCCCCTAACCCCCCCACAGCGCCTCATATAACACTTTTATTTCAGGAAAGTCCCCAGCTCCACTGCTTTTTCTTCTGCACTTCAACCACTGTCCCACGCTGTGTGTGCATATGATCCGCTCACTTGCAAGGGACTCATGGGCCTTCATTTCTCCCTAAGATCTGGTCTACGTTCCACTTGACTTGTGCACATCACTCTGATGTGCCCTTAACCTTACTGAGGTTTCAGTATAAGTAGCAAATGTGTGTTCTGCCAAGATGTTTGTTTAAACATCTTTGCAGACTTCTCCTCACCTATGGGTGTGCATAATACAATGGTATATTGCAATATATCATGTGCCATGTGCCATTAAAAGATACGGCTCTTAATGATGGTGAGTCTGTGAAGCTTGAAGCAATGCAGGAGAAGGGGGCTGGATGGACTCTGGAGAGTCCTCCTTGTCTCTACCTCCATGAGTCTCATCATGGATCTGTTTGCCCCCCTCCCCCCGGCCTCGAGAGTCCTCCAACTTCTCCCCCTCCAAGTACCCTACAACATGACTGTCAAACCTTGTAAATCCACCCTTATAAAATATTGCCGTACGGCTTTTCTAATGCCTTACTGTCTACATCCCAAATGGGTCTGTTAAAGAGGCGTGGAACTATTGGTCCTGAGTCATCAGAGCTCAGAATAGGCGACGGAAGGTACAGCTCACTAATTGGCTGAAGTATTTCACACGTACCCAAGCAGGCATTAGGAAAATGGGACTGAATTTTAACCTTACTGTCTTCGGGCAAATTGGAAAACTAGCTTAAATAATTAATGGCAGGTACAACAGTATTTGATCTGAGGTCTGATTACCAGACATCAACCCAGCTGCATAGCTAGTGAGCTTCAAATGTTTGGAGTAGGTGTAAACAGCATTGGTTGTAATCTACATGTGAAATTAAGAATGCCACAATGAAGGTAAATGTGCACAAGTCCAACTTGGGCCACACATTTAGAACAGGGTCAGCTTGGGACTCAGAGGATACAAACCAAAGGTTGCAGGTTCGGTGGTCATGGGTGCATCAGCCAGGTCATGAGGCCAGAGCTGTGAGCTCGTCATGTTCTCTCTGTGTATGTGGTCGTATAGCGAGGGACGCACTAAGTAAAGACTTCAAAAAACCTTTGAAAAATTCTCAATCGTATTTCAGGTGCAACTACTTAAGTTATCCCTGGCTAAAGAGATACATTCAAACAGGAGTAACATACGAGGAGTCATCTGAAATTAATCAGACGAATAGCAGTACACTCTTATAGGGAACAATCCCTTGATAAAGGTACTCAAAAGACTTTGGGAGTGTAAAAAACCATATAATTGATTTCTAATTAACACATGTATTCTGTTTTCAATCCTAAATTATAAATTTCGAAATCACAGAACTGTCAAACCATAACGTGAAAGTACTCAAAATTAACAAATCCCAACACAGTTCCTAACATGATGTGAACTGAAATAACAAATAGCAATTCATTCGTTCATTAAATTGAGAAGACATAAATGGAAAATCTGAGCCCAATGTGAAAACTCCCAATATTGTATATGGACAAATTAAGTTAGTCTGCCCTAGTAAGGGTTTCCTATCACTACGCGTTTCGAGATAAAATCTCTTCTTCAGGTGGTGTAAACTCAAATTCTTTCTGAAACATAAAAAAAGAGTTCATGTTTAAACTCTAATCTCTGGGCGAGTAATATCATAGTTAATTGTTTGTCCATTTCGGTTGCGGTTTAGGTATGGAGAGGAAAAACTAACCTGATGTCCCTGTATAACGTCGCTAACACCATTGTGGTGTCTGTTGAATGTCACTATAAACAGCTGAGCCCCAGCTGAGACCAGTCTTCCAATCAGGCCAGATGTTATGTAGTCTCTATAGGATTAAAGTATGGGTTCAGTTAAATGGCTAATGTGTGGTAATGGTATCTAAGTACAACATCTCCTAAGGGTAGAAATGGTAGATGTTAACTCCTAGGCATCCAACTGCACTGTCACTGTTCACTTTTTTCCCACTAGAGGTCACTGTAAAGTGAATCACAAAATTCACTATTATGACATTGGCTGCTAGAAATATTCCCTTACAAGTGTTCTACGGTGTCCAGTCAACTGGTCGACAACAAACTGGTCGACTGCAATTTGGTCGACACCATTTGGTCGAATGCCAAATGGTCGAATTTTTTTTTTTTTTTATATATATATATATGTGTGTTTTGTGGGTTTTCGTGTGGGGAAAAAAAAAAAAAGAAAAAAAAGGGGGTTGGGGGGGACCCCCCCAAAAAAACCCAAAAAATGGGTAAAAAAAAAAAAAAAAAAAATTCGACCATTTGGCATTCGACCAAATGGTGTCGACCAATTGTCCTGTCGACCAAATGTTTTTGACCATTTGACTGGTAACCGTGTTCTACCCATTCTAACATACCCCTCTCTCTATTTCACACCTGGTTACTCAATTCAAAGAGTTCTGTTTTAAAATAGGAGAAGTCTTGTGACCTGTGTGCACGCACGCATGTTAGGGAGAATTTTCAGTTTAGTGCTAAATTCCTCCCACCTTAGAGACCACCAGCTCTTTTGCTGAACTTTGGGACTTTGTACTTTTAATTATATGTGTTTTCTATGTTTCGTTTTTTTTTTTGGATCCTGACAAACTCCATAGTCATCATCTTTTAAATTGTGACACACAGCACCTTCAGTGCAGTGACACAGGGAACTCTTTCTGATTTTCCAAAGGCTTAAATACCTTTCTCTTGGATAACTACTGTTTCCAAGAGCAGTGAAGTGAAATTGACGTTACTTACATTTGTAGCCAGCACACATTTTACAATAGGGTTCTGGAGGAGTTACTTAGTATTCCCTGTTGTCTATTTTTTCAGGTAACATTTTTATGTTACCCTTTCTACAACTAATGGCTGGTGGCAGTGATTTACTTGTTACTACCATTGTGTGTTTTTACCGCGAGCTGCGTTTGCGGCCACGGTAAAGCACCCATGGGGACCCATTTTGTCAAAATGGCCCGGTCTTCTTTTTTCGCCATTTCTTTGTGGAAAGGTCCTTCTTGAGATTTACTCTGCGCACCCAACCAGGTTTGGTCCCTTTGTTCGTTTTGTCTTTGGTGGGATTCACGAGGGAAGCCTGCCTCTGGCTTCAGGGTGTCTGGCGGGGGCAGGAAGCAAGGGAGATGCCCGAAAACCCCCTGTGCTCAGTCTCCTAGGAGACAGGAATGCACTGTAAGGTGATTGGCCTGCTGGGTGACTGACAGCTGGGCTAGAATGAATGGGAGAAACCTGCATAAAATGTGAGGCTTTTTGGCTTGGAAGGAAGAGCCGACCACTGGACGAAGGAATCCCAAGAAGAACTTGGAAGAGACGCCTGCTGCAACTCCTGGACCGTAGGTTTTCCCAGTGAAGCCCTGCTGCTGTGCTGAAGCTCTAAATTCGTTCCGACTAGAGAAGCCCTGCAAGGATGACTTCTCCCCTTGAGTTGGTGGGACCAATCAACTTCAAAGTAAGCCACCTGGATATCCTCTCGAAGCTGGTTGAATTTCCACTGCAGTCGATGCTGGAACCGAATAGCCAGGGAGAGGAACACCGGATCGTTTGTGTTGCTTTTAAGCTGGCCAAGAGCTCCAGGAAGATCCTCCGGACTCCCAGGAAGCAGGACTGATGGAGCCTGAGCCCCCTCAACAGAGTGCGGGACCCCAGATGCAAGGAAAGCCCATCTCGACAACCAGGATCCACGGTAGTGTTATTTGTGATAAATGAGAGGAGCTGAAACACTGAAGTGCCGCACTTGTTTGAAGATTGCCAGTTGGGGTCACTGACCATCCCATTGAAGTGCAGGGGTCCCCAGAAGTCCTCCCTCTTGTCCCCATGACTGAGGCCCAGGAACACCAGGATCTGTAGAGCTGCACAGGAACAGAAGCCATCTGATGCACTTTTCTTCAACCTAAAGTTACTGTACAGTCTAAGAGAACTTACCTCTTGTCTTGTGACCTTGCTTGTTCTCAGGTGAGACTTGTCTCAGTTGCTCCTGTAGAGTTGCTTGCATCTTCTACTACTCACAGGCCTAACAGCTTGTGACCCTACATTGTATTCTACTTTTCTACCAAGATATCTAAAACATTGTGCAAGACTTTCTACTTACCTGCAAGAAGTGCTTCAGTTCACCTTGACTTTTGCTAACTAAACCTTTGCTGGCCTGGATCTCTGAATGACCCTTCTCTCCTCTGCTTATGTGTTTTGCCTTCCTTCCAGGAAAAGGTTAACTGACTGCATGGGGGGGAGGGGGTGGTTGAAAGTACTTACCTGATTAAGAATAACTGTGTGGACATTAGTCTTATTCTAAAACCGTTCTTCTTCGAGACTCCTCTCCTTAATATTCTAAATGCAACAGTGATATATTAATGTTAACAGCACTCTATTGAAGTCATCTGAGGGTGTAGGAAGTGCCTCTGTGCCATCCCAAATGGGTATTTGCTGATTTAGAAAGCTAAGAGTGTGTATATTGAAGTGTATTTGTGTGTTGCTTTACATTGCTCCCTTCTGAAGAAGGCTTACTCTAACTGACTGTTAAATAAATTAATAATTGTTTAATCAAGAAACCTTGTATGTAAGAGTTTATTTGAATACTTGTCACTGTGAATCTCTGTGAAACTCCCCTACAGCTCATATTGGCCCCTCTTGAGATAAGCCTGGCTACTCGACCACACTACCAACCTGTGTAGTACAGACTTATACCAAAGGTTGGGTTCCTATTGCCAGGAGGTCAGGGTTGTTGTAGTGCACCCAAAGGGTACTGAATACAATCTTGCCTAACAACGCAGGAGCATGCAGCCTTTGTCACGTGATCATGTTGTTACGCGTATCTTGAAATCAAGCAAAGAGATCAATAGCACGTATCTAGTAATGCTTGAAATTACTAAAATCAAGTTAGCCATCTTTGAATGGTTACAACTAAGTCCAGCTTGATGAACTAACATGTTTGCAATTTCTTGAAGACTGATGCAGGTCGGTATACTGTGTCAAAAGGCGACAGCGACACAAGTTCAATTTGTATTTCCATACATTCCCATTGTTTTCAATAGACATGAATGAGTACACTGGAACTTATTGGGCCTCATTCCGAGTACGGCGCTAACCAATGGCGCTATTAACGCCTTGGTTGACGCCGTACCCGGACCGGCAGCGCCTTGGTGGTTGGCGGAATTACCGCCCCATTCCAAGGTTGGCGGGGCGGTAATTCCCCAATCCCCATTTACCCTTCCCCATTCCCATTCTTGCCCCATAGGGCATAATGGGAGTGGGGAAGGCGTCAATTACGCCACCGTAAATTACGGTGGCGTAATTAACATCAAGGTCCCTTAGCGCCATGGTATTTAACGCCTGCTAAAAGCAGGTGTTAAAAGCACCATGGCGCTAAGGGAACTCGGAGTATGGCGGTAAGGGATTACCGCCACCGCTCTCGTTAGCGGTGGCCGCTATCCCTTACCGCCATACTCGGAATGAGGCCCATTGTCTCATGTATTTACACAAAAATAAAATTTCACTCATTGAACCATTAGAATATTCAAACGAACACTGTCATACTTTCTAAAATGTCAATATAATACTTCAATGGTTAACTGCAGTTCAATCTGGTTTTTGCCAGTGGCACCAAGATGATCTAGTTTGAACTAACGATCATGCACAAAATCGGCTTGATAATAGTGGTACATTAATTACAATATTCTGCAAAGTGATGTCATGCCAATGTTTAATGTTTAAGGGAATCATAGATATCGAGCCACCCGGAGGTGGGGTCGGTCTGCCCCGCGGACGGCAACATCAAACTCGGGCGTATATGTTATAGACAGAAAAAGGGGGGTTGTTGCTGTGCCAGAAAAGAGGGACTGGGTTAGATAAATTAGGATAACCTCTTAAAGTCGACCTCTGTTGGTCCAGAAAATTGATTTCTATTCTGGAGTACAAATATTCATTTGTTGAATTGGAACCAATCACATTCAAACCTATTGACAAAAAGATCAGAACACCTCAAGGGTTGGACTGTTAATTAAATTTAGTAATCAAAGTAAATCAACAAATATATTCCAGAGTAACGAAAAATCCCACATCAAACATACAAAGACATATAAAATCACATAGAGTAGTTTTTATGTTAATACAAAGAGAATTCATGTGTTGGTTCAAAAACAGTACAAACTACAATTTCTGCTGTACAAACCAAGGGAAACCAAGCAAAGGAGGGTGGAGGGGGGGAGGCAAACGGAGGAAGGGAAAGTGGGGGGGAGATGGGGAAAATATCTGAGATTGCAAACAATTACAACATTAAGGACTTGGTAATCATATACAATAATGGAACCTATGGTAGGTGTGGGGAAGTCCCACAGAGGGTAAACTGAGCACTCGAGCTGAGTCTTTCAAGTGTGGCTCGTCAAGGTGGTTCTCGATTGACCACCATACCTCTCGGGCTCAAAACTGTTTGCCAACGCAGTGGGGGAAAAAGAATTAAAGGTAATTGTAGAGAGTCTGATATCCTGGAACAATTCCACAGAGCTATGGGCCCCTCACGATTCTTTGCGTTTCGGCGGAGAGAGAACACCAGAATACAAAAAGTAGTTGGTTCCGCCTTCCTCAGGGCAGCAGTGATGAGTTCTGCAAAGCAAACGGGAAGTCTCATAAAAAGATCAAGAAATAAATGTGGTATAAAAGGAAACAACATATGTTGTTGCTCAGATGGGTGTTCGAATCGACTTGTCAATAGGTGAATATAGATTCAGTAGAGAGGAAAAGGAATTACTTCTCTACAGGGAGCGAGGTTCCATACTAAGCTCTGTGACATTAATATCAGATATAAAAAGTACGTAATCTCCTTGTAATCACCCATGCACCAAAAAGCAAAAAAAGGAAAAGGAAAATGGGCGTCACCGTGAATGGGTCTGGACCATGCACTGGTTAGTGAAACCAAATAGATGTGGCGGAAAAACCTGAATACCTTGCTAGGGGTCGGAAGTTCTAGGCGTATCTTATTGCAGTGTGTGGGTTGCTCAGAAACACACTGCCTAGCTGGCACGACCGTGTGGGCGTCTATGGGTGATGGGCATCCTGGAGGGTTGTCTGGAGATGAGAGGTGCAGCGTGAGACAGGGAGAGAAATTAACAAGTACAATAGTTATATTCAGACAGTAGATGTCAGTTCACTGATGTCTGTATGCAGAAATATAATGCGTGAAGTGATTACCTTAAAAGTGGATTCCATGCATGTTCCTCGGTGCGGAGGTCAGGCTTCCAAAATGATGGATACGCGCTGGGCAGCACAAAATGGTGGGTACTTATAAACGTGTGGTGCCAAAAAAGGATTTGCATGGGCCTGTAGCTGACCGGACTTGGATGTAATGTGGACCCAGGAAGGAAGAAAGGAAGAAGAACAAAGGGGGTGAAATGAGAGAGTTACTTATGATAACTTAGGATTAGTGTTTAAATTGAAAGCACAAGGGAGCAGGCATATAAATGCTGTATGGAAGGTCTGTCATACCTGTGTACAGATTAACTGGATGATCGCGCTCGGGTGACCGTGGAGATGATGCCAGTGAACAAGCGTACAATCCACATGCTCAGAGCTGTCTGCTACGATCTGAGCCTGGTCCTGAAAATCTCCAGCGCGTACAAACTGAGAGCGGTGAGGTGGAGCGCTATAGCGTCCGTCCGGGCACGAATGTTTGTGGCTCGGCGGTCTCTGGAGGGCCGGTCTCGCCTACCAGTTCACGGATTGGTTGTGATGTATGCGGAAGGAGGAAAAATTTCCTCTCCGCCAGTGTTCTGATTGGTTGCTCCGTGTGTGGGACACGAACAATGAAGCACCCAATCACCAGTCGCCTAGAACCTAGGAAAAGGGGCTTGTCGCGAACTCCTGTTATTATTGGTACTTGCCCACACAGCAGCGAAAACGCTAGAATGGGGGCAGGTAGTTCCCGTCTGGCAAGCAGAAAAATACATGGAGCCCCAGACAGGAAGACAGTAGACGTCTCCGATCAATTACTCCCTTCGGGTAAAATAAATACAATTATGTATTTATACAGTGTGTGGTGGCCCGTATTGTAAGCGGGCACAGCTTACATGTGAAAGACATCCGTGTGTTGGATCGGTAAGTCTGTGATGGCACTCAACTAGTGGTGTATATGATCGTAGATTGCATGAAAAATCAGAGTGGGGTCACACACTATGCTACGGTGGTGTGACCCAAAAACTGTGAATACCGCGGTACATTTCCAACTGAGGTGTATACATATGGATGTACCTCAGTGTACCACAAGGTCGAGATAGGATATAGGACCAGAGGATGGAGCCGGAAATAATGGTTCCAAGCTCCGTTGTAAGTGGTAATGGCTAGCAACGATGCCCTAGAAGAAGCCAGACAATCGAATGAGTGCAATGTGCCCCGAGGTCCAGGTGGCAACCTGAAGCTTATCGCACTAGAGTACGTGCGCCAAATGTATGCGCTAGATGGATCCCAGAGTGCCCAAAAAAGGCAAGAGAGGGATGAAACCAAACAAAAAGACCTTTCCAGGCTATTGTTGGCAAAAGGAGAGGCATGCATGCAATATGGTGTTCATGTAGAAAGGGTATGCATTTCGTTGAGGCCATTCTCATAGGTGTCTAGGCGGTAAATCCATCTACTCCCCAGATTCAGAAGCCTAGTCTGGATATTAGGACCTTGATTGATTTTCTCCAGGACCCACCACTGGAGGTCATCGGCAGTATGTCGAGCCTCCAAGTAGTGGGCCACTAGGGGGGATGGAATGTGTTTACATCGAATCTTGGACCGGTGTTCAGAGATTCTGGTTCCAATTCTTCGCATGGTTTGACCTACATATCTGTGTCCACACGGGCACTCGATGTAGTACACTACCTGACTGCTTTTGCAGTTAGAGAGATGTCTCAGGACCCATTCCCTCATTCCAATGGGGAAAGTTTGAATTTTCTTGGTAAATCTGCAGACCGAGCAGGACCTACACGGATAGTGGCCTGTCATCTTGCGTAAATTCCAAAGTCCCGGTTGTGGGGTGTCTCGCACATACAAGGAATGCACTAAGTGTACCCTGATGTTTCTTGCTCGTTTAAAGGCGAATCTGGGAACCGGTTCATCTGGCATCTCAAGTTTGACTATTGGCCAGTATTTGTTGATCACCTTTTTGATCTTCACGGAGAAGGGTCCATGTGTTGTAACTCACGTGGTTTTGTCTAGCTGCATCGGAACCAGAATACTGTTCTGTTCTAACAGTATATCTCGATCTGTAAACCTTGCTCTGGTTTTAGCTGTTGAGATACGTTTTTTGGGATACCTTCTATGTCTAAGTCGACTCGCCAGTAGGTCAGAATTGGCGTGAAAATCCTCCACTGATGAGCAGTTCCTGCGAATACGTAAATACTGTCCGTATGGAAGGTTCTGTTTTATGTGTCTTGGGTGATCGCTGCTGAAATGCAAAAGCGTGCTGCGATCAGTGGGTTTCCTATATAAATTACATGTAAGTTTCCCTTCCCGCTCTGCAATTTGGAGCTCTAGGAAGTGTATCGTGTTTCTGTCATATTCCACCGTAAACTGAATATTTCTATTGCAGCTGTTGAGCCATTCATGAAAGTTCTTAAGGGACAGTTCATCCCCTGACCAAAGAAAAATGATGTCATCAATGTATCTTTGCCATTATTGAATGTTAGTTTGCCACGGATTGTCCTCATGAAAGATGTATTTGTCTTCAAAGGATGCCATAAACAGAATGGCCAGGCTCGGGTCAAAAGTAGCGCCCATGGCTGTCCCCTTTATTTGTAAGTAGAACTGGTTGTTAAAAGTAAAAAAGTTCTTACAAAGGGCTAAAGTGATGAGTTCAATGATGAACTCGGACGGAACACGGGACTGAGTATTGTTCAACGTGAGGTGTTCATAGATGCAATCTATTGCAGCTTCCTGTGGGATGGAGGTATACAATGCTTTGATGTCCATTGTAACCAGGTATTGATGATTAGGGTTGAAAGGTAGATTCTCAAAGATTGTGTGTGTGTGGTATATCGTAAATATGATCTCGTCTTCATGCTTAAAGGTTTGAGAAAGAAATCTACAAATCTGCAAATGGGTTCTAATGGTGACCCACATCCTGACACTATGGGCCTCCCTGGTGGGATTAGAGCATTTTTGTGGATCTTGGGAAGGGCGTACAAACATGGAGTACGCCCTTGTGATGTTGTCAGAAAAACTGCTTCCTTCTCTGTGATCCAGTCTCTTTCTACAGCGAAAGAGATCTCTGTGGTAATTTCCTTGGTGGGGTCTTTCTTCAACAGGCGGTAGCTGCTATGGTCTTCCAGAAGGTTCATGACCATCGCAGAGTATTGCGAGCTGATCACCAGGACGATCCCGCCGCCTTTATCTGCTGGCTTGATTATTAGGTTCCTGTTACTGGCCAATTGGTTGAGGGCCACTTTCTCGCCTATTGTCAGATTTTGGCGGATAGGATTTTTGTTTTTCTGCATCTGTTTAATTTCCCTCTGGACACACTTTTCAAATGTAATGAGGTCGCGTGAGGTTTGACTATCCTTGGGAGTAAAATCAGAGGGTAAATGTAACCCTGTATCGGTTTCACCTGCTTGTTCCCCCTGGTCTTTGAAGAAGGCTCGTAGTCTCAGAGTCCTGAAAAAACGTCTCATTTCCATTTCTGTGGTGTACCAATCGGTCATCGTAGTGGGTACAAAGGATAAGCCTTTCTACAGGACCGAGCTCTGGCATGGTATCAAGGTTACTTCTGCCAGATTAAAGATAGGTAGAAGGTCACTACTGGAAGCTATCGTTGGCGTATCCACTGTCATGGGCGCCTGCGTGGTCCCAGGTATTGCATGTGCCATGGTGTGGGGTACATTGGTGGTCCCCATTCTCCCCCTTGTCCTCCTCTGCCTAAAAAAGGAAGCTGTTTGGGTGGAGGTATTTGAAAGTGGGGCTGAGCAAATTGCGGTGTGTACGGTTGGAAATTATGATTCGAGCTGCTGCCTGATGAATTGCTGCTAGAGCCTGAGAAGGTGACCCTGTGTCTCCCTCCTCTCCATCTTGCTTGGTGTCCACTTCCCTGTTGTTTCAATTTATTATTGTAGTCATCGGAGGTATAGGGATAGACTACCTCTGTTTTGAAGTCTTTAATGTCTTTGTTAAGTTTATTTGTTTTCCTAGATAAAGTGTTAAGCTTAAACAGTTCAAATTGTTTGTTGACCTCATTCAGTTGGTCCTGGGCATTAGAGATGAGGGTGCTAGTTTTAAATTAGGTTTCCTCTATATCCAGCGTTTTGAAAAGTTATGTGCTTATACGTTGGGCAGTAGTAATGGTGAGTGCCATTAAATCTCGGCTGCACTTAGTTGCAATGCAGCTAAAATTGATCATGTATTCCTTATCTTCAAGAAACAAACGGGGTTTGTTCCTAACCATTAACCCCTCAGGGATTATACTCGATCTCAAATATTCTTTCAGAAAGTGTCCATGTAATTCGGTTCGAAAAGCTTTCTTTTTCAATTTCAATAAGTCTTCACTCGTGTTGGTAGAGACACTCGGTTGGTTCGGATACGGTGGATCAAAAATTGAGTGGCCACAAATTAATTCAGAGATTTCTTCTTCTGAAAAGCTAAGAGTGGCACTTTATGCCATATTCTTTGACTAAACCAGTGACGGTATTCCTGGTGGTGGTGATAGGTGCATGGGTGAAGGGTATATCAAGGGGATAGATGAAAGTACAACTTAAATAGAGGGTTAAAAGACACAATTTTTCCTCAAAGAAATAATCATGTAATGTATGCTCCGACGGGGAAAGGTTATTGTGTGGGTGCAGCCCCTGTCTGGAGTGTCCTAGACCGAACAGACAACAGTAGTTGTCAAACAAAGGGAATCATAGATATCGAGCCACCCGGAGGTGGGGTCGGTCTGCCCCGCGGACGGCAACAGCAAACTCGGGCGTATATGTTATAGACAGAAAAAGGGGGGTTGTTGCTGTGCCAGAAAAGAGGGACTGGGTTAAATAAATTGGGGTAACCTCTCAAAGTCGACCTCTATTGGTCCTGAAAATTGATTTCTATTCTGGAGTACAAATATTCATTTGTTGAATTGGAACCAATCGCATTCAAACCTATTGACAAAAAGATCAGAACACCTCAAGGGTTGGAGTGTTAATTAAATTTAGTAATCAAAGTAAATCAACAAATATATTCCAGAGTAACGAAAAATCCAACATCAAACATACAAAGACATATAAAATCACATAGAGTAGTTTTTATGTTAATACAAAGAGAATTCATGTGTTGGTTCAAAAACAGTACAAACTACAATTTCTGTTGTACAAAGAACTAATATGAATCATAAAGCTAGAGGTAACACCAAGGGAAACCAAGGAAGGGAGGGGGGGTATGGTGGTCAATTGAGAACCACCTTGATGAGCCACACTTGAAAGACTCAGCTCGAGTGCTCTGTTTACCCTCTGTGGGACTTCCCCACACCTACCATAGGTTCCATTATTGTATATGATTACCAAGTCCTTAATGTTGTAATTGTTTGCAATCTCTGATATTTTCCCCATATTCCCCCCACCCCCCTTCCTTGGTTTCTTTGTAACCCCCCACCCATTTTGTGAGGCCAAAAACCTCTGGTCATCTTCAACCCCACTCCCTCCTTCACCCCTCACAACACGGACCTTGCCAAGAAGGGTCACTTCCAGCTTCACCTCCTCAGAGGTATTCTACATTTTCTCACTGTCTCCCAGAAGCTCACTGTTTCCCGAGCCCTGGTTCTCTCCCCAGCCCCTCACCTCTGTCATACTGGAAGAACAACAAGAAAGCACTGTGCATGACACTTGGTATTTTCCCAATACTACATCGAAGATATGAAAGACGTTATGCGCTCTGACAATTGTATCGAATGTACCCTCAAACTGATGTGGTAGAAGGAAATCTGCAGACACCACTGGACATAGAGGAGCTATGGCAGGTGTAAAGTGATGCTATGAAGAGAAGAGACACACTGAAACGATATGCGAATACTTAAAGAAGGAAGATGTAACTGAAGTAACTAAGTAAACTAAGTAAACGGATATGAAAATACGAAGAAATCATATATGCTGACAAGATGAGTGAGAAAAAATGCAATAGATGTAAAAACGTAGAAATGCCAGGTAGGTGAGAAATATAGAAGTTTGCTAAAAGTAGGAAACATAACGCAGGTAAAGCAGCCATGTTGAGAAAATGGTTGTCAGTTTCATGGAATAGTAAGCTAAGAAGCTTGAAGGTGAAAACCAAGGATGCAGAGCTAACAGTCGCTGCAATACAGCTTTGGCAAGAACAAAGGGTATTTGCTTAGCTCAGGATGAAGGATGCCGCAGCTAGAAAGAACTGCAAGGTAGAAAGGTAGTCGAAGAGGATAAACCATGTAAGTAGGACATATTTCTCTTAGATTAAGTAAATGAGTGAACATTTGCAATTGCCAAGTATTGGGCAATTAAAGATGCAGAAAGCATATGCAAGACAGAGCAACCAATGGTCAAGAGGAGTAATAACATCCAATTTAATTGAATTAAATAGCACTAAATAGAGGGATAGTAGGACAAAATCATGGTCTCCTCACACGTGGTGCAAGACCAGAAAACAAGACCTATTCATGAAGGCTTCAGACAAAGATAGCAATGTACCTACAATCCCTTAAAAGTTCTGGCGATTAGAACAGTCAGCAAGGTCAACTACAAAGAAGAAGCCTTGGCTTAGGGCCAACTGATGAGAGATGGTAGGCTAATTATCCAAGTAGGCTGTGGTCTGATGTTATTCTCCGCACCTGGGTTTTATTTTGTTTACGTACTGCTAACGAGCCAAATGTCCAAGGTTGGAGGAGAGTGTCAACCAATCGGGATGGCCGATGTGATGATGGACAATACATTGTTGCAAAAGCCAATCTGTTGTTATTATTCTATTATCTGTATTATATGAAGAGGTAGCTCAAGGCGTGCCTATTTGATAAGTGACAGCCAATGATGTTACTAACCATTATGTATACTATAGGTATATATGTTCCCCTAACCAATCCCTCCTTTCATTTGGTTTTTACTGTTTGCCACGTAGAATGACATTATAGCTGTATAAAGCCTTTTGTGTTTTGTATAAAGCCTTAAGCAGCGACTTGTTATGCTTGCCAGATTTCCCTACTTTATTCAGCTGATAATAAAGTAGCGTTTAGCCCTATTATTTGAGTTTGTCCTGTTAATTGGGCCTGAAATCCGCTATTCTGGTAATCCCGTCCAGCACTTGGTACACTCCAGGTGCTACTGCACAGCATGATGTCCAATAAGAAAGTGTGTGCACAGGATGGGTGGATGCACAGCACAACACACAGTGGCTATCCAATGTTACTTTGGGTTGCTATGGTATCAGGGGAGGAATGGTGCCGGAACAAGATGGAGCGCAGCTCCAGCAAAAACTGTCTTGCCCGAGTGCCATTCAACAAGGCCCAAACGCTGTCCCTCGTGCAGATGAGCAGCGTACATTTTCACAGACTGCATCTGAAAGTCATCCTTTTCTCAACATCCCAAACTTAAACGAACTGTCCAAAACGTTATATATGTCTCAAGCTTTGCACACATTTTACTGTCAGGGTGGCTATTCTGACAGAGGAAATGAGCATGGTCAGAACAAGCGAACGTTTTACTTACTAGCACAGGCATGTCTGATAAATTGATGGTCATTCTTATGTTCCCAAAATGCACTTTGTTTTTATGCAAGGCAGACAGCATTCTATATACAGGGCAGCACATCATTCGACACTTAGCTCCGCCCCAGAGTCCTGCCCACACCACTGACAATCTGGCCCCATTCCTGCCTACACCGCTGACAATATGGACACTTCCTGCGTGAGCATGATGGGGGGACGGAAGTTCCCTCAGTACATTTTGCCTATTTCCAGCACTGTATGGTACTAACCTTATCATGGATTCTGCTCCAGGAGGAAAACATCACTATTACATTCTGTTCCAATGCGGGTCGTTTCTAAATGTGTGTGCCAGAAACCATGTAAAATCAAATGGACTGCCCTTCTGTCTCTGTGGGTTGCCCTATTTTGAATAAATGTCTCCTTTGTTCTCAATCTTTCCTGCTGTTCTTACTCTTCTCTCCTACTTTGTACTTGCCAGTTCTTGTTCTGTACTCCTCGTCCTGCCATTTTCTTTTTCTTTTCTCGGCACCCTCCCATCTGAGCTGTGTTTGCTCCCGGTGCTTTCCTCTTACGCTCTCCTTTGCTTTTACCCTGAGCCCTCTGTCTGCTTGATACTCAAGTTCTTTTCTTTCCAGCTTTCCCAAACAGTGACCGAATGCTGAAAGCCATCTTATCTCATTGCCCAGTATCTCCTGGTCCTCCTTTGGCTCATCACCTTAAGATTCATTTTGTTTAAAATGCCCATCAACCATGTGTAAGGGGTGGAGGTTTCAGGGATAATAAAGATGTTAGTGTGCCGCCATAGATTTAGGGGGAAGGACAATGTGATATGGGTTACTTGTGTTCCCACACCTGAGTTATTGACACAATAGGGTAATCCAGCCTCGCATAGACAGACCGCGAATGGGAGAAATGCTGAATAGCAGGTGCATGGGCCAGACCGGAGCATGGGCCAGACAGGAGCATGACATGGGCCAGACCGGAGCATGGGCCAGACAGGAGCATGGGCCAGACCGGAGCATGGGCCAGACAGGAGCATGGGCCAGAATACATAATCCATGCAAATCAATGGGAGCCGAAAGGTGAATACTGGGCCCCAGAACGAACATACATGACGCTTAATTAAGAATCAACACAACTTTAGTGACAGATTTGCCTAAACTTGCACATGGACAACACTGTAACAGGGTGGGTTGGTTTGTATTGATGTACCATGCAGGGCTGCAAAGCAGGGTTACAAACAGCACTTGGCTTTGAAATGTCTGCTTTATATCAGCAAAAATGATCACTCAGGATTGTTTTCTCTGCCAGCACAGCACAGAAGATTTTCAACATTCTTTTTATTTCTCTCTTCACCTATGAACACTTTTACAGGTACGGCTGTAAATGGGCACAGAATTTAATTTTGCACACAGTTTCACTATTTCCCCAACCACACAGCTTCTGGGACTGCTGCCCTGCTTTTCCACGTCTCTTTAAATATCTCTCTTTTAGTCCCTATCTTCCCTTCTCTCTCTCCCTCTCTCTCCCTCCATCTGTCCCGCTCTTTCTCCCACTCTCTTTCTCCCTCTCCTCTGGAAAGTCCTGGAGGCTCCCTTTGGTTTGGAAAATGCCCAACACACTAAATTATCCAGGGATACCAGATACTGACAAATTTACAGTGACATTTAGCGTTAGGTCCCTTTTTTAAAACAGGGCTTTTCTACAAAATAACAGTTGATTTACAATCCACAGGACTCCTGCTCTGGCTCTCACCGCTCAAAACCACTGGGGCCAAGTCGGCCCACAATTCTGTGCAGGAACAGTGAAAACAGTTTACTGGCAAAGTAAACTTATTTACAGAATATTTCAGAGCCTTAAACTGTGTCACAAATTGCTCCAATGAAGACTAAACTGTTCAAAACCCCCGGGCAACAGACTAAAATAGCCAAATCATGGCTTAGCACAACAAACACGGAGCATTACAGAAACTCCAAGAAGTGACCCTTATAATGTGGAAATTCATTGTCATAAAAGAAGGTATAGAAATTAAGTCAGAAAATGTAATGGGTGAGTGTAGTAACTCCTTTGCTGGAGAGTCAGTAGAAGAGGCTGAAAAATGCTATAAAAACAGAGTGAAGGGCATTCAGGCCCTGGGGGCGTGGTTTGACGCAGAGGGTGAAGGCCCCCTGAATCTGCACCTCCTGCCCGCGATATTTCTTTACGCATGTCCGCGATGCCTCATTAACACATTTTTCAATACAAAACAGTCTCTGGTGATAGTGCCTTACCCGGGGTGTTGAATGATAGAATTTTTCTGACATATTGCTGGCCTCTACGCTACCACAGAAGTGCTGCATTCTGCTGCAGATGCTGCCTACACAAGAAACCAAGAAGCCGACACTGCTGAGGAGACACTCTGCAGACCTCGACAATCTACACCGTGCATTTCCAGAGCTAGGCCTCTCTCCTATGCCACCTACTGGACGGACAATATAATGGATAAAATAAAACAGAAAGGAAAGCATACATAAAGCCTACAATAACTAAAACACAGTGAGGCTTCTTTTGCTCATTTCTATCAAATACATTGTGACTGTATATGAACTGTGCTCTCCTGATATCTTCCAGTTTACCATTTCACTGGACGACTGCTCTCACCACCACATATCTTCTATTGGGACAAACTACATATTTGTGGACTTATCATAATAAACTGCGCCATTGTTCACTATGGCTTCTGGGAGAGGTGGACAGAAGCATACACAGATCAAAAAAGACCTCCAAGCCACTTTATCTTTGTCCACACTTAAAAGGCCCAAAAGTGACTCTACTCCACCATCTACTCTACATCCTTAGACCCCTCTAAGGAGATGCTTCTACAAGAGATTAGGTCACTAAAACCTTTCATTGAGACCACCAATAAAAAATTGCAGCAACCTGATGACAGGTGGGGCGCATTTGAAAATAGAATGGATGAGGAGTAAGTCTTGTTGAAGACATCTCTCCTAGAATTCTCCTGCTTAAAAACACTGTTAAAGAGCTCCAGAAGCACAATGAAGAATTGGGAAATCAAGGAAGACGGAACAATCTCTGTATTTCGGGCCTGCCTGAAGGATGTGAAGGGAAATAAGTAATTTTGTTCCTAAAAAAATCCTTTTGGGCCTTCTCCATATCCCACCAGACATTAATCTCAATATTCAACTGGTGCACCACATTGGGCCATGAAAATCCACTCAATCATCTCATCCCATGCCACGCACTCTAATATTTGTACTATTGGAGTGCATGCAACTGCAATTTATCATCTCCAAGGCGAAGGAAAAAAACACTCATCTGACAGGGCAGCAGAATATTTCTCTCTGAGGATGTAGCAAGAAAAACAGCTCTACGAAGGTAATTTGTCTCTGATTGTCCCGCCCTAAAACAACTCAAAGTAAGATATGGCCTTTTTCATCCATGTTCTTTCAAAGACACATCCAATGGGAAAAAGTTTGTCTTCAATGACCCTGCTGACCTCAAGGCCTTTATAAGATCCCTTAAAGCGGACAGTATGGACACTTCTACGCCGCTTGCTCCTCTGCTTTCGGCACTTGAAGCTTCACCTATGCTCCCTCACACTATGATTGCATTGTTTCTGTTTTGCTTCGCGGATCCTGATTTGATATCATTTTTGTTTTGGTATATTTTGCGGGTGGGGTATTGCTGTTTGGGGTCCCTTCATTCTGTAGGGCTCTTCAGAAGTCCTTCTAGGTAGCACATAGCTCTCAACTTCATATCACTCTCCCCCTGTACTATTTTGACATTTGTCTTAACTTTCATATATCACTACCTCGCATTCTTTTTATCCCGCTCAACTTATTTAATTCTGATGAACGGTCATAGGAAATGTCAAGATGGTACACTCCCCTTCTTTCCCTATGTTTTTTCCCTATTTGTCATGTTGACTTTCAATATGGTACATTGGTCATCTATTAATGTTATCATGCATATCTTTTCCTTTTTGCCTCTTCCATGTTGTTATCCTTATTCCTTCACTATATTTAATATGCATTCTTCATATACTTTTATCAAAAGTGTTTAGTAGGTTATAATGACATTTCCTTTCTTGGAATGTGAAAGGGATTAATAATCCAATCAAAAGATGCAAGGTTCTTGCTCAACTTAAAAGATTTCGCCCCTCTGTCGCCTGTATTCAAGAGACCCACCTATCCATGATCGAATCAATGAAATTGAAATCACTTTGGGTTCAAGATGTGATTGCCAGTGTGCATGTAGCAAAAGGAAAAATGGTGTGGCTATACTTATCAATAAGAACTTACCCTATAGGATTGTTAGTCAAGGTACTGATAGCAATGGCAGGTGAGTATGGGTCCAATTACAAATAGGGGAAAATGTTATATCTATTAAATCTATTATGAATTTATATGGTCCTACTGCATCAGACCCGAGTTTTTGGGACTCTGTGAAACAAAACATATTACAATCTGACTTTAATAATGTTTTAGAAGCATTCATGGATATGAAATCCAAGTGCATCTTCAGAGGCTCCAAATCTCATGACTCATTCATTCCCTGTGTTTCGGAAGTGGGTCTGGTGGAGGCTTTTTCACCCCTCAGATTTCTATTTCACGTTTCACTCACTACCCCATAACACCCTCTCATGTCTGGACTATATTTCTGTCACTAAATCATTAACACACACAGACGTTGACTCCCTTATTGCCAATATTATCATTTCAGATCATGCCCCTGTTAGAACCACATGATTTCCTTAATATTCATAAGCATTCCAGTAGATGCCGTTTCAATAACATATTGTTACAAGACAAGAAATGTGTTGAATCATTCTCCAATTTCCAGCAACAATTTTTTTTTGACAATAGAGATGAGAATACCTCTACGGTTAGTAATTGGAACTCATTCAAGGCAACAATAAGAGGACACTTCACCCAGTATGTTAGTCGGAAGAAGAAAGAATATAAAAAGGAACTAAATTAATTGTTTCTTGACCTTACTAAAGCTGAGAAGATGTACTATCGGTCCCCTTCCCAATTAAAACTCCAGAGCGTTTTGTCATTACCTATCCAAATCAGCAAAAAACTAACGGAGCAGGCATGCAGTACTATCCTGTTTCCAAAGGCACTCAAAGACTCAGATCCCCCTAAAAAACTATAGACCTATCTCTTTAATAAATGTTGAATGTAAGATATTTGCTAGAATACTTGCCAACAGATTTGAATCTTTCCTTCCCAAACTAATTAAATCAGACCAGGTTGGTTATGTCAAGGGCAGAAACATCTCTTCAAATGCAAGGCTTCTATTCAATGCTATCCATTTCATTGCAAAAAATAAAACAGATAAACAAGCATTTGAAGCCATTGCACTTAATGCAGAAAAAGCCTTTGCTAGGGTTAGTTGGGATTTCCTGTTCCAATCTTTGCGATGGCATGGTTGTGGTAAAGGATTTATTTCTTTAGTCAAACTTTTATATTCTAATGCCAAATCTATTTTTATTAATGGTCAATCGTCTACCTACTTTCCCCTTAAAAGGGGCACAAGACAAGACTGTCCTCTATCACCCATTCCATACATTTTATCGCTTAAACCCTTACAAAAATGCATTGGAAACGATATGCATATTGGGTGTAACTTGTGGCAAACAAGAAATCAAAATTGCGGCATATGCTAATGATATCCTCAGTCTTCTAAAAAAAACAAAAGATCATATTCCCTGTTTATTATCAGTATTACATGAGTTCTCCTTAGCTTCTGGGTATATCATTTAAACAAAGATAAATCAGAAATGTTACCCTTAAATTAATTCTGCCTCTAACACGGAATAGATGTGTTTGGCTTTAAGTGGTGTGACAGCTCACTTAAATATTGTGCCCTTCTTTATACCCCTTCCACTCGTAACACTATAAAACTTAACTCCTAATCTCTTCTTCATCGACTCAAAGAACTTACCCCTCTTTGGTCTCCCTTATATCTATCTTGGTGGGCACACCTAGAAACCATCAAAATGATCCTCTCACCCATTATTCTTTATTACTTACAAATGCTTCCTATCCCCCCTTCAGGTTTCTTCACTGCCATCAACTCTATCTTGCTACATTTTTGTGGAGAATAGGTCAAAATAAAAGAATTTCCATTAGTAAACTTAAAGCCCCCTTTGAACATGGCGGTGTCAAATTTCCTGACTTCAAAGGCTATCATAATGCCTTCTTACTTAAACAAACATGAATTTGGCTCACCTCCTCGGATCTTGATGACCTCCCTACCGAGTTAATTCTTGAAAAAGTATTGGCAGCTACCATCAACATTCATGATTTGGTTTATGTGTTTGGGTCTATTTCCTCTAAATTTACTAGCCCTATCAAAGCCTTCACGTGTGCGCTTCGAGCCTTCCTCTACCCATCGATTGGCTCTAGGGCTCTTACGGTCTCACTGTTTCTTTGGTACAACAGGTCTATCACACTCCATGGTAGGCCGCTATATAGGAAAACCTGGCTTCGCAAGAGTATCAGATTTATACATCAGATTTGTCATGCTACAGGCTGGAAATCCTTCCAAGATCTTAGAAGGACCTACTCCCTTCCCTCATCAGATTTTAAATTTTACAACAAATTAGTTAATGCTGGCCTTGATAGCTATTGATATTGATATTTTATTTATATCGTGCTCATACACAGGTGTTTCAGAGCGCAGCGAGGCAGGGGAGGGGAACAAGGGAGATCAAAAACAACAATCTTACTAGGCCCAGTGACATATAGAACGTGCAAGTGCAGGGGAGAGGGAAAGTGCAGGAGGGAGGGGGAAAAGTGGAAAGTGCTAAGCAAGGGAAAGTAATAACAACAAAGTGGTAGTGCAGCCAGCAAGTGGCAAGTGCTAGGTTTAAGATGAAAACAGGGAGTGTCTGATAAGTGCAGAAAAAGGGTGGGACTGTAGGGTTGTATTGTATTGTATTGTATGAATATTTATAAAGTGCAACAAAGACCCAAAGGCGTTGAGGTAAGAACCACCAGAGAGGAGGGGAGGCACAGATTAGAACAGATATGTTTTAAGCTGTGGAATATGTAGAGGGCCTGGATGCTCCTTACATGCAGAGGGAGAGCATTCCACAAAGTCGGAGCTAATACAGAAAAGGATCTGCCACCCGCACCTGTGAGCGACGAAAGTGGGGGACAGTCAGCAAGAACTGATTGGCCGAGCAAAGATCCCTCTTAGGTTGTTAGAGAGACAGCTTCGGCTGAAGAAATTTAGCACCCATGGAGTGAATAGCGCGGTGAACCATACATCGGACCTTGAACTTAACCTTGTCCTAATGGGCAGCCAATGAAGTTGCCGAAGTAGGTACTGACAATGGGATAGTGTCAGGGCGTTAAGAGCCAGCCTAGCCGCCACATTCTGGAGGATCTGAAGACGTTGGATCAATACATCTGGTTGGCCCAGAGATACAGTAATCAATAGCACCCATAATGGCTGCAGTAACAATTTTGCTCCTGGCCACACTAGGGAGAAACGGAAGCACCTTCTTCAGAACCCTACGTTTCTCAAAGCCACTCCGGCAAATCGCAGAGATTTGTGCCTCTCTCGAGCCTGTCGTCATGATCTTGAATCCAAGACTTTTTACAACCGTAGTGGGTTTGGGGCAAGGTCCCAGGCAAATAGGCCAGTAGTTAGGAGTCCAACTATTGGATACCTGGCCAATCACTAGTATCTCCGTTTTTTCCCAGTTCAATTTGAGCCAGTTTTCAGACATCCAATGAGACACTGCTGAGAGGCAGGCTCTCAAAAGTTCAGAGAGGCTTTCTTTAGGAGAATTAAGATGGAAACAAATGTGAGTATCATCTGCGTACATAATAAAAATGCACACCAAAACTGGCAATAAGTCTGGCAAGGACGGCCATGTATAAATTAAAAAGCAGAGGGGAGAGCACTCATGCCTGGGGGACTCCGCAGTCAACCACTGTAAGGAGGGAAGTAAAAGGAGGGCGAGACACCACTTGGGTGCGACCAGACAAAAAAGAAGAGAACCATTTCAGGGGCACTCCTGAAACACCAGCATCCCCTAAACACTGTAACAATCTGTGGTGATCAATGGTATCAATGGCCACGGAGAGGTCGAGTAAGATAAGAGCACTCGTCTCTCTGCAGTCCTCTGCCAGCACAATATCTTTGTGGAGCGCAATCATAACTGATTCTGTACCCATACCAGGTCGAAAACCCGCCTGCAATGGGTGAAGGATGTCATTGGCCTCGAGAGCTGGGGGTAACAACTGATTCCAACAATTTAGTCAAAGTGGGGAAGGAGCTCAATCAGGCGGTAGTTTTCTGCCGCTGAAGGGTCCAAGTGAGGCTTCTTAAGTAGCGGGGAAGACACAGCATGCTTGACGGAGGGGGCAATGAATCAGGTATTACACGTATATTGAAGCGCCTCGATAATCAGTAGACCCAGATTCGAGGACAGGTCCTGCAGAATTCACAGAGGAATGGGATCTGCGGGAGGAGCAGATTTTAACTTTAGAAGTGCATCAGTTACTAAGCCTTCTATGATGGTAGCAAAGTTAAACATACTAGGACATTTGACAACCGGGCAGTTCAGGAGTGCAGAAGAGCCGGGATA
Source organism: Ambystoma mexicanum (assembly GCF_040938575.1). Lineage (NCBI taxonomy): Eukaryota > Metazoa > Chordata > Amphibia > Caudata > Ambystomatidae > Ambystoma > Ambystoma mexicanum. The sequence continues at coordinate 586,482,404 of NC_090935.1, forward strand.
AATAACTCTCTCAGTGCATATCTTCTCTCTTATTGCACACATTATATTATGAAAAAAAGAAGCGATAAGATCACAATGGGATTGTGAGCAGGTAGCCATAGAAGGAGCTTGGACAGGAGTAGTAAGCTCTTTAGCAACCGCAAAGAGCTCCTTAGAAGAGAATGATGCCTTAAGGATACGGTCAGCATAATGCTGGGTTTTAGCTGCTTCAACAGTTTTGATAGTGATTCCGAGCTTGAGTATATGCCAACTTAGAATCGAGGTCGAATATTAAGCACCACTTCCGCCCCAATTGACGGCATTTCTGTTTGAAAAACTTAAAATCCAGAGAATACCAAGGGGCTGAAGGCGCACAGCGCATAGAAAACAGCTGGAGAGGAGCTAGAGCATCTGCTGTGTCCTTAAGAGCTGCAACCAAAGCATTACAATTGTTCAATCTATTGTTTTTATTTTGTTAAGTAGATTCAGTAACAGCATTGGAAATAGCCTCAATGGGAACCTTGGACCAGCACCGTTGAAATTTCATAGCGGGGGGGATTTAGCCTTAGGAGAGAGATAGGGTAAAGCAAAAGGAATCAGGAAATGGTCAGACCAAAGCGTGGGCAGAGAGTCAAAGACCTGGAGACCCGATATATTTGAGAAAATTAAGTCAAGTTGATTTCCCCCAGTATGACTGGAGCTTTGGTTATAAAGAGAAAGACCAAAGTGTCATGATCACTTCCAGGGTTTCTGCGTTAGGTTCTCTTGTCTGGGCCAGGAAGGATCAGATAGATGGGTTTTAGCATGGCAAACATGGGATTCTCACATTCCCCAGTACCAAGGTGACAATGGGCTCCCATAGAGATCCAATGTGTTCCATTCCCCTTAAGATGGCCGTCCTGCGGGTCACTGTCTAAGCAGTCATTGAGAACTAGCTGTTGGGCATAGAGGACTATAAAAGCCCCGCCTCCACAGTAATGCGTGCTTTGCGTTAGTTTCCACTGACAGCAGTGTAATGCTACCGGCGTTCAGCTCACAGACCTGCAGAATAATAGAAAAAAGTCATGTTATGAACTCGAATAGCTCACAGAAAATCCACAGACCTTAGTCTTCAACGTACCTGACCAGAGTTTTCGGCAGCAGCAGTCCTGCGACAGGTGACTTCATCCTCCGTAGTTCCGCAGTTCAGTCATCAGTCTTTGTTCACGGCCGCAGCTTGATTCTGAGATCCTCCGACCTCCGAAAAGTGACAAAAATAAAGGTATCATAGTTTATTAAAGAACATTACAGACTGGTGTGAATGAAAATAACAATACGCGCATACATACCTGAACCTCCGACAAGCTTTTTCCAAGCATTCCAACGCCTCACCTCACAGAAAAAAGCCATAGCTTCATAACGAAGGCACGCTATGCCACGTGCCTTTACCGAACTACACGCGCATACTTACCTCAAGAGTAGAAGCAGGAAGATTTAGAAAGAGGCTGTTGCAGTAATCCAAATCTAGAGAGAACCAGGGCTCGAGAGGTAGTGAGAGCTTCTGGGAGAAGGAGAGGAAAGGCAGAATACCTTTGAGGAGATGCAGTTGGAAGTTTGACTTTTTTGAGACATCAGAGATGTGGGCAGAAAAGGAAAGCGTGGAGTCGAAGATGACCCTGAGGTTCTTAGCCTCGCAGGTGGGGGTAGGAGGAGGACCAAGGGAGGCTGGACAGAGGAGGGCGAGGGTGTGCCGATGACTAGTATCTCAGTCTTGCTGGCATTCAGGCAGAGATCATTAGCAGCACGCCACTCCTGAATGGCAAACAGGCAGTCAGAGATGAGAGAAGGAGAAGATGTGGCCGAGGGAAGCCTGAAAATGAGTTGAGTGTCATCTGCATAGCACTGAAAATTGGAGCAGAAAATGGCAATTCAATGGCCGAGAGTTGCCAGGTATTAGTTGAAAAGCCAGGGTGAAAGATTAGACCCCTGGGGACACCACAGGTAGAGAGGAGATAGAGGAAAGGAAGGACCCAAGTTGGACCTGTGAGGGTCGATCAGAGAGGAAAGAGGTCAGCCAGGCCAGAGCCTGATTGGTGATACCCAGGTTGTCACGGAGCAGAGGCAGTTGAGCAGAATGGTGTGGTTGACCCTGTCAAAGGCAGAAGAGAGATCGAGTTGGATGAGGACAGAGGGGATGTTAGAGTCAAGGTTGGAGAGCAGATCTTCACAGATGTTCAGGAGAGCAGTTTCCATGCTTCTGGCAGCTCTGAAGCCAGACTGCTAGTCGTGGAGACAGCCAACAGAATCAGAGTGAAGATTAAGCTGCGAGATGGCCAGCTTTCCAGGTGTTTTCCCAAGAAGGGAGTGATAGAGATTGGGCAATAGTTTGCCGGGCAAGAAGGGTCCGCTGAGGGTTTTTTGAAAAGAGGGTGCACAAGAGAGTGCTTCAGAGGGGAGGGGAAGGCTCCTGAGGCGAAGGAGAGGTTGCAGAAATCAGCCATGGCAGGAGCAATGGTGTCAATATGGTCCTTGATGGTTTTGGAGGAATAGGGAAGAACCTGTTTTGACGATACTTTCATAGATCAGACTTTTCTAGAGATCTCGTCAGGGGAGAAAAGTGGAAAGGAAGATGAGGAGGGTGGGGGCTGGGGGTGGCTGCAGGAGGGCCAGCGTCCGCAGAAGGAGAAAGGAGAGGAGAGGATAGCTATGATCATTTTACTCAAAATTAATTTATTCTCAAACCCGCAAGAATCTTATTTATGACCAAAACTCCTAACTTCAAAGCCGCCCAATTGTACAAACTTTTGGGCATTAAAGACACTCCCACCGACAGATGGTAGATCCAATTTCAATGGGAAGCGGATTGTGGAGAATCATTTGATGATGTAACCTGGGAGTGGCTCTGGGTCAGGGTTAAATTTATCTCAACGTCGCCTAAAAAGTATTTCATTTTCTGCATAGAGCCTTTGTGACCTCAATACGTTTACTCAAAACTAAATATGGCACAGATGGGAATTGCTGGACGTGTGGAGATTATGGGTGGATCCTACATTCATATGTTTTTTGAATGCCCTTTTGTCCATACATTCTGGCAAGATGTGTGGTCTCTTCTTAAGACTAATTTTAAACTCAACCTGCCCCTATCATTCACAAATGTGTTGTGGGCAGCATTGCCCACGACAAGGAAATAACTCATTCCTCCCTTCTTCTGTATGATCTGTTCATTGATTTTGCCATCAAACCTATCACAGCCAATTGGAAGAATTCCAAAAATGTATCAGTCAATCGCTGGTGGATTGACATAGGTCACATATACAGACTCAAACACTGTATGGCATTGCGCCTCAAAGCAATATTCAAACATGATGGTAAGTGGATATGTTTTACAAATGATCTTACCTTTCACAATATGTCTACTCACAGTTCATGAATTTCCAATGTATAAAATGGTGTTTTTAAGGATGACTGTATCTTTCTTCACATCATTTGTACATGAATATCTCAACTGAAAGCTTGGAGAATCCGTTTTCCCTTGATGTATCCTGTTCGTTATGTGTATGTCTTCCCTAGTATATCCACCTAATATTATCACAATCTTAATAGATCATTCATTTTTCTTTTTTCCTATTATTCTTATTTAGTGGAGCTACATTACATTAACATGTTGCAGTTAAAGCTCTTTTGCTTAACTAGCTTTATCGTCTCCATATTAATTGTATTTCTATATACGTGTGTAATATTTCATGAAGAGACATAAGTATATTGATCTACACTTATGTATTACTGTTTTCACATTCTTAAATCTTTATACAATTATTAAACAAACAAAAAAAAGGCATTCAGGCACTGACATATCAATGGGAGGGGGAAAAGATGCTTTCTTGCATTATGGCTAAGGGGGAAACTAATTATTGGAAACTTGTTAAGACCAAAATTGCATTCCAATATTTAACCCAATCAAATCCTATTTCAGAATCCACTTGACACAGCACTTTATACAGTTATATGTACAATCCGCAGATTCATTATTAGACTGGGAAAGTTTGAAGAAGGAAGCCTGGCTTTTGAAACCTACAGTAAGTCAAATTGAAAATATTATAAAATCAAGTAGTAATTCAAGGGAACCAAGCCCAAATGGCCTTTGTAATAAAGTAATTAAGGGAGATCCCGAAATATGAGCGGGATATTTGGGCAGTCTTTTTCAATCAATCATTTCTTTAAAGAAGACCTTTGTGACTTGGAAAGTAGCACATTTAGTACCTATTTTTAAAAAAGGTGAGATGGGCGCTCCTTTAAATTCTAAGTTCTAGACTTTAAGGAAACGGACGCTAAATTGAACAACATTCTTATTATTAAAACAATGGAGAAATTGGAAGAATGGGGTCTGCAGGAGCATACAAGCAACACCTATGGAACACAGATTGGTGTCGCACTTGTGCCTCTGTGGGTGGGTATGACAAATACAATAGACTTATGACGGAACACAACAAGATAGTGGTGTGCACTCGATACCTTTGCAGAAATCCCTCATGGAAAATTGGGCAAACATTGTTAAGGTTTAGATTGGACATCTTACCCACAAGAGCAACTTGTTGTAGATGGAAGAAAATGGATTGTCTTTCAGACAAGTGTAGATTTTGTTTAGAACATAGCAAGACGTTGCAGCATCTATTCTTAGAATATGAGGCACTGGTTGATGAAAGGTGTACTTTGAAAAATATATTAACAGGTTTGGGTGCGATAAGGGGCCCTCGGTATGGAGTATGTGTTGGTGAACCCTGCCTTATCAATTAAGTAAGGCACTGATTACATTTTTGTGTATGGTAAATTTGGTGGATTAGAAGAATATTAATGGTCAATAAATGTGTCTGTATGACTCTTCCAAAGAACAGGACACCAGAACTTTTAAGAATAGTGTGTATTAGGTGTGAGAATGAATTTATGGAACTTTTCTAACTATTTATGGTTTTATGAAAGTTTGTATGTAGAAATGTTTTAATGTAAAGATGTATTCATGTAATGATATGTGTTTGTTTGATGATAATTTGTGTAAGGAGAATTCACAATAAATAAAAATAAAACAATTACAGAAACTCAATAATGAAAAAGGAGATGCCTCTGGATGTGGTTAGAAGTACTGCACTAATTCACAGGAATTACTCACAAAGTGGGAGTCTGTATAAAAGTGAGTGTATCACCTTGAAACATGGGTCGCGAGATTACTCAAGGAGAAGTTCAGTGTCATGTTTAAGTGTCTCTAAGCGTCAACCTGGTCCACCTTCAATATCACATCAAATCCTTGCAAGCACACAGTAATTTGGTGCGCAACTACATGCACTTCGTACCCTTGTGGGTTTCTCCAGGACACTTGTTGGTAAGAGAAGGCCACTGAATGTGAAATGACAGCCATGTACTCAATACTCTACTGGTCTACGTGTCCATGGTGAAGTGGACGTTTGACCCACAGAGTCGCCTGCATTGCTGCGAAAAGAACCCTTTCACGCAACTCTGGTACATTATTGCAGAAAAAGCTACAACAACTGGGATTTACCAAGCAGTGATCAATTATTCCCTTAAGCTATCAGCAACTGATATTTTTTTTTTCAAAAGCAAAACACAGGCGGACAAAAGACAACCTTACTGCTATGCCTTTTCTCAGGATCATTAAAATGGGTTCCAAGTAATTAGTCCAGTTTATGTCCTCCAGATGGACTCTAATGCCAAATTCCTAAAATATGCCACTGAATAAGAACTAATAGGCTAGCAAAAGGTATATAGTGTTGAACCCTGAATAGTGTCATCCTATTAGATATGCAAAAGAGACCATATTTGTTTTATTATTTATTGCATCCGAGATAGTAGTAGACCATTGATATATCTAAAGCAATGGGTAATGGTCACCAAATGTAGAGGTGACCTTTGTGGCAAATATACTCTCAATAGTTATGCTGCATACAGCCTGATTTATTAAAGAACTGGTGAACATGTAGCCCACATTGTAGGAGCACCTGGGGATACTAAATTGTGTTTATTCATTTTTAATGTGTTTGGTTTTAATTGAACGTTACACACTCCATATAACAAAAAATATCCATACAATAAAAATGATCTACAAAATAATCCACAATTCAATAGATTTACATTTGATTCACAATAAATAAACTTCAATCAATACAACAGCTTCTACCCTAAAAAGAGAAGTAAACGTAACTCTCCTTTATTACTACTTTTAGTCATCAATCTCAATAAGGTGCAGACCCACCATAAGGCCACATTTTCCTTAATCTTGATGTCTAAAATCTTAGATAAATATCTCAGTCGCACTAATATTAAGGAGACCGCCGATCCAGTACATATACGAGACTACAATTGAACACCTACTATTGCGCTGTCATCTTCAAGTAAATGTTTAAAGAACGCATGTTGAGTGGCTAGAAGATTTGGGCAATCAATAATTAGGCGCTGTAGAGTTTCGATTGCTTCAATGTTGCCTCAAAAACGACAGGCTAAACTTCTTAACAACAGTTTGGATTTCACACCAAGTACCTCTGTAGTAGGCAATACATTTAGTTTGAAGCGCATAAACATTGCTCTCCACTTGCAGCATTGGAATGTAGACATATAGGCGTTCATACTGTTATAGGGTTTTTCGTCAGCTTCTACCATGTAGGAGAAAGGATAGATTACACAAACACATATTGTAAATTTCTCTTTTAACCACACCAGGTCTCTATAACGATACCTTAGCAGTTAGGTTAAAAATCCTTTGATTCCTCTCACAATTATTTACCCAATTTTCAGACACCATTACTTTATCTCCTACCAACATTAATTGTAAGTCCAGATACAGGGAATGTTGTGGGGTTCCATCACTTTTCTGTACAACATCAAAGATCACCATATAAAAAGCACAGCCAAAGAGATAAGCCCCAATTCATACCTCAGTGGTGCCATGGGTAAGCATTTAAGAAAGGGTAACGTCCTCTTTCAATTAAACCCACAGTTGCTCACCGTGATTTTATACAAGCTCAGCTCCATACAGTAAACTGGGGAATACTTACATTTATTGTCTTCATTTGAGCTACAAATGTTATACATTTATTGTGAAGCCTGTCAGGCATATGAGAGGCCACAGGCTTTCTCTCAAGGATAAACCCCAAATAACTCATTTGGTTCACTATTTCCAATTTGGTTTGTTCTAAATGCCTCCCATCTTTTTTCACATAAAAAATTAGGATTTTCGATTTGTTGCAGGTGATCTTGAGGTCATTTGCTAGTATATTTTCCTGGAGGACAGTCAGACTACGTTGGAGCTCAATCAGTGTTCTGTCCAGGATCACCAGATGTCTGCATAAGCCAAGCAGTGGATACGCAGCTGCCCTATTTTAAGCAGAAATGCTTTCACTACATTAGTTTGTAGCCCATATCTGATCTGTAAAGATTCGAAGGAGCAGGGGCCAGGACACACCACTTTTGGAGACCACTATCGGTTTCAACTGGGCCTGAGACCCTGCCTGAGCTATCCAATCGAATACTAATCTGAGTCTTCGAATGTAATTGAATGATGATACTTAAAAGAGTGTCAGGTAGGCGCCAAGTTTTCAACTTATTCCACAATGATTTCCTGTTGACCATGTCAAAGGCAGTCGAAGTGTCAGTCTAGAAAAATGGATACCTCTACTTTGTGACCGCAAACCTATTTTGATGGCCGTGGGCCAACCGTCTCATGCACGATATGACAGAATATAGGTTTCTGAGTTTGCCAATGAACGGCCATTTTGATGTAACAAGAATCGCCATTTTGTTTTCTAACCATTGCTCATTGCTTTCTGTTCTTATTGCTTCGCAGTACATTTTCTGCTTACACTGCTCGACTGTAAAACATTGTTGTCTGCAAGTGAAAGGACAAGGCTGCAGGGCCGCGAGGATAACAAGAGTTTGTTGAACCACAACTTAGGCAGCGCCAGGAAGAATGCCCGGCTCCCTCCCGAATGTAGCCTTGAAGCAGAGCTGCAGGGCATTTAATCATTTCGCAGCTGCCAGCCAGTCTCGTTATATGGTAGAATATGTTAGAATAAAGCAGCTAAAGGCTTGAATTATGCTCTTTTTATGGCACCCCTTTGCTGAGCCCTGTTAGAGCGTGTCGGCTCCCAGGACACGAATAGCACCTCATAGATAGCAAGGTCTGGAATGCAACTCTCCCCCCGTATGTAGCTCGCTTCCGAGAACAGAAGCGCTCTGCTCTGTTCAACAACTGAAAGATGCCTCCACACTCACAAATTGCAAATTGTTACTAGAATGGATATTTGAAGGTGTCATAGTTGTCGAAAGTGTCCATCATCACACCACGTTCAAAGAAACCCAATAAAGGGGGGTGTTAAACATGTCATAGCTGATTGTTTGATATGCATTTTGTATATATGTAACTGATGTACGTAATTCACTCTCTTGCATCCCTCGAGGTCTAGAGATACACGTCGCTGGGCGTGAGTCCGAGTTGGCCAACTGAGACTTTTGCTTTTCCAATAAACCCTAGCTTTGGGAATACAACCTCGTGTCTGGCATATCTATCGTGTGTGGTGACTCGCCTTGTTTCCATAGACGTAAGGGACGCCTAGGGGTCCCTTTCAAGATGGCACCCAAATAGGGACCCTCCCCCACTTGTTCCATAGCATACGTTGGAATTGAGTAAGGCGGCGAACGGCGAGGACGGGACGATCGAGCCGGGATCAAGAGGTGTTCCGGGCACCCTGTAGAAGTGATGAGAGACTCCTTTGCAGATCTGCACACATCTGATCCCTGATCGACGTGCCTGGCTAGAGAACAAGGAGGGGAGGGTCCCGAAACGAGGCGGAAGCCAAGAAACGCAGACACAACGTCGTTTGGTGCGTCAGTATACAGACGACTTGATTTATCAGGTGAGTCATTCCCCGATTCAAAGTAATCCTGATATTGGTTGAGAGTTGACTTTGCAAAATCAAACGCCCTAGGTAAGGTTGATTAACCAGGGGGAAGGTTGAAACATGCCTGGGGTATTGTCCATCCTAGCAGGGTTTTTCCGCTGTGGTAGACAATCTTTGGAAGATGGCCAAATTGTACCACCTGGGGGAACCCTGGCGTATGAGATGTATGTGAAGTATGGAGTTGGTGCGATAATGTTCTGCGAGACTTGGCATAGGCAAACCAGAAAGCAACAAGACCATCAGTGGCCAATTAATGGTAGTTTTGAGATAGCAAGAATAGATAACTTGGAAAGGGTGTTGATAAGAAAGAAAGCGCGTCCTGCAGCATTTGATATCGTTAAAGACTGGAGAAGGGAAGCAATGCTCCGATTTAGAAGTAGAGCGCAGGCATAAATCGAAAGGTGAAGTAGCGGAAGAGAAAGAAGAGGAGGAGTGGACTGAGAGTCTAAGAAGGGCAGGTAGGCGTGACCAGTTGAATATAGAAAAAATATACCCACAACGAGAATTACACATAACAGATGAATTGATAGAAAACATACTGACCCATACAAAACAAGGCCCAAGATCAGAAGTGAGGCCAACCACGTAAGTAACAATTGCCCAAACCCCGCCCGTATCCCAAACTCTCCCTCCGGTAGCTCAAGCCCTCCCACAGCCACAGACCGCGCACGTAACACTTCCTATTAGCCAACCAGGCCCACAACAGACACTCCCTGTTCCCATTGTCCCATCCGCAGCTCCCGGGATTGAAATTGAAACCACGGGGCGAGAGGCGGGACTGAACAACAGGGATGCACGAGGGTAACTCGCAGTGCGATCAGCAAAGAAAGGAAGGTGGAATTGCAGCAACAGGCAGAGATGTATATAGACGGGAATGATGGGACGGCAGCATTGGCTTCGATGTATGACTTCCGAAGAAGCAACGAAAGACAGGTAGTGTTGGAATGCATGGGTGAATATTTGGTGGAGAAATGGAAACAGTTAATTGGGAAATTACCACCGCAGCGATTGTTAGATTTGAATGCATTAGCACGCTGTAGGGAGAGGGATGAAGAAGTGAGAGAACATGTATATGGACTTTTTGAACTTAAAGATGAATTAGATAATGATTATGCCGAAATGTTTACTACACCTGGGTACAGGAGTAGGGATATCGGGAGACATAGGAAGGAAACTGTACAGCCGTATATACAACAACGACATTCAATGTCGTCAGTGCAGAGGGGCGACAAGTTAAAAGTATGTATATGAGAAGCGTTTAGATGGATGTCGGATCCCAGTATCCACACAATGGAGATACATGAGATATTTGATGAATATTCCATGCCCATGAAAAGAAAAGCACTGCAGTCGATGGTTGAACATTTATTAGACAGAGATATAAAAAACGATAAGGCCAGCCCACCCGAAATAATGGCAGTATATAAAAGAGCACTAGAGCGAGGGACAGGAGAAACAGCCCTATTGCTTGATCTGGGAATATTGTTACACATGAGAGAAGGGGGAGGGACAGTAAGTGGGGCATTTCCTATGAGAGAGGTCCCACCTACCTTTGTGTTCAAAGTAGAGGTTCCCGCAGCAGGCAATGTAGCGGCGCAGGTAACACCAGCCCATTATACCGCCCAATATGTGCATGTCCCCTTTTCCAGACAGGAGGTGAACAACATAAAGCAGACGATTCCTGATATAAGAAAGAATCCTGCAGGGTTTTACAAGGAAGTAGAGTCCTGCCTGCAATCATCAGTGCTTACCATGGGTGACATAGACCTAATATTCCCAGTGATCCTGCCAACAGACATGCGGAAGCAAATAAGAAAGGTGGATGACCCAACGACCTTTGGCGCCTCATGGGCGGACTTGATAATAGAAGACAGGAATAAAGCGGTTGGGGGAACACCGGGACCGAACCTGGTAGCATTACCAGCACGCATAGTACAGAAATGAAAAGAAATTGTCCCAGAGAAAATAATTCAATGGGACAAATTGACTGCATGTGTACAAGGCAAGGATGAGTTAGCTACAGATTATTTTAACAGATTTGAAGTATTTACAGACTTCAGTGGGCAGGATGTGAGCTCGGAAGCGGGAAAGAGGTTATTTGTTGACAAATATGTGAGGGGGTTAAAACTTCCAATCCAGAACCTAATAATGACATCAGAGAGTGCATGGCAAGCAAAAACGCTGGGCGAAGTATTACACATGGCCCAATATTATGAGAACAGAGTCACTGCGGATAAAGAAAAAGAGGAGAAGGATAGGGTAAATCTGAAAACACGGGTACTACTGCAGCAAGTAGTAGGACATAATATAGGGAGAGGGAACGCACAAGGAAGGAGTAATTTGAATATGTATGGGGGAACAGTGGGACCAAATCAGTGTGCGTACTGTAAGGAGGAAGGACACTGGCGAGCGCAATGTCCACATCTGCAGAATAGAAATGGGTCTGGTCAGAGGAGACAGCATAGAGGACACCAAGGAGCGAATGGACCAAATAGGAATAGTATGCAGCAGCACCACAATAATGGAGGTAATCAAATCCAAGCCCAAAACCAAAGTGCCCCTAACCAGAGTCAGGAACAGCAAAACCAACAGTATGGAAACCAGAGTGGGGGAAATAGAGGAAAGAGTGGGAACGTTTTCGATACACAGCCAAACACGTATTACAGTAACAGTAATAATTACATATCGGACAATGTGTGATTTCCCCAATAGGACAGCCCTGGACAGGGGTCGGAACCAGTGTCTATTCCCGTGAATCAGAGAGGACCCTACGTAGAAATGAGAGTCGGGAATGAGGAGCACCGCTTTCTTGTAGATACAGGAGCGCAAAAGTGTTCATTAGACCACCACTTGGTTCTGGATATACCACTGTCAGGGCAAAAGAATGTTTCCGTAGGGTTCGCAGGTACACCAGTCATAAACCCAGTGTCCCAACCAGTCCCAGTTACTATAGGACCATTCACTGAACACTGTCCTTTCCTTTTAACAGAAAATTGTGGGGAGAACCGGTTGGGATTAAATTTGTTGAAAAAATGAGGTTCTGTTATACATTGCACGGCAGACGGGGTGTTCCTAACGATTTGGCCACAAGATGCCCCTGTGTCAGAATTCATGTCTGAAACTTTACCAGGAGAACTAAGTAAAGTGCCAACCTGTATATGGGCAATGCATGACAACGATGTAGGATGCTTGAAAATAGAGCCAGTAAAGATCATTTTAAAAGAAGGTGTTACCCTACCGCGAATTCCCCAATACAGAATTTCGGCTGAAGGTGAGAAAGGATTGAAGAGTATTGTTACAGATTTGGTGAAATTATGGGTAATTGAAGAAATTACAGGCAGTACATGCAACAGCCCGATTCTTCCAGTTTATGAAAAAGGAGGCAATGAAGTACCATACCGTTTTATAATTGATTTGCGCGCGCTAAACAAAGTAGTAGATCCACAATTTCCTTTAGTGCCAGATGTCACTACAATATTGACAATGATAACTGTTTCAGCAGAATATTTTAGTGTAGTTGATCTAAAAAATGCGTTCTTCAGCATTCCAGTGGACAAGGACAGCAGATATTTGTTCGCGTTCACATTAGGAGGACGAGCATTTACATTCATGCGGATTCCGCAAGGTTACACGGAAAGTCCAAGTATTTACAGTAGAGCATTGAAAGAGCAGCTAGACATGCTAGAATTACCAGTGGGTTGTGTACTCTTGCAATACATAGATGATCTATTGTTAGCTGCTGACACAGAGGAGATTTGTAAAGAAAGCACTGTATTACTACTGTCACACCTAGCGGCACATGGCCATAAAGCTAGTTTGAAGACATTTCAATATAATCGAAAGGAGGTGGCCTATTTGGGCTACCTACTTTCGAAAGAAGGGAGAAGGCTAACGCCAGAACGCATAGAAAGTATTTCTTGTATGCCTATTCCAAAGACACAGCAAGGAGTCAGAGCCATAATAGGCATGGCTTCATATTGCCGACAATGGATTGGTAATTTTGCGTTAATTGTGAAACCGATGGTGAATTTGACTAGAAAGGATGCGGTTATGTCTTTACAGTGGGATGAGGAATGTCAGAAAGCATTTGATCAATTGAAAACTGCATTATGTTCGGCTCCAGTTTTTGGCATACCGAATTATGAGAAGGTTTTTAGACTGTGTGTGAAAGTGAAGGATGTGCATTGGCGGTTTTGACACAGGAACAAGGTGAAAGAAATAGGCCATGCAGCTATTTTTCTTCTGCGCTGGACCCTGTAGCGTGCGCACTACCACAATGTTTGCGATCTGTCGCGGCAGCTGCTGCGTCAGTGAAACAAACGGAAGGGATGGTATTGTGGCATACTTTAATTCTGATGGTGCCACATGCCATAGACGTTCTATTAAATAGGACACAGACGCAACACCTCACCTCTTCTAGATTGACAAGATATGAGATTATCTTGTTCGCGCCCCATATCCAAATTATGAGGTGTAGTGCTTTGAATCCTGCAGAATTAATGCCACTACCCATAAAAGAAATTGGGGAGAATGAATCACCCCCCACGATTGCTTAATGGTCACTGAGGAAGAAACCAAGGGGAGAGTTGATTTAAGTGATACCCCACAGAAAGAGCCAGATGGAGAGTTATTTTGTGACGGTTCATGTTTTAAATTACCTGACGGCACGACAACTGCTGCATACGCTATCACTACCCTAGAGAGCGTTGTAGAAAGCAAAAGAATCCCCTACAATTCGGCAAAAGCGCAGAGATAATAGGATTAACCAGAGCCTGCGAGATTTCTGAAAATTTGAATGTGAATATATATACTGATAGTCAGTATGCTTCTGGGGTGGTTCATAACTTTGGTCGACTCTGGGCTGAGAGAGGGTTTTTGACATCATATGGTGCCAGAATTCAACATGGCCCTTTGATTGTATGATTGTTGTCTGCACTCACGCTTCCAAAACGCCTAGCAATAGTGAAAGGTGAGGCACACAAAAAGGTAACATGCAAAGTAGGAGAGGGAAACGCGTTTGCAGATAGAATTGCGAAACAAACTGCCACTGATTTAAATACCAAAATGATGACGGTTCAGACTGAGGAAGTACCCTGTATGATAGAAAATGGAGTTGCCACTGTCAAAGAAATGCAGGCCGAAGCTACGGCCGATGAAATACAAGGGTGGGCTGAGGGCTCTGCTGAGTTAGATCTGGAAGGTTGTTGGGTGGACAAGGGAACTAGAAACTGGATGTTGCCAAATTCCTATGTGACTGCAATGGTCACAATGGCCCACAGCCCTACCCACATCTGTGCGAAAAAGATAATACAGCACCTATCTACAGTATGGCAGAATGTAAACATGAAGAAGAATGCAGAGAGGTTGGTGCAGAACTGTATCACGTGTTTACAACACAATGTAGGAAAGGGAACAGTGACTCCAATAGGCAGTTTTGGCCCGCCCTCTATGCCTTTTGAGGTGATCCATTTTGATTTCATAGAGATGGAGAGATGCCATAATTTGAAATATGTCCTAGTGGTGATTTGTGCATTCAGTAAGTGGGTGGAGGCATATCCCTTGAAGGACTGCACAGCAATGAGCACGGCAAAAGTAATGCTTAAAGAATATTTTTCCTATTTTGGCTTGCCCCGTGTCTTATGGTCAGATAATGGCCCGCATTTTGTGGGTGCAGTGGTGTTACAGATATGTGCGGGTCTTCAGATCGATAAGAGATTCCATAGTTCAAGGCATCCGAGTTCGGCCGGTCTTGTGGAGAGGCATAATGGAATTCTCAAGTCAAAGATCAGTAAAATATGTGCGGGAAGCTAGTTGAGTTGGGTGGATGCATTACCAATAGCGCTGTTATGCATGCCTACGTCTGTACAGGCTAAAACGGGGCTCTCCCCATACAAAATCGTAATGGGGAGGCCGGCAAATGTTTGGTGCGCACCTCAGCCAAAACGACTTAGAGAGGTAGAACATCCTGTGCTTAGTACTTATTGTGGCCTTTTAATGCAGAAATTGCGTTTGATTCATCAGCAGGTGCAGGAGGCATTACCAGTGAGATACACCGGTCCGGGGCACGCGCTGGAGCCAGGAGACTGGGTGCTGCTTAAAAATTCTGAAAGAAAGTCATCGTTAGCACCCAGGTGGCACGGGCCCTATCAAGTACTCTTGGCAACGCAGACGGTGATACGGGTGGATGGACGGAAGTCGTGGATCCATGCCACCCAGGCCAAAAAGATTCCAACTTCACTGAAAGACTTGCCTGACCCAGACGACCGGAAAGAGACAGCGGTCCCAGAAACGGAAGAAACTGTTGCCAGTAAGCTGCCACCAAAATTGCGCAAGCGAGAAGTAAAACTCGAAACAAAGCCTGAGACGATTGCCAAAAAGGGGAAAGGGCCAAGAGTGCCCCATCGTTGCCCAGCAGAATCGACATCACTGTTGGCCAACACGAAATCTGCCTTGCAAATACCAGCAGAAACTAAACGTGTACCCCTTTGGCGCCCACCAGCACTTGCCAGCACGCCAAAGACTGAATCAGCATCATTGGCGCGGCACACACCAGCACCTGCAGTAGCGCCACAGGCTGACTTTGAGCCTGAATCTGGAAGTGCACCGGCACTGTTCACGGATCACACGATACCAGGAGTGAGGCGATACAATTTACGGCCTCGAAAGACAAAGTGATCCACAGTTCTTTGGTGTTTATATCAACCTCTGGTTCTGCTCATGGACAGAGAAGGAACCAGAGGTGTAGAGGAGAGAAGCGTGAGAATTGTGCAAGTCGGACAATTCAAGACTCGCGGCTCCTCGGTGCGATCATAAAAAGTACATGTGTCCTGAACCAGAGTGGACAAGCTGGGCGCACATGGTACTAAGGCAATAAGATAACTGATCAAAGGTCCTCTGAGCAGTATGAGAAAGGACAAGTGATCTTGCCTAAAAATAAATAAGCAAATCCAGGCTATAAAGGACTGGCAGAACTGAACTGTGACAATTCCGTTGAACTTATTGACATCAGAGCAAGTGCTACGAAGAGAGATATCCACGACGAACTGTAACAAGGAAGAAGAAGGACGATGAGAAACATGTCGGGACCGGTTCCAGCCTCCTCCTGCACCACTGCTGAGAATGAGTCAATTATAAAGACTGTAAGCTTAAGAAAAACGCATGGTAAAAAGAATTGTATGCTGGCACTGACAATAATGATGTGCTTTATGAGCGTGGTAGCACCAATAACGACAGCCCTAGTATTATGGTATGTGGAATCGATACACCCATTGGGAATGTTTTTACCAGTAGTTAATATATCCACTACTGAAAGCCCGGTTCAGGTGATTACTTATACCCTGTTCCCAATGGAAGAAAGACACAGGGAAGGGTTTGGTAACAACACGTTGTTATTAATTATGAACATGACACATGCAATTCTGAAGAAAACAAATTGCTGGGTATGTGCCCATTTACCGCAGCATGCTGGGAAGGGAATAGGTTGGTATGTACAGTCATTACCATTAAGTTCTGCATGTAGTGCATCTTTGAGTGCAATGTTCTATGGGAAATGGAATGAGAGTAGTACGGGTCAATTAGACAGAACCAACATGAATGAGTTTGAGGAAATAATAATGAAGCCTGTGGGTTGTTCCATATTCCATAAAGCACAAGTACTGGCCCCAGACCCTACGAGGAAAAGTATGCAAAAGATAACCCGACAAAATAGACAAGATAGATTGTCCCCACCATTTAAAACATCTGTGATGACGTTTCGCGTAAGAACAGACGGGGACAAAGGTGCAGTTCCCCCTTCCTACAAAGTGAATTATAACCCAAGAACTGTCCCTTTTTGTCTAAAAAAGAAAGGCTCCTTTTCAGTTGGAACATTTACTGGGTGCATGAATACAGTGGTATTGAAATGGGAAATAGAACCAGTATATGTGGGAGATCCAGTTTATTTTATATGCGGAGAGAAAGCATATCCGTGGTTGCCCAGAAACTGGGGAGGTACATGTTACCTAGGTCTACTGTTCCCAGCAGTGTTCCTCTTAGAAACAGCAGACATGGCCAGACTATCCAGATCTAGAGGCAAAAGGAGTAGCGAAGGTGTTTTGATAGCAACTGACGTAGCAAAATCATTCATTCCATTCTTGGCGCAGATAGTGAACTCCTATAATATAAGGCAGCTGTCCAGAATACTAAATAAATACCATAAACACAACGACAGATATACTATTTAACATGATGTTGGAAGAAAGAGGAATCAGGTTAATGACGCTGCAGAATAGAATGGCTCTCGATGTGATCCTGGTTGATCGTGGGGGAATTTGCAAAATAGTGGGATCAGCGTGTTGTGTATATGTAGATGACTATTCCCCTACAATCTTTGAAGCAATAAAGAAAATGCATGTCCTAAATTCCAAACTCCCTACTGGAGAAGGAGGCTGGGGAATAGGGTCTTGGTTTTGGGGAATACTGCATTCTTGGGGATGGAAGTTGATTTCAATATTAGTAGTGGTGTTTGGAATATTCATAACGTGCTGTTGTTGCATACACTGTTGTTGCATGCACTGCCTACCAATAGTTTGCACTGAGGTAACTGAGGGATGTACTAAGGGATGTATGCACATGATGACAGAAAGAAAACAAACTCATGGGCCCTCATTACGACCCTGGCGGAAAGTGACTGACCGGACCGCCACAGCGTAAATAGCGTTTCCGCCATTGCAAGAAGGAGCAAAGTGCGGCCCATTCCGACCCATCGGGCACGAGCACCACGGCATGGCGGAAGTGCAAAGTCCGCGATGGCGGAAATGACCCCAAAACGGCCCACACCGCCGCCGTACGGCGCCCTAGGTGCAATACCGCCACCCATCACAGCGGACACCGCAGTGTGCGCCTACCGTAAAGTACGGTGACCGGAAATATACGGAAACGGAAGTTAAAACACGGGCCCGGAACGGGAAACAACCCGCCGTACACCTATAAAACCACTAAAACCACACAACCACTAAAATCACCACCCTGAGACACAACCCAACCCGTCATCCACCCTAGCGAAACCAAGAAAAATGGGAAAAGTAGCGAAGAAAGCGTGCGACCGCAAGCGGCAGGTCCACTTCTCCCGTGAGGAACTCACCGTGCTAACAGAGACCCTCCAGGAGAATGCTGCCGTCGTCTTCTCCACGCAAATGACCAGGACGGCACTCGCAAACAAGAAGGCCATATGGGCTCTGGTGGCACAGCGGGTAAGTGCGGTGGGGACCGCACCCCGCACCCCACAGCAATGCCGTAAGCGATGGGACGACCTGCGGATACGCGTCCGCAGCATACTCTCTGCCAACCGCAACATTGCCACAGCCACCGGGGGAGGGTCGGAATCACCAATCAAGCTGACCCCCTGGGAAGAAATCTGTGCCTCCACCATCGGAATGGAGAGCATAGAGGGAGTCGGAGGGATGGAGAAAGGAGTGCAGACATCCGAAGATTCAGGTAGGTGGGCCTAATGAAACAATGCCAAAACCACAAAGTCCATCCATGTGAAGCACCATGTGTCCCCATAGTGCAACAGAAACACATGTCCAGGAGAACGTCCACACACATTGGCCTGATAGCACACGTTAAAACCCACAATAAATACATAAATAATTAAAAACCCCTAAAACACGCACTACACGTGCAGCAGGCACACCCTAACTGCAGGCTGCCAAACAACTGCACCCTCACTCCACACACAAATGGAAGCACCTCCAAGGCCCCGACCCAAATCACCCTCAGGTACCACCCCAATGCATGTGATACAATGCCATTCCAATTCCCACAGACCCACCAATAACCCTCGCCCTCCTTTACTCCACCACAGGGTCCGATCCAAACGACGAGCTGCAGGACACCCCTACCAGCACACCTGCAAAGAGGGCCAAGACCGACGGCCAAAGACCCTCCACCTCAGCTGCACGCATCAAGACACGGCAGCAGCACAAATCAGGTGGCAGCACACAGGAGGGAACATCAACAGGCACCCCAGCAGCCAGCATGCCCACAACACCACCACCACAGGTCCCCGCAACGGATGCCACAGAAGGCACTGCCTCCGGTGGCAGCAGCACCATAGGTGACACCCCATTGATGGCAGCATGCTCCGACACAGAAGACGGGGATGTCGAAGTCAGATCCATCCATGACCTGTCCCAATCCCCCTGTCTGTTCCATCCCGTACTACATGAGGATACCACGCAGGGGCACCCACAAGACGACGACTGGCCATCCCCCACAAGCCCTGTGGCAGGGCAAAATGAGGACAACAGCCCCTCTGTGACACCCCCGCAAATGGCCATGGCCCAGCAGAGGCAACAGTCCCTCGACCAGTTAATCGTGCAACAGCAGCAACTGGCCACGCTCCTCAAGGACCATGCCGATGAATGTGGGGGCACTAAGGCAGACATAGAAACATCAACTGAGACACTTAGGGCACAAATGGAGAGAGGCACAGAGACACTAAGGGCACAAATGGAGAGTAGCACCGAGAGCCTGAGAGTCCAAATGGAGAGAAGCACCGAGAGCCTGAGGGGGGAACTGCATGCGACGTCCAAAGACGTATGTGCCGAACTTGCCGCAGTGCGCCGTGTGCTCACTGAGCTCTCGCAAACCCTTAGGGACATGCATGGACGTGAGCAGGCAGAGACATCATCCGTTGCAAGTTCCGTCCAGGGCAGCCCCCAACGTAGATCTGGGAGGAACCTGCGCTCCACAGGCAGGGGTGCCCCTGATACCCGCAGAGGGGGCTTGCAATAGCGACTGCCCACGGACGATGAGCATCTTTGGACACTGGTGTTCGGGGGGGAGGTGGGAGGGTGGAGGGGGTGTGTTGGGCTCACTTGGGTGGCGGGTCGATAGGGTGTACAACATGATATCACATATGCCATAAAAAGTGCACGATCAACCAATGAGATGTGTGGACATTGATCTTTGTGTACTAGGCCATCATAGGCATACAGTCCATATTGTGCATGTTCCAGACACACACAGTGCCACAAGTCCCGTGTCCATGTATCAGCCACCAGGTGTGAGTGCTAGAAGCATACATCAATGAGATGCTGACGAATGTCACGGGCCTCCGGTGCCTCGCAGACTCCTTGAGGTGCTGCCACATCCCCACCCTCATCATGACCATCTTCAGGTGCTTGCAGTTCTGCGTTAGGGGGCATGGGCACATTTCTACGTACGCACATGTTGTGGAGCATGACACATGCCATCACCATCTTTGCAACCTTCTCATGGCGGTACAGGAGTGCCCCGCCAGACCTGCTGAGGCAGCGGAAACGACCCTTCAGTAGGCCGAATGCCTGTTCAATGACTACGCGGGTACGTGAGTGGGCATGGTTGTAGTCCTCCTCATGCTGGTCCCGTGGGTTCCGGACTGGTGTGAGGAGCCATCTCTTCAGTGGATATCCAGCATCACCTGTATGTGGACGATAAACGTATGATGTGGAATGCCATTGCTACGTACGCACACCCCCCCCGCCCCCTTCCTGCCAGGTCATTGCCGAATCACATACCCCACATCATCATGCATGAAATGAGACTCACCGAGTAGCCAGGATCTGTTCCCTGCGTGTCGCTCCATGTAGCGTGGTATTGTTGAGTTCCTCAAGACCATAGAATCATGGGTTGATCCAGGGAATCTGGCACAACAATGTGTAATGATCCTGTTGGAGTCACACACCATTTGTACATTCAGGGAATGAAATTGTTTTCGGTTGCGGTACTGGGCCTCCATGGCATGTGGGACGACCAATTCCACATGGGTGCAGTCGATGGCACCAATGCAACCCGGTATGCCGCCAAGTGCATGGAATCCCACTTTTGTGTTGGTAATTTCCTGCTCCGAGCGTGGTAGAGAGATGTAGTCGTCTGCGTGCTGCAGGAGGGCATCGAGCACTTGCAATAGTGTCCGTGAGAACAGTGGCTGTGATATGCCATGCAACTGTCCGACTGTGTGCTGGTAGGTGCCTGTGGCCAGGAAGTGGAGTACAGACACCACCTTCAGTAGGGGTGGGATGGCGGTTGGGCTATCTATCATGCTGACAAGGTCAGCCTGTGTCATGTCCACAATGGCGGTTATGGTGTCCCGGTCCAGACGGTAGAGGGTGTGGATCTGCTCATCAGTGAGGTTGAACGGATGTGCTCGGAGGCGTGGGATTGCGGGCTGCCTGCGTGGTGGTAGTGGCTGTGCTGGCGGCCCTTGCTGGCCCTGCCTTGGCCTCCTCCTCCTCCTGCGTCTCCTCCGTGCGGCCGGTTGTAGTTGGTGTTCGTCTTCTTCTTGGAGTTGGAGTACTTGCAGTGCTATCAGGTCCCCCAGGGCCAACATCGCGAGTCCTGCCGGTAGCATTTCGGTGTGGTTGTGGGAGGAGACTGGCTGTGCAATTTATGTGTTTTCAGGCTGTATGGCCTCCACCTGTGGTGATTCATTCCACCTGTGCAAGCTGCTCTCCCCTTTGGGCGAGCACGTCCCGCACACAACGCTGCAATTCGAGGAATGGCATCTTGCTATTACAATCATGTATTAGTACCCGATGGCCGTGTAACATTGGTTGATATGTTCATTCGGCTATGGTCCCATTGTTTCACATACTATCTGTGCAGTCGCGAACAGAGTTGTGAAGGGTCAGTGGAACGTAGTACTCGAGTAACGGTGGGCCCTCATTCATCACTGTACCGAGTTGCAACGACGGGCTGGCCGTCCCATTCGTGGGTGAAGGCAGTTGCCATTTTCACACACAGCCGCACTCGATGGATTAATTAGTGTTTTCAAACGGCCACAGATGCCTCTTCGACGTGATGTTGCAAATGAGGAATTCGAAGGGCGGCGCTTTCGGTATTCAGCTAGCGGCGAGGAGATGCCCACAGGTCTGACTGCAAATATAACGTTCTATTGTTCAATGTCCTTGGGACAGGGGCCATGGCGAGAATGCTATGATTGATATGAATAGTATGGGATGCGCAATTGCGTAGTGGACGATAAGGCAGGACGTTCCCAAATACATGTTACTTCACTAGACTGGAATTACGTGCTGGGGCACTGTGGATTTTGCAGGCTGCATAACGCACAGACTCAATGGATATTTCTAATGTTATGTGAGTAAATATTCAGGCGTTTTCATTACGGGATGAGGGAATGATGAATGGATGCATGGGCAGGTGATTTGATACAGTGTTTGCCATGTACAGGGCTTCTTGGGATCTGTCCGCCCCCCCTGCGCTATGTGATGCAGGGCTGCCATAGTGGGACCATCGTCTATCTGGCCTTGTTGAGCCCTCCCTGTCTCGACGCGCCTTCAGACACTTGTGTCCATGCACGTTACCAATCCCATCTGAAGGATTCTGTTTTCACAGGCGCATGCACAGGTACACTCGTTTGTGATGGTGTTTTCACCTCGATATAGATAGTTATGATTCGCAAGTGGTTTTGGGGTGGTGATGATCCTTTGGAGTGGGCTTGCATGCATATGGCTGTGGATCTAGTGTGATCATTGAAGTGAGTTGTTCGAATGTAGTTCTGATGGCCATTCTATTCTGTTTCTTTTCTTTTGGTTGACAGGTATCTCCTCCCCTTTTGCCACTGCCATCTGTATGCCACTCCTGCAGATGGATTTTACTCCCGACACCTGCTGCTTTGTGTTAATCAGTGGAGCAGCATTACGATCTTATGGGACGATCGCCAATGGGCCACATGCCCTTACGCAGTACTGGTGGCTCGGAGCAACATTTCGGCCTTTCAGCTGGACTAGTGCCTCCCCATTGGGACGGCCCTGCGGTTCTGTGCGCTTCCATGTTGCCTTTTCGTACGTGTATGTGGCTCTGTGTACCATGAGGGAACAGGGCGTCACACGAGTAGTGGCTGGTCATTTCTTGCGGATGCAGCCCACAATGGTGAAATGTGTTTTGGAGTTCATGGCCTGATGGCTGTATGGGCTTGGTGATATTGATGTGCATTAAAATTCTATTCTGATATGGGCCGTGTAGCGTTCTTCTTTGCAAGTGATGTGGCATATTCCTATTTGGGGAGCGATGTATTGTGAGGGGATCTGCATTGGGTTCCAGCTTCGGAGTTTTGTTGCGTGGTCCTGTACTGGGCGCGTTTGCCTACGAAGCCCGTGAGGTCAGGGATGGGGGCTGCCAATATGACAGTTTGAATGTTGTCATGCTCAGGGGCGGGGGATTGGGTTTTGTGTGACAGATGCCGGTCAGCCAGGTGGACTGGTGGAATGTTGTGATTTTCTGAATATTGCTGGTCACAGGTGCCTGTGTTTGCGTGCGTTTCTTGGTGGGGGACTGTGGTCATGTCCATTGGGATGGCTTCTGTATTCGTGCCATCTGTGCCCTGCAGCTCCCATTGGCCCCTCTTGAGGTTCATTTGTTCGTTGGCATGCATGGGTGACTTGTGCATTTCACTGGTTGCATTGTGGCTTCGTTGCACCTACGGGGAGTTGTACTTTGTGGGCAGGGAGCGGTGTACGGGCAGTCAGTGGGGCCGTTTACGGTTGATTCGCGATGCCGTACTTCTCACCATGGCGGAATGGTGCATTCCGCCATGCTTGATGGCGTTAGGTACATGTCCGCTGGGGTCGGAATTGGCGTACCGTTGCGCCATGGTGGTGTTTATGGTTTGGCATGGCGCGCGCGCGCGTGCTTGGTGCAGTTAGCGTTGACGTTCACTACGGTGTCGCTAATGGCATCGTACTTTGCGGTGACGGGTCATAGTCGCACCGAGCGCTATTCGATGGCGGTATTGCATTTCCGCCATCGTTTTCCGAATTCCGCCAGGGTCGTAATGAGGGCCATGGTCGGGCTGACCAAGACACAAATGAGATGAAAACAGTAAAAGAATTGATGGCTATAGATATTGATGAAAATGATGATGTTTATGATAGCATGCAAAATTCAGACATAAGTACTTCAGACTTATCATCATTAGAGGAGGTTTCAATAAATAGATGAGACGTTTGGCATACGGCCAAAGGAGAGTTTGTCAGTCTAGAAAAATGGATACCTCTACTTTGTGACCGCAAACGTATTTTGATGGCCGTGGGCCAACCGTCTCATGCACAATATGACAGAATATAGGTTTCTGAGTTTGCCAATGAACGGCCATTTTGATGTAACAAGAATCGTCATTTTGTTTTCTAACCATTGCTCATTGCTTTCTGTTCTTATTGCTTTGCAGTACATTTTCTGCTTACACTGCTCGACTGTAAAACATTGTTGTCTGCACGTGAAAGGACAAGGCTGCAGGGCCGCGAGGATAATAAGAGTTCGTTGAAACACAACGTAGGCAGCGCCAGGAAGAATGCCCGGCTCCCTCCCGAATGTAGCCTTGAAGCAGAGCTGCAGGGCATTTAATCATTTCGCAGCTGCCAGCCAGTCTCGATATATGGTAGAATATGTTAGAATAAAGCAGCTAAAGGCTTGAATTATGCTCTTCTTACGGCCCCCCTTTGCTGAGCCCTGTTAGAGCGTGTCGGCTCCCAGGACACGAATAGCACCTCACAGATAGCAAGGTCTGGAATGCAACTCTCCCCCCGTATGTAGCTCGCTTCCAAGAACAGAAGCGCTGTATTCTGTTCAACAACTGAAAGATGCCTCCACACTCACAAATTGCAAATTGTTACTAGAATAGATATTTGAAGGTGTCATAGTTGTCGAAAGTGTCCATCATCACACCAAGTTCAAAGAAACCCAATAAAGGGGGGTGTTAAACATGTCATAGCTGATTGTTTGATATGCATTTTGTATATATGTAACTGATGTACGTAATTCACTCTCTTGCGTCCCTCGAGGTCTAGAGATACACGTCGCGGGGCGTGAGACCGAGTTGGCCAACTGAGACTTTTGCTTTTGCCATTAACCCTAGCTTTGGTAATACAACCTCGTGTCTGGCGTATCTATCGTGTGTGGTGACTCGCCTTGTTTCCATAGACGTAAGGGACCCCTAGGGCCCCTTTCAGATGGGTCGATAATGGCCATGTAAATTAGCAACTTTTTACCGAAGGACTCTTGTTGGAGGAAAGAAAGCAATAATCCATTTAATTATCACTGAAACTTGGCTTCACCAAGCCTCTGGCCCAACACTCTCTCTAGCCATTCCCGATGGTTATTCCATCCTGAGGTGTGACAGACCGCTCAAACGAAACGGAGGAGTAACACTCATCTACAGAGACTCCCTCCAATTCAGACCCTATTTCTATGTATTTATAGAGCGCCAAAGCCCTCAGGCAACCAGGCGCTAGCACTTCTACAGAAGCGCACTGCTATCGTCCCTCCATTAAACTCACCACATCACCCACAGACACTATCACTATACATATCCTCTATCGCCAACCACGCCCATCAGTTACCTTCAAGGAAGAAGACCTTCTTTACTCTATAGGCAACAACATCAAGCCCACATCCAGAGTTATCCTCCTGAGTGACCTCAACCTAGGTCTCCACGATCCCCTAGATACAGCAGGCTCCACAATAGCCAGGGTCTTCACAGACCTCGGCTTTAAACACTGTGTGGCCTCACCCACCATTGCAAAGGCAGAACCTTGGACCGGATCACCGATCTGAACAGCCAGATCCTTATTACCACCAACACCCCCTGTCCTTGGTCTGACCACCACACACTGAGCTTCTCCCTGCCTGCACAAAAACCTCCACCCCCTTCACTACCCATACTACCACCCACATTAGCCCGCAGCTCCCGCCAAATCACCAAAGAGTTGATTACTCCCTCACTTTCACTACTGAGTATGGACCCCCTTAAGGCTTCAGACCCCCACAGCCTAGCTGACATTTATGCCAGCACCATGACCAATGCAGTAAATCTGGTGGCTCCACTCTTTCCCAGAAAATCCAAACCAACAGGCCACCTTAACCCTTGGTTCACTGCTGACCTCCAAGCTCTGCACTCACAGAAGAGACAAGAAGAAGCAATTTGGAAGAAAAACCCATCCAACCACCATAAAATGAGATTTAACAAGATTGCCATAGATTATAAACAAGCCATCTCGGTAGCCAAAGCAGAGGTTTATAACTCCAGAATCGCTAAAGCCCGTTCCAACTCTAAAGAACTGTTCAAATACTTAGGGAATTAGAATCCCCTGTCCCTGCCCCTGACGGCCTCATTAAATATGAAACTTGGTGCACTAACATCCAGAATGCCATGCGCACCAAAATACACACGCTACAACAACAAATTGCTAACAAACTAACCTTAATCACCCCGTCCAGTTCACTGCCTACCCCTAGAACACACACCAAACCCCAATTCCACTTTAGAAACATCTCAGAATCAGAAACAACCAATATCCTCAGAAACCTCAAACCCTCCTACTGCAAAGGAGACATCTGCCCAGAAGCCATTATCAAAGATTGCTCCGATGCCCTTGTACTATTCATCATCAAATTTATCAACTCCTCATTCTCTGACAACTTGGTCCCGGCAAGCCTTGAAGAATCCTGGGTCCTCTCCCTATTGAAAAAAACATATTTGGACCTGGAGGGGCCTAACAACTACCGCCCAATCACCAATGTTCCCTTCCTGCTGAAGATCCTGGTCAGAGCTGCATACATTCAGATCCAACAGTATTTAGAAGCAAATCAGATCCTAGGGGTTTGACAATCTGGCTTCGGCCCAGGTCACAGGACGGAATCAGCTCTACTGAATTTAAAAATCCAATTAGATGCCTACAGAGATGAGGGCACCCCAGACATTCTCCTACTACTGGATCTCTCTGCCGCCTTCAACCTGGTAGAACATGAAACCCTTTGTCACCGCCTCTGCCTACTTTTCCCACGAGACCACGGCATGGATCGCATCCTTCCTAGATGGTAGATCCATGAGAATCTTCTCTGACACAGCGAGTGCCCAGCCTATCCCCATACCATGCAGCGTCCCGCAATGCTCCTGCGTCTCCCCTTAATTGTACAACATTTTCACCAAACTCCTATTCGACCTACTAGATGACATCGGCATAACCAAAACTAATTATGGTGCTGGGGGGCTTATTGAGGCTAATAATGGCTCTTCACATGGACTCAAACATTGAGGTCCGATTGAATTAAGCTGAGGACCTATCACAAAAAAGTCCAACCCGTATGGCAGTAAGACAGGCAATCATTTTGGCTCCCTGTCTATTTCATTTCTACACCTCGGATGTAGGAGAGTCCTTGGCCGACTCAGCATTTGTCTCACCCAAGTTGAACAGTGGAAAATGTATTTGGCTCTCCTACGCCAACGACTTTTTACTTTTTGATCAAACTCCCATAGGGCTACAATAACTAATCAAGGGATTTGGAAATTAAGCGTATGGAAATCCTTGTAAGATAAAGGTGATTCAGTTTACAGCTAAGAAGAAAGTTAAATCTCTCGCCTGGTGGTGTGGTGTGGTGCACAAAGACTGGAAACGCTGATCGCTTCATTTATTTGGGATTCCCAATATTTTGTAAACTGGCAATTTTAGCAATGAGGGAACACTTTTTAAGAAAATCTTCTGGATTATCGAACAGCAAATACAGCCATTGTCAATTATTCCAGCCTTAAGATTCTAAGAGGGAAAAATGATTCCCAAATTAATATATAGCAGTACTCTTTATTGGGACCTAAATGGGGCGATGAACTGTGGCACGACACAGAAGGGTTTGTGCCCACTTAAAGCCCTGATTGTATTTTGTGAGGGTGTGTTAGCGGGAATTGACTCTAGCCATGAGGAGCTGTTAACAACTCCAGATAGTACCAAAAAATGCTTAGGAATCTGGGATTGGTATACCACAATAGATAAGATGCATTCTTACTCTTCACTAATCCATCTGGTGGGAGTACGTAAGGAAAGAGGAAAGAGGAATTGTGGCCCCCGTTATATCTATCTACCCGAGTAGAAGTGTGAGGAGTGATTTCATAAAATTTCGCTGGAATCTAATTCCAACGAAAGAGATCCTCCTCAGATATAATAAAATAGACCCAGAGGAAAATAGTAGTAGATTCTGTAAGACAGAAAACAAGTTAGAAACCACCAAACATTGGTGGTAGAGTGTCCTCAGCTCCAATTAATGTGTATAAAATATGTTCTACATTTCTTTCACAGTCTGGAATGGGTTGATGTAGAATATTTTTGAGATAGATGTTTAGGAGGAGAGGTAACTTGTAGTATGAATGATGTGTTTGGTTTTCTGAGGACTATTACTTTGTCAGATAAAGGACATGAATATGGTCTTTTAGATAGGTTTGTGATACTGATTTGTCTGACTTTAAGAAAATGAAAGGCTGCATCTATATATGTTTAGAGATTAATGTGAAATGTGAATTGGGAAATGTATTCGTTTATGATATGTTTTTATGAGGATATTTGTATTTAGCATTTGTTATGAGATTTAAAAAAAAGTCTGTATGGCCTAATTTTACTGTATTAAAGCAATGGATGATTTTCTATTATTAAAATGTTAAAGGCTAATTTGTTTTACCCAAATAACAATAAACAACAAATATTTATAATGCATGGTCACCAAATAAGACACCTACCCGTTTTATCTGTGGCAAGGCTCTTTGCACAAAGTATTCTCTGTCTATCACTGGGGAGTGTAGAGGTTCGGGCCTTATAATCACTATGTTTTGATTGCAGGATCTTAAAATCAACACAGGTATCACCTATTGGCTGTGTTGCAAAGATATAATCAATAGTTGATGTTTGGTTGACCCTCTGCCAATTGTACATAGAGATAGATTGTGGTTATCGCTATGCACAGCATACAAACTGTAATGCGGAACATCAGCGTCTTGGGTGACACAAATGCTGAGACGGCCAAGGACTCTCCTAGCGTCAGAGTTGCCATTGAAATATTTTTCCTCCTATTTGCTCTGTTTCAGTAGCTGGTAACATGTTTCACCAGTCCAGTTTAAAAACAGGAAATGTGTGGTGAAGGCTATGCTGCATTGGGTTGCAGGCAAGCATCAGACATTTTACCAGTAGCTATAAGAGACAGATTAGAAGGTGCCGTGACTTCGACCATTTCAAGGGAACTCCCAGAGGAGACAGAAAAGACGAGACACGAGTTTAACTTTTTTTTTTTCTGAAGCATGTGAAAGTGTTGTCGATGATCCAAGAAATGAGGAAGGAGTGTTATACTGCAAAAATACAGACTAAAGACCCTCCCCCAATTGTGGCTCCTCTCTGTGGCACTGTCCTTCACTCTGTAGTCAGGTTGGGGATCACCCAAATCACGCAATCACCAAAGAGCTGATTGCACGTCTCTACAAAATATGTTGATGTCTTCATATGAAGCACAGAGCCTCTGGGGCGGGATTCAGGTTCCATGTACTTTCAGAGGACTAGGGACAGACGCTAGGAATGACATGATGGACCCATATAATTACCATAATGTACAATCTATGGAGAACCCATAAACCCTATAAAATGATCTTTCACCAGATCCTGTACAGAGGATTCTGCCACAAATATTGAAACTGACACATAATCCAAAGAATGTTCTCCTTTCATTCTCGGGCTAATCCCTACTTCCCAAAATAGGTCTGCTATTCAAATGCTACTTGTTGGTCTTGTGATGTCAGACAATGCCTCACATACACTATAATATATGCATGTTCCCTAGCTGTGAAATCCCTGTTCCTTAAGCAGCCACTGAGTGTCCGACGTCAGAAATGTAGCTTGAAAAAACTTCCCTCAAACTGTAAGGTGAAAATAAGTACTGTAAGAGCGGCATATAGTAGATAATCAAGTGACACCCTCTTTTAACATACATATGTTGCACCCTCACCCCCAGGTTCAATGTACAGATGTATTTTGTTACTCTTGGTCTGCCCTAAAAAAAACATTAATAAATACATTGATCAATATATCCTGCTTAGCTAGCAGACGGAGATTGAAGAATTGTATTATTTAATTTTATTTTGGGCACTTGCTGGGGATGAACCAAGCTTTAGAAAGCAAGAGAGTTCTGTACTAAACAGTTCCAGGAGCATCAAAGCATTTGAGTACCAGGGAATAGTTAACATGTACAGTCAGCATGTATTCCTTAATTAAAAATGTCATTGCTCTAAAACAGGGAGCTTGTTGAGACTACGCGTATTCCAATATGAGTACATTTGCCTGATCTCAAATTGAATTCTTTCCAAAACAGTAAACTTTGTTTCTGATTAGCTGTTGCCACAACACACACAACAGTGCATGTTTACAAATATCATCGGGAAAAACGTATTTCGTGGTATATAGGCCATTTGGAAGCTATGTTAATATGGCAATAACACCTCAGCCATAACGTTGCGCACCGGTGCTGGTCTGACTGGGAGGCGAGGGTGTTATTGATATTAGTACCTCGGGTTTCTAATTCAAAAACCAGGGGTGTTGATATCAAATTATTTGTTTGAATAGACGGTCCGTGCTCTTCCAGCGTACCATCCATTCAAACAAATACTTACCTAAAATGGCCACATCGGAAATGGAAGTCATGGCTCCATGCGGAGCACCTCTTCCATTTCCATTGCGGCCCAGAACGCAGTAGCGGCGGCAGCAGTGCCTCTGTCGCTACAGGTATCAGGGAAGTGGGGCGGAGAGAGACCAGAGGGAGACCAGCGGGAAAGGGAGGTGCGGGTAGGATGGCGGAATGAGCGCACGCAGTTCCCAGCTTGCTCGTAATGCGCGCTTGGATGGTGGGATTCAGCCCACAATCTGAATAAGCTAATTGGCTGTGGCGCCTGCCCTGGGTGCCCAATTACGGATCCCAAATAAATGAAAACGAGAAGTTGTAAAGATGAGCTACATCATTATTTGCCTTAACCTCACAACATTCTTTATTAAATACCACACTATATTTTCCAACAGGCACAGTGCATAGAGTTAATATAGGTGCAGACTATTTAATGAAGTCTCTCGACATGCAACATGGTTAAAAGCTGTGACGTGGCTTTGGAGCTCACAAGGCACTTCATCGTGTGTGCTAAATGTAATCATTCCTAACTTATTGTAGCCCAATATGTACATTACACTATACATTGCACACTGTTCCAAAAGGTGTACAATGCATAATTAGTTATACAGCCCGAGTATGATATTAAACTCTGATTATAGGTTACGACTCCTTTTAAGAGTGGAAACAGTCACAATGCAGATGTCAGCATATTCCTAATGGGTACAATGCAGATAGACATGCACCTTTATTTGTGTGCTTTTGTTGGGCAAATAAAAG
Source organism: Ambystoma mexicanum (assembly GCF_040938575.1). Classification (NCBI taxonomy): domain Eukaryota; kingdom Metazoa; phylum Chordata; class Amphibia; order Caudata; family Ambystomatidae; genus Ambystoma; species Ambystoma mexicanum. The sequence continues at coordinate 586,513,549 of NC_090935.1, forward strand.
GCTACACTAAACTAAACTTAGCCAGACAGTACCCCTTAAAATGCAATAATAATTTGAGGTGGGGGCGCAGTGACAATGCATGTATTAGTCTCGTGCTGCTAACTGCCAACAGTTAATTTAAAGAATGACCTTCTCGGGAATGCATCTATCTCTATAACAGAGAGCCACCCCCGCTCCCCTCCGCTCCCCCCACCCCACTTCATAGCATCCCAATGTAACGTCTCACTGCCTCGGAGAACCCAGGGGTAGAAAACACTTGATGGACTATTTAGCAATCACGTGCTTTTTCTGCAAAGTTGGCGAGGCCTTGTAACTCAGAAACCACATAGGCACTAATTCATGGAACTTTTAGTGACTTTGCACTGTGCTAAAAGTTCCTTTTATTAGGCCCTTTTGTGCTCATTTGAACCATTCTCGAGTCTCCGGGAAAAAATATAGGCATTGTGCAGTTAACGCAATCGCATGCTCTATATCAGGGTTGTCCAATTACAGGCCTGGAGGGCCGGATTCCTGATGTGTTTTCAGGATATCCCTCATTATTATTCATGAGAAACATTGTGCATGGATTTAGAATCATTCTATGCAAATGTATCTTGTGAATATTAATGAGGGGTATCCTGAAAATCCGACATGTTTTTGGCCCCCAAGGCCTGGAGTTGGAAAACCCTGCTCTATATGATTGTAACATGGAAATAAAGCCATGCAGGTCCGTTTTTGTATATTTCACGACCTCTCCTAAAAGATCAAAGGAGCTTGAGGGAGTTGAAGGTGACGCTGTGTCCTGCTGTCTACTGCCTGCCCTGTGCTGTTGCCGGTGCTCCCTGGGTCGAGGACTCGCCCCCTAACATCGAGAGAGGAAGCAGAGGAAGAGGAGGGGTTCAAACCTCATCCTGTGAGCCCTTGCGGTGTGAGCTCAACGGAGTTGAGGGCTGCTGTCTGTGCTGGTTGTGCTGGCATGTAGTAGGGTACACAAAGGGACCGTGAGGTGAGCGTGTTGTCTAGACGATATTGAGAACATAAGTGCATTTTTGTTTTCGTGTCCTCAGATCGGAGAGGCATAGAGCTTTGGTATGCCCGTTAATGACCCATGCACTTTGAGCCTTGAACTGTTGAGCGCCCGAGCAGTGTAAACGTATTGCTGACCTGGGATTGCTCAAAGTGGGCACAACATCTATCTACCTCACCTCTGTGGAGGGCAGGGGGGCGAGACGGACTACGGCAGCTCCTAAAGCTGTCAGGCGTTCCCTGCCTCCCGGATTGGGATGGATTGTGAAACTTGGCCCACGCACAGTGCAGAAGCTCAACCTAACAACAGAGGAAGTGAAGGGGGGGTGAATCATCCCTATTTGGTGCCCCCAGTTTTGTTACTACGCTGCCCCCAATCGTCATATCAACACTTTGATTAATCTGCCACTCAGGGCTCCTGAGGCCGGCAAGCCTTCTCTCCCTCAGTATGGCTGGCTGGTGGACAGTCGGGCATTGCGGCCTGGTGATTGGGGTGGACCTGAGACTTGAGACTGGTCTCTTGATGCGCTGTTCCTTGTACCCACATAGAGGAATCTAAAACTGAAGAATCTGACCACTTACTGTCAATTTAGGCTGGCAACCCGACAGAACAATTGTGTAAACTAATTGCTTGACGCCTTTTTGTTTTTTAATCATTTTTATCGATTTTATCTCATATCACTCTATGTTAATATTATCTTTACATTCATCATCTATTTTAATCCATTTGGACTCACTTATTAACATCTCAACCAAACATATTAATTAATGTTAATAGGATTTTCTCTTAATCACATTCGAACTGATTATTAGTCTCACTCCATTCCCCCTTCCTTACCTTGTGCTAAATCAAGGTGACCCCGGGAGTGACAAAGCAGACCTATTTTGTGGCTGGGGTCCAGTAGGGCATTCATTATGGTAAAACGGAGAGTGACCACTAGCCTCCTGGCTACTCAGGGTCCCAAGAAAGTCAGAAAAGTAAAGGACTAGGAAACTAGAGAACATGGTGGTGTTAGTAGAGGGGGCACCTGAGGCACCACAGTCTGAAAGGGGGGGGGGGCTCTGGATTCCTACTTACAAAAAGTCATACGACTAGATGAGCAGATTAGTGTGGCTGAGTAGGCGATTGCCTCCACAGGGAGGCAGGCAACCCTTTGTCAAACTGCTCGGGCAAATCCCCAAGAGACAGCCGCTCCTGTACTTGGGGTGGGGGGATGGCCTATGTCCTGTGGCTGTCCCCCGCACGATGTCTGGCCCGTATTTTGTATCAGTAGCCCCCTCCCCACCTCTTGTGACGGATGCCAACCGGTATAATGTCCCCCAGGAGGGCAACAGTGCTCCTCCCGCGCCGATAATGGAGCCACATGGCTTGTTGGGAGGGGGGAGTGCTAAAGGACCAAACAGAGAAGTAATGTTTCCCCTGGTGAATTTCCTGAAAAGGTTCAAAACAGGTATTATGAACACCTTGTCGATCCTGGACGGCCAGGTGAGGTCGCTAAAAACGGAGGTTGAGGCATTAAGTACCGAGATCAGGTTTTGTCTGACTCGTGACCCCCCAGGGAAGGGGACTGTACAGGGAACCCAAAACTCCCCTGTAGGACAGCCCATAATTCAGTGAAGTGGTACAGAGGTGAGTGGGGAGAACGCAATGAGTCAAGAATTAGTGGTCACAGTGTAAATACATGCTCCTTATAACCATCCTCCTAGCCAGCATGTGCTCCTCCAGATGTTAGAGCGATTGCAGCCTTTACCCCAGCTTTTGAAACCGATGGGTACCCAAGGGGGAGTACAACTGCCGGTACAAGGGAAATCAGATTTAAGGTGTTCCCCCCTCCAGCTGCCCCTAGAAGCTTTACCACTGGTAGGTGTAATACTAAATTTACCAACCTTGGGAACTGGGTGCATTGAGGACTGCAGGGCTTTGAGTAATATATCCACTCAATGGGTCAAATCACATATCTAGGGGAGTCTCATAGATCCCTGTTTGATCATAATGGCCGGCAGAGTACCGTGGGTGGGCTCCATGACAAAATCAATTGGGGGGGGGGCTGTGTGGTGCTAACCTTCAAGAACACACAGGTGACCAAGTTTCTGGTAGTCAAACCTGGGCGCGCCTAGTCATAACCGTAGGGCCTGATTGGTCCTGCAAACGTGTTTTTACCCCCAGAACAGGTCAAAAGGAGGGGTACCCGCCAGGGACCTGGGTCATGTCCATGCAAAAAGGCCATTGGGGCCATGCTGGATCTCGTCACAAGTGGTCCTGCAGACATATGGTGGGAGAACTAGGAGGGAGGGAGTGTCTGGCCCAAATGGCAGTGTATCTTCCTGTCTGATATGGATGACATCGAATGATGTGAGCCTCTGGGGGTGGACGATAAACAGTTGCAGGAGGTGGCACTGGGTGCTGTCATGCCCCCTCCCCGCGAAGTGGGTATCTGGGGTAAGGGGATAACTTGTCTCTACTGTCATTGAATGTGGCTGGAATCAGAACAAGGTTGGCCCATTCAGAGACACAGACTGTACTGAGTGAGGCAGATGCTATATTGCTCCAGGAAACACGGTCCCAGGATGAGATCAATGTTGATGGCTTTGTCTCATACCAGTGTATGGCGGAGAGAAAAAAGAGAAGTTATGGCGGGCACTCTGGTCAAAACCCACGTGGAGAGCACACAGGTGACTCTGATGACCCCGGTGCAATTCATACTGGTTGTTAAAATCCTCAGACCGGACCAGGCGGACCTCCTAGTAGTACATTTCTGCAACACCCCCAACAAACAGTATGGGAAAAACTGTCTTGGTGGGTTGGCTCTGCCCAGCAGGTGCTTTCCACCAGGTTCCATATGGGTAATGTGTCCTTGGTTCTGAGAGGAGATTTTATTGCAAAACTGGGGACTGGCTCGGAAGATAACCCATATGATAGCACCGAAGATGCAGTGGCAGGAATTTTCCCCCCAGTCATGATGGACACTAGGCTTTGTGCGAAGTGGCTGCGTCTCTGGCACTATTTATATGAATGGGACTACGTTCAACAAATGGGAGGTTGTGTGGGGATATTCCCGGCAAAATTACTTTTTCCTCTGCAGTGGGTAGCTCAACGATCGATTACGTGTATCAGTGGAGCACTGGGGTCTTATAAAAGGGTTTGGGGTGTTAGACAACATATGTAGTGACCACTTCCCCATTAAACTAGAGATTAAGGCAGCGCCTAGGTTGGACTGGTTGAACCAAGTATACTCCTCAGGGTGTCTCTGGACACCTCGCGGCGTAGGCTTAAATGGAAGGAGGACAAGATGGGCGAATCAGTGAGAAAGGCAGTGTTATCAAGTCCACAGAAACTTGAGACTCTGCTGTCAGGGAACACAGAAAGTGTAAACATATTGGAGGAGTCTGGAAGGTGGCTGACCCAACTCTCACAGGTGTTCTCACGTGAACCAGGCAAACTAGGTGGGAATGCAAGTGGGGGGTGGTTTGACTCTGACTGCTTCAGAGCTACGAAAAACCTTTTGCTTTCCTTGGGGAGCATGGGAATTTCCCAAACTGCCATTATAGGGGATAGATCCCACTAGAAGAAAACCCTGACAAATAGAAAACAGGCAATTGAAGAAGAAGCATGGAAAGCCTGGGTGGTAGCTGCAAGGAACAACAATTCAAAACTATTCTGGGAGATTGCCCAGAAGGGCCCATACTATAAATATAACATGGCCACCCCGGTTAATAATGTCTCAGACAAGGCCTGGGTGGACCATTTCTCAACCCATTACAGTGCATGGAACATGGCTGTTGTAGAAGGATCAGCATCTACGGTCATTATGTGATGTAGTGATGGGATGGGGACCGAGGCAATTGTCGTTTTCTCAGTGGACAAAATCAAGAAGGCCATCGGCCGACAGCGTTGTAACCGAGCGCCAGGCCCAGATAAAATCCCAGCTGATTTATTCGACATGACTCAGGACCTGTGGGAACCCGTATTAACCCAAGGGTTTCATGCAATATGTGCAGACGGGCACATTCCTATGTCGTGGCTGATGGCAGTTATTCAGCCAATTTACAAAAAGGGTTCTCGGGCTTCCCCTGCTTCATACAGACCTATACCTCTCTTGAACTCCCTGTTCAAAATACTAGGTAATGCCATTTTGGCCTGATGGGAGGATTGGTTTGAGAGTAGCAGAATCCTTTCTCCGGTTCAGCTAGGTTTCAGGTCTGGGCTGGGTACTGCGGAGCAGGTACTCAACCTTTACCTGGTAACGGCACATTCCCTCCATCTGAAGAAAGAGCCCTTTTATCTGGACTTCATGGACCTGAGCACGTCATTTGACAAAGTCAACCGCATCAAGTTGTGGGACATGCTCAGGTCCCTGAAGTGTCCGGGGCCCCTGGTAAACCTCTTGGCCAGGCCGCGTACAGGTTCTTTTTCAGTCAAATTGGGGGTTCGCCAGGGATGTGTGTTGGCGCCCCTGCTGTTTTGTTTATAAAAGTCTTCTGATGATGTACCAAAAATGGTTGGTCGGCCGCTATCAGTTCTAGTGTATACGGATGACTCTGTCCTAATGGCCCGCACACCAAGAGCTTTGCAGGCACTCAATTCGGAGTAAGCAATTTTATGGAGGGGCTGGATCTGGCAGCAAATGCAGCAAAAACATTGGTGATGGCCTGCTGGAAGGGAAGAAGAGGGATCCATTTTAGGTGGGGTCTCAAGGGCTATGTCTGTGTTTAATGCCAAACTATTGCCCCGTTGCTGCAGTTGTCCAAGGGAAAGGCAGCATTGGTGGCTAGATTTGGGATGGAATTGTGGGGTCACTCAAATATTGGTGCTGTCCAGACTCTAGAGAATCAATTCAAAGAACTTGCTGGGGTTGCCTGCCTTAGCTCCAAATTTCGGAGTACACATGGAGCTGGCTGCACACCAATTGAGGATACGATTTCCCTGCAACCAGTATTACATTGGCTCAGGTTATGGGGCAATGGTAAAGCTTCATTAACGCATGAATTAATTATCTTTCTGTTAGATGAGGGTCTGGCAGATAAGATTCCATGGCTGCTTCATATTAAGAAACATCTGAGGGGGATCAATATTATGCACTTGTACCCTGCAAGCAGTATACTCTCCCGGAGAGGGATAAGTCGATGGATGGTATGTCTGTTTGAATCTGTGAGACTGGACAGTGAAAGCTCACAAACCATGAAACCTATGAATCGTGGCCTGATGACCATAATGTCTCTGGGTGTTCAGCGTTATTTTCTCTGGGCAGAATGTCCTGCTGATCGTGTCCTCATATCTAGGGCAAGGTTTAATTGCATCAACCTAAGGGCCATGGTGCCGGCAAGGTCCGGGGGTGGAGCGGACCGATCTTGTCCGGTATGTGATGCTTCTTATGAGGACCTAGCTCACCTGATCTTTTTTTTCCCTGTTTACGCGCCAGCCAGACGACGGCTCATACAGCCACTATTTCAGGAACAGGGCTTTGCACAGTATCAGCCTGCGCTAATATATTTGTTGTGGGTGGACTCTCCACATGTGGGCTGGTGCCTACTCTCATTTCTGAAAACAGCATTGCACCAAAGGATACGTATGGTGATTATATTGCCTTGAAATGAGCTCACACACACCATCCTATGAATTGTACTTGTAATCCTTTTTAGCTGCTATTTTCTGCTGTGGTGTTTTATGACTGCATGTCTCATTCAGTTCTAATTGTTAGACATTTTTGTATTTTACACTGTTTTTATGGATTGTTCACGCATATCTGAAATAAACATGATGATAATGATAAAGGGAAAACAAGGACAAAAGCAAATAAACCATTGGAAACAATTCAAAACCAAAAAACAACTTGTTCAAACATTGGGCTAAAGTTGTTAATTGACTACCAAATTCCAATATCCTCCTGAGGTAGTAGAAATAAGGGGTTTGCATGAATCAGGAGGGGTGGAACCCCAAAAGAATATCAGGAAAAAGCATTAAAGAGCACGACAAAAGGGTGCATGAAATAGATCACCTAGACCAGGGGTCTGCAACCTGTGGCTCTCCAGATGTTCTAGACTACATCTCTCATGATCCCTCGCCATTTACTATGCTGAGTAGGGCTGCTGGGAAGTGTAAACCAGGAGATCTGGAGAGCCACATGTTTCAGACCCCTGGCTTAGATACATACATATATAAATAATCATTACCTGTAGATTCCCAAGTTACCGGGGCCTTTCAAATGCACACACTGTCCTACTGCTTTAAAACTGCCATTTTGTCATAAACTCTAAAAATTCCCATTTCCTTTAAGCAATCGTCTATATATTTGGGAAATTCTTTTATTTCCAAATCTTTAAAAATGCCTTTTCTTGCCTACGTACACAAATACATGGAGAAATTAAACAAGAGGATATGCTCCCCTGGTGAATTTGTGTAACATAAACCATAGCCCACTGGTCCAACCTGGTGATACCCTAAAGAAATATTTCTCCAAAGTCACACCATACTTATTAGGGTTGGGCGCTGTGCTGGTAAGAAAATGTTGATGCAAATCTATGCAGGATTACTCTCTGGGGAGTAAAGATCATCAATCTAGGGTCGACTGTGCAAGTCTCTTCCAGTGAAGTTTGCTCTTTGCCTCATCTTGTGCTGCCATATGAATTGTTTACACACCCTACACAAAAAGGTGCTACTTGCATAACTGAGGAAAGATGTACTTGATTTGGTGCAACATAAAATATTTCCAACAATACATTTTATGTGATCAAAAAAACAGTGTTCTCTTGCATGGAGGGTCACTAGGCGGAACACTGTCTGCGACACCCCTGTGGCTTTGTCATGGGCTGCCATGGCCACCAGAACTCATCATTTTAAACTAATTTGAACAATTGCTTTTAAAATCACTAGCCATTGATATGCCCATACTCTGCTCCCTTACTGTAATATCATCAATGTATGTGCATATCGTACATCATTGCAGTATCAAAATGAGCATGGCCACCATCATTCTGCCCACACGTTCCTGACTCCTATTGGGCATGTTTCATTGTTTTAATCATCAGTTCACTTGCACTATTCAATGTTAATTTCAAGCCACTGAAAATGTACATTTTAAATGAAGAGTATACTGCGATTTTTCTTGGAATTCCTCTTTATACCAGCATGGCATCTGATTTCTCTGCAATTTTTGTCATTGCGATGATTAATTTCATCTTGCCCCTACCCTCTCCCTATACATCTTTAGGTTTCACTCATGAAGTGCAATATAAGCTTGGTTTCACAAAGGTATATATGCTTCCCTTTAAAATGACGCATTCATGTGTTTATGTATTTCATTTGTTTTAAGATAATACATCGGGCACCCAAACAGAGATTTTAGAAGTACAATGCATCACTAGTTACAACATGTAAACAGGTTAGTCTAAAGGCAGGCAGAGATGCAAGAGAAACACAGTATATTATAACATATAAAGCTAGACTTGCCCGGCGTGCAATAGGTCAGTTATTTATTTATCCTTAAACCAGGCAGGAAAGTCCCTCCAAATATTTTAGTCGATAGCATTATTGTCACTCAAATTGAAGGTCACCCATTTGCATGGTATCAGTTGGGGACATATTGTGCTGACTAACAATCCTCAGCCACAAAATTTTTGTTTTTGGATTTATGGCCTTTATTTAAGAAATCGTGCTGTTCCCTTCTTCGCGTGAGAAATTGTTTTCCATAGAATGTATTTTCTTTGAAAGTGAAAAATTAACTCTTTTTTTCATTTACATTTTTTTCTGAGTGAGTCATCCCCTGGTTCATTGTTTTTATCGAAACACATCATTTTGGACAAGGTCTTAGGCTCTGAATGAATTTGTTGAGCTTTATTGCGCTCAACACGTGACCCATTTAATTTCCAGGTATAACATTATAATCAATTTCTAGAATCTTGCTTGAATAGAAGAGCTGGAAGTTCTTGTTATTCCGTTATGGCAATACTAAAATTAAGTCAATATGCCTGCTTGTTTACGTACGTCATTCTGCATTTATGGAAAACATTATCGGCACTGTTTTTTGCCCAGTTTGCCAATGATGTAATGCAGCAAATCGAATTTGAGTAACGAAAAAGAGTTACAGTGATGGGTTGTAAAACAAAGAATACAAACTCTACCCTTAAAAATATTCCCATGTCTCCTCTTTCCTTTCACGACCTGGATGCGTGCCCACTCTGTTCAAACATAATTTCCCAACCTTTTTGCATGTGTCGCAGATGGCAAAGATCAAGCGCAGACTGAGTGTGGGGGTGGGGATGGCAGTATGGGATTTTTGCTTGCCATGCTCCAGCCTTTTCTGTGCGTTTTGGTGGAGCCACAGTATACGCTTATCGGAGTAGGTATATATGCATTAGGTTCAGGAATGGCGGACTCTGTGCGTTAGTCTTCTACATTGTAAAATGTTCCTCCGTGATATGGTTAAAATCACTCAAGATCACTTTGGGTTTTGTGGTATCACTAACAATATAGTGGTAATACCCTGTTCCAAGGGCTGGAACAGGGAGTAACGGCCTGGGAGCCCGAGGTATAGACCCGAGCGAAGGGGGGTTAAATGGGGTGTTAACGCTATTAGCAAATCTAGGGGTAGCCTTCATCTTTGTTTAGTATATGGTGAACCTACTGCATTGCGAAAGCTAGGCCTCAATAGATTGGAACTCCCATATCTAGACATGTTTCCTCTGCTGCACTGGTCAAAGATCGCCCCCGCCAGAACAATTTCTAAGCTTACGGTACGTATATCTCACACCACCAGTGTGGACACAGGCACAGTGCCCACCCACGTGCCTGATCTCTCTCCGGGCTGCTTAATCGAGCCTTGCCAGGCACCCAAGTCCTACACCGGCAACATGCAAACATGCATCTCCTAAGCTAAACTCCTTAGAATTTTCCACCACATCGACTATGGTCACCGAGGGCGTTCCAACCAGAAAAAAGCGCATTGAGGCCACACAAGTGGGGAAAGAGCGCTATATAAATAACTAAATACATTACAATACCATAGCAGTAACCCGGGGTGTTAGAAAAACGATTTTGTTCACAGTTATGGAATGCCATTTCCATGGCGGCCGCAAACGGAGAAGGAGGTAAGCTGTGGCGGGAGGCTCTGCCGCCACAATCAGGTAAGTGGGGCTGGGGAGGGAAGTGGGCTAAATTAAAAAAAATATATATAAATAAAAAGAAAGGGAAAGGGTGGGTAGAAGATGGCGGCCCGCAGTGGGGGAGGCAGCCTGCAGGTTCCATGGAACGCGGGCTGAGATCAGAGATTTCAGCCTGCGATCAGCGTAAACTGATTGGCTGCCACAGGAACAGTTTTTTATCATCTGGCCCATTATTGGCTGGTATCACGTGATCTGAACCACATGTACTGTTTATCAAACAAGTACTGCCTCCTGTAAACACTCCATTATATTATGGGTTCAGATGCCAATATAAATGCCCCATAATTTTACCTACATCAAAAGTGAGGGAGCATTGTATTACCTCATTATAGTGCTTACTCATTGCGGTTTGAGACGGGCAACCTTATTGCGCCCTTATGGAGGTTTGTCTGGCTGCATCCTGCTGATCAAGGAATTGTATTTATAATACATGTCCTTTTGTGCACTCCACAACCTCCTTGAGTATGAAGGAGGTTTCAGCACACAAATGTAACCTGTTTGGTTGGCTCTGCCAGAGAGATGTCCCGACGCACCCCCTGTACACACCGTCCGAGTGGTAAGTAGTATGGCTTACCATCCATTTAAATTTTCTGATAAACCATGTCATGGCTCGGCCCTTCATGACCGCGATCTTACTCCCCCTAACGCAGAACAGCGGGGGACACGGGGGAGGACGAGTCTGACAATGAAAGGCTTGAACCTGAAGCTGGACCCAGAGGGAAGTATGTTCAAGATGCTCGTTATGCCGAGGTGTTGCGCCACTGCAACAATGCTGTGTTTAACGGGTGTGAAGAATCCCGGACAGAGGATTTCTATAGTCAATAACCTACCCCAGTGACAGAATCCTCGCCAGTACACACTGCGGCTAGCAAAAAACTAGCTGAAATATAAAGACATTGATAAATCAGACTTTCCGAGACTTCGGGTTAAGTATTGTGTGCTGGTAGGAATAGATTCCTCAAGTAGCAAAGGCAGACACTCTCATGCCCACTCTATCCATTTACGGTTCTGTTTCACCAGAAGCCGCTGAACCATCAGGTCCAGTGAACTCGAAAGTGGAATTGGAACTGAAAAAATGTTATTCAGAATTTCATTTCAGAATCAGGGGTTAACCAGTTGTATCCTATACCACTCAATGGGCCTCATTACGAGGTTGGAGGTAGCCATTTATTTTCAAATTTGTTTATTGGCATTTGTTATTTAGTGCATTTACAGGACACCAGGCGTGTCCGCATTTCTAGGATAATGAGCATTTCAGAATAAAACATTTAACATTTAACAAATTAACATTACAACATTCAACTATCTCCCAGTGTTTCCTGTTAAGGTGAAGTTGCTTGGTGGAGCGGGGGAGGGGGGGGGATCCTGATAGTCTGGAGGGGGGGAAAAAGGAGGGGGCTCATGCCTGTGAAAGCCCAGTGGGGTGACAGCGTGGTGGTCACAGGTCTTGTCAATTCAGTTCATGGTTCTGTTTCAGTGGGTTCATACCAATTCATGGGGGCTTGTCATCTGAGGGGTAAAACAGGGAGTCTGTGAGTTCTTTCCAGGCCTCAAGGGTCATACTAGAGTCATCTGTGGATCTGGCCACACTGTCTTCCCAAGCTGTTGTTTCTGCTCGTACCCAGCGTTTCAGTTCAGAGTGCCAGCTTTTCTGTTGGGGCCCAGTCGTTTTCTTCCAAGACATTGCCATGGTCCTCTTTGCCAGTATACACATAATGTCCATTAATCTGGTGAGGTGCTTGAGTTTGGCCGGTCTGGTGTATGTGCCGAGCAGGCATTCCTCCGGGGTCCATTTGTATCTAGTCACCCCCAGATTGTCGCTTGTCTGCTGTATGGCGGACCACAGGGATTGTGTCTTAATGCACTCCCAGAACACGTGGATCAAGTCCGCATTGCTCTGTCCACACCATGTGCAGTTAGAGGGCAACGTATTATTGATTTTTGCCAGCCTGGATGGAGTTAGGTATGTTCGGTGTAGCAGGTTGAGTTGTATTTGTCTGAATCTGTGGTTCCTGGAGACAGACTTGGGGAATGTCAAGGCCCTTTCCCATTCTCCATCTGACAGTTCCCGGCCCATGTCTGCTTCCCATTTGTCTCTCAAAGCGGGACCCCGTGGGTTGGGGACGTCGCTCAGGTGGGCATATATCTGGGACACCGGCTTCCAGCCCTCGCCTAGAGCATAAAGTAGTGTGATCAGGGGGTTTGGTTCCGGTTCTTCCGGCCATGACGACCATTTGGTTCTTGCTGTGGTTCTCATCTTCCGATACCACAGGAACTGGCCCGTATGGACTCCATCTACTTCCTGAAGTGTTTCAAAGTCTTTAAAGGCCCCATCCGCAAACAGGTCCCCCCATGAGTAAATCCCGTTCCTTTCCCAGTGCCTGAGGTGGTGCAAATCTGCGACGGAGCCACATAGGTCCGAGAGTAATGGTATGTCCGGGGAGTAGTGGGGCTTAGAGCAGGCGAGGGTTACTGTCCTGCGCCATACTTTTTGCCCCAGGATAGCCATGGAAGGGGCATTTCGAATTAGGTGGGAGGGGGCCCAGATGAGTTCCTTCATATGCAACGGGGATTCTAGGGTCTGCAGGAGGGGGGTCTCAGATGTGGCTTCATCTGCTAGCCATTTAGTGACAAAACTAAGCTGTGCTGCAAGGTAGTACTTTTCAAAGTTCGGGAGTTGGATTCCCCCTTGGGTGTACGGTAGCATCAGGGTGGAAAATGCTATTTTGCCTCTCCCTGACCCCCACAAGAAGTCCCAGGTTATCCTTTCTAGCAGGCGGAAAAAAGGCGCATTAATGTAAAAATGTATGTTCTGGAACCCGTACAGGAATCTGGGAAGGACAATCATTTTAATTATGGCAGCTCTTCCCATCATGGATAGGGGGAGTTTTGCCCAAATTTGCATGGATTTTCTCAAGGCTGGGATCGCAGTCTTCGTGTTGTGTTCATGCATTAATGTAGGGGTATGCATTATGTGTATACCTAAATACTTAAATAAGGTCAGCTCCCAGTGTATTCCTACCGCAGGACGTTCTGCTATGTCTTTCCCCTTGAGGCCTGCCAGAGGGAAGAGGCAGGACTTTGCCCTACTAAATTGTATACCAGAGAACCTTGCAAAGTTGTCTAGGACGTCTAACATCGTGGGCACGTTATTTTGTGGGTCTCTGACGTACAATAGTATGTCGTCTGCGTAAAGAGAAATAACATGGTCAATACCCCCAGCCGTATCCCGGCATCAAAGAATTGTCTTCGGAAGTATATGGCAATGGGTTCCAGTCCCAGTACGTAAAGCATGGGGGAGAGCGGGCATCCCTGCCTAGTGCCCCTGCGTATGTCCCAGGCTTCTGATATGTGTTTCCCTGTTTTTACTCTGGCCGTAGGTCTGTTATAAAGTATCTTGATCCATCTAATGAACCTTGGGCCAAAGCCAAAACTCAGAAGAACCTCCACTAGCCACTCCCAAACTATAGAATCGAACGCCTTAATGGCATCCAGGGACAGCAACGCATATGTCTCCGTATTGGCCTCTGTCTGGGCAATAACCTGTTGCACTCTACGTAGGTTCATGGTCGTGTTCCGGCTTGGTATGAAGCCACACTGATCCTCGTGTACCACGTCCCCTATAATTTTAGCCAGTCTGTGTGCTAATACCGTGGTCAATATTTTCACATCGCAGTTAAGCATGGCTATTGGGCGGTAGGAGTCACATTTATCGGCGGGCTTATTTGGGTTAATGATTAGAATTAACAAGGTTTCCCTCATGCTGTCAGGAAGTATCCCTCTCTCATGTGCCTCCTGGAAGACCTGATGTAACAAGGGTGTTAGGGAGGTCTCATATGCCTTATAAAACTCAGTGGGCAGTCCGTCACTCCCGGGGTTCTTAGCATTGGTCAGTGACTTGATTGCCTCTGCTATATCCTCGGCTGTGATATCTGCGTCAAGGGCTTCAGCCTGTTCAGGGGTCAATTTGGGGAGCCCTATTTCCTCCCGGGTGTTTATGATTTGGCCTCGGGGAACCTGATCCTTGTGACAGTAAAGGTGTTCGTAGAAGCCATAGCCCTTAAAGGTTTTGTTTATATCTTGCTGTGTCTGTACTACCTTACCTTCTTCAGTCTGTATCATGGTAATTGTGTGCTTGGGGTGTTCTTTCCTACACAACCAGGCCAGCATTCTGCTAGGTCTATCGGCTTCTCTGTGCGTTCTGTTTGTTTTGGTGGCATAATCAAACTTGGCTAGTCTTTCCCAAGCCTGGGCACATTTAACTCTAAGTTCCTTAAGGTTATCTTCCCTTTGGTGAGTATTCACCGGGGTAGATTCGAGCTGCTCAATCTGTCGTTCCGACTGATCTAATTCACCCCTCAATTGTTTCCTGATGCTCCTGCTTTCGCGATGATTTCCCCCCTCGCCACTACTTTGAGAGCGTCCCACATCGTGCTCAGGCGGGCAACGCTTCCCGTATTCCTCTCAACAAAACTATCTATAAATTCATGGAGTTCTTCTCTGAACACCGGATCACTTAAGGCATCTATTGGCATTCTCCACATAGGGATAGGGGGTCTGGGGCCAGTTTGATTCCAATCTATTAAGAGCGGTGAATGGTCTGAAATGGTCCTTCCCAAATATTGCGCTTCTTCTATTCGTGACAGGTGTTCTTCGCCTACGAAGATGTAGTCTAACCTCGTGTGAAGATCATGAGGGGAGGAAAAGTATGAGTACCCCCGAGAATCAGGATGGCGCTCTCTCCAGACGTCAGCCAGGTTCAACCTATCTGACAATAAGGACAAGGCTGTGGTTGCCGCTGAGGGCCCTTTCGGGTGGGGCTGGGACCTGTCAATGCTCGCATCATGGACACAATTAAAGTCCCCCCCCCATAAGAAAATACCATGTCTGTAAGGTGCGATTTTAGCATACATGGAGTTCAAGTGTGCTGGAATGTTAGTATTGAGGAGGTAAGAGTTCACTATGCATATTTCATCCTGTTCCAAGCGGCCCCAGAGAATTATAAACCTGCCCTCAGGGTCTGTCTCAGAACTCGTTAGGTGGAAAGGGAGTTGGGGATGGATCCAAGTGTACACACCTCTTGCGTATTTGGAGTAGGTAGTGCCCACGCCCTGTCCCCCCCAATGTTCTCCCAGTCTAGCTAGGGAGTCCGCCGCGCAGTGCGTCTCCTGCAGCAGCGCTATCTGCACTCTTTTCCTGTTCAAGTAAGACTTGATTCTATTTCGGCGTAAGTAGGTTCCCAGGCCCCTCACATTCCAAGTCATTATCTTTATTTTAGTATTAGATGCCATTTTGAATCAATCGAGTTGTCAGTGAATCAGTCGGGCACCTACCAGTGACTTCCGCGGCGTCCCCTGGTCCATGCCGTCTCCCCTCCCATCCACCTTCTCCAGCATCGCTCATTTCACTCGTAGGAGATTCAGTAACTTGAGTAACTCCCATTGCCTTGAATGGGGAAAAACAAACAAAACAAGATGAACAGTCCCTAGCAGTTGCTCCCAACTTGCAACGCTCAGGGGGTCCCGAGCCTTCCAGGCCACTCCTGGCCTTCCGGATCAGGTTGTGTGTGGGCAGGCTGCTCACACAGTTTTCAGAGGGGTGTGTTGCCTAACTTCACTCGTTTGGTCCTTTGAGCTCACGTCCGATATAGATTACTTGTATAGCTTACTTTACTGAAGGCTTGCATTGGATGGTGCTTGGTTGGGGTCGGTCGTTATGTGGGGAGTACCCGTTTCCTTCTCTTTCTGGCAGGTTCCCAATCAGCCCCGGTCCGACTTTGAAGGTCCTGTTCCATCATCCGCCAGGTTGTTATGTTCAAGCCACATGTTGGCCGCGGCCGGAGTCTCTAGAAATATCGCTTTTCCATTATAGAGAACCTTGAGGCGTGATGGGTAGAGCAGCATGTACTTTAAATTAAGATTTCTTAGGCGGGCTTTTATCGGGATAAAGGAGTTCCTTGCTCGTTGCACTGCAGGGCTATAGTCGGGGTATATAACTATTGTTGCATCTTTCCTCTTTATCTCCCCTCCTTCTCTGGAGTATCTCAATATGGTCTCTCGATCTCGGAAATTTAAGATCTTAGCTATAATTGGGCGTGGATGGGATCCGGGTGGAGGACGTTTCTGGAGGGATCTGTGGGCCCTTTCCACGGAGAACCCTTGGGAGAGGTTACCCGGTCCAATTTCATGTAGCAACAGGGTTTCGATGAAGTCTGTCGGGTCTGGGCCCTCCGAGTCCTCAGGGACCCCTAGTATGCGGATATTGTTTCGGCGGGCCCGCCCTTCGGCCTCCTCGGAGCGGGCCTCCAGCCTGATCACTTTCTGTTCCAGATCCTGGACCGTCCTCTTCAGGACTCGGGTGTCTTCTACGTTTTCCTGGAGGGTGGTCTCCGCCACTGTGACCCTTTCCGTTAGGTTGCGGGGGTCTTGACGCATAAGCTGAATGTCCGAATTCACCTCTTCCAGTCTTCCTTCGAGTGATGTGCGGAGGGCCGCTATTGCTTGGAGGACTTGTGCATGTTTGAGATCCTCTCCTTGTTGGGGCAGTTCCTCGACAGGTTCTGGGTCTTGTTGCGACTGTCTCTGGGGTCTAACTGTCGTGAAGGAATCCATGGTGACCAGTTTCAGCTTGCTCTTGGGGGGAGACATTTTTGGGCTGATGTGTTAAAGATATTGAGTAGCCTTTAGCAGCTCTGTATCTGGCGACCCAGTTGCGGTTTCGCGAACACCCCTCTCTCGGTTCTAGGGCAGTTGGGTGGGGTGCTGTCGCTGTTCGGGCCGTCGATACGGCCGGGCGTAGGCCCCGGCTGCCCGCCGGTTTCAGGGTCTCAGCCCGCCTTTGCCACTGTGTCTAGCAAGGAGCTTCCCTAGTGCCGGTCTGCAGACTCTCGGCTCGTGAGTTTCGAATCCAAGTTGGCGTTCTCTCAGAAGCTTATTTGGGATTTGGAGGGGTGGGAGGGGTCCACCATCTATGTCATCGCTGGATTGCCTGCGGAGTTTGGTGTTTCCCGGTCCTCCGTTGCCAGGGGCTTATTGTCCGCTCCTTTTCTAGGAGCTTCAATGGAGGAACCACGGGTCTATCAGGCAGGGTCCGCTCCCTCCTCCTCACCTGCTGCGCTCTTCCCGGCTCGGGGCGAATTTCTCCGCTTCCACCTCGATCGCTCCGTAGGCCCGGGGGCTGGAATCCCAGACTTCTCCGCTCTTCCACGCAGTCACCAGGGTAGAGGCGGAGCCGGAGCGCGATCAGTTAGCTCCGGTGGCCTCGGTACCAGCGTACGTCTCGCCCTGCAGTATGTCGCACTTGGTCACAGCTCTAGTCTTGGCGCGGAACAGGCGCTGCCATCTTGCGGGCCCCAGGGGCTCGAGTTTGGGCTTCCCGTTTTCTGGCTTTGCTTCTCCGATTCGGGCCGGGAGTCAGGGAGAGTGTCGGGAAGTGGTTCCCCTTCCGTTCTGTCCGGTCCTGTCCTGGATTACCGACCCGTTACCGCGATATTCTTGTCATATGGAAGGATCACGGACGGAGCTCTGCAGGAGCCTGTCTTCACCGCATGCGCGTAGGCCACGCCCCCCCGGTTGGTGGTAGCCATGCCCTTAATAAAGGAATAGTAACCCCCAAAATCGGATCCGGCTCCGGGTCCCACGAAAGGGGAATTACCGGGCCATTCTGACCTTGGCGGACCCGGTAATTCCACTTGCGCGGGACTCAGAGCCAGTACGTCCCCATTCCCATTTGAGCCCCTATAGGGCTCAATGGGAATGGGGAGGATAGTAGCAGCGGTACCATTCATGATGGTACCGTTGCTATCATCCAGTTCTGCTTGCGGGTGCCCCTCTGCACGCCTGGTCTCACCAGGCGTGCAGATCGGCACCCGTGAGCAGAACTCGTAATGTGGCGGCATGGTAACAACGGCACCGGTAGCACTACCGGCACTGTGGTTGCCTTACCGCCACAATTGTAATGAGGCCCAATGTCTTATTAAAATGTTCAAGCATTTACTTGAAACTAGCCAGGGAAGTGAAGACTGTCCGCCCTTTCCCTGGCCTTTGTCCTTCAGCACCAGCTTTTAGTCTTGGCAGCAAGGTGCCAGGTGCGAATGCAGATCTGGCACTTGGGGGCCACCCAGACAAGCCTCACGCTCCATCTTCCAATAATGGGATGCAAGCTTTCTGGACCTCAGCTAGAAGAGCTGATGAAACAGACTACGGGAGATAGGAAGATGGGCCAGCCTCTAAAGCCAGCACCATCTAGGGGTGGCCCCATTCTTTTTCAACAAGAGGAGCATTTCCTTGCTACTGTTAGGGTGGTCTTCAGATCTCTCTTTCATGGTAGCACCCAAGATCAGGCCTGCTCCTGCTCAACCTCCTTGAAGCATGACTATTTTTCCACACAGGTGAGGTTGCTGCATCTATCAGTGAGAAGTTGGTGTGTCTTTTTCCACAGTCAGTGTGAACATTCAGTGTCAGACCCGTGGGGACCTCAAGTGATGAAAGAAGATTATTCAGTGGACTTCCCCCATCTGCTGTCCAGTCAGTCAATCTCCAGGACACACTTTCCAAGAAGAAAGTCAGGAGTGAGGAAATGTAGAAAGGAATTCAGATCTTGTTGGAAAAAGTAGCAATGTGTATGGTACATCCGAATGGAAAATGGCAGGGGATGCACTTCCTCATTTTAGAAAAAGGGAGACATCTGGCCTGGAAGTGAACAGTGTTTCAACCAGTGTTGTTACAAACCATAAGTCCTCTTATAAACCCAGGGACATTCTTAACAGAGCTGCATCTCCTGGATGCTTGTTTTCATGTGACAATCATTTCAGCATATCCCCATTTTCTGTGCTTCACTGGTGGGTCCCTACACTTTCAATTCAAGGTTTTGACCTTTGGACTGCGCTCTACCTTAAAAATATTAACCAAATCATTGGCACCATTAGCGGTTGCACTATACAGTGCTGGGGTACACATGTTTCCATAATGAAAGATACGTTCCTTTCTACCCTTAAGGTGGTGGTCTTCAAACTGGAGAGCTGCCCCCCCCTGGGGGGGGCAGTATCCTTAAAAAAAGGATTAAGGTGACTGCTTTTAATAGAACATATAAGCAGTAGGTAATCTGCTTATATTTTAAAGAGCCTAGCACCCCCTTCACCCCTGGAGATTCTTTGAGTCCCTTAGGGGGGTCAACACCTAGGCGAGGGGGCACCGAAACAATAATTTTACTGAAGGTGGAACAGAGGTCTCGGTATGAAAATGTTTGAATACCACTGCCCTAAATCACTGGTAGATATGCTGGTGCCCAGGGTACTTCAAGAACATAGATTTCTTAGAAATCTACAGAATGTAACATTTCTTTAAAAATCACGGGCAGAATTGGTACCTCATCCAGATGAGGTTTTATGTGGACCACCCTAGAGGCTCTGCCCATCTCCACAGTTCAGCCATTTGCATACATGCATGCAGTACATACACCTATTAAAAAAAAACAGTGAGCAGAAAATGTCTTCACTCAATGTTGGGCTGCAGTGAAATGAAAGCAAAATCTAAACTGCAGGCGGAACGGTACAGATGTCTCTTACCAGGAGTGTGGGGTGGGAGTGAAGATCAGATAAGAGCATAGGTCCCGTCTCTTGTTGCTTGTGTGAGCATTAAAGGAGCCCAGGAATGCAGCCATCCTAAAACATGATAGGAGAGAAAAACCATAATATGGAAACATGTTTTCTGCAAGAATGCAGCCAGGTGAACATCATGGGTCATGGGAAAGAACAAAATGCTAGGCTCTGTGGTAAAATAGGGAGAGTCGATTAAGGTTGTCAGGGGAAAAGGGGTGAACATTGAGCAGTGGAAAGGAATACAGTGGGAAGTGCCTTTTCAGTGTATGCATAGAACGAATGGTAAGGTGGATAGTGAAACATTCTATTAGGTGTAGCCCGGCGAAAGGATTTCACTAAAACGTGAGAGAAACAGAATACAAACTCTGCCTGGTCAATAAATAGATGGATGGATCTACCCCTTCCTACCGGTTTGACAAGATCTATAGCTATATCCCACCCTACCTACTACAATTGTCCAAACCCAAACACCTGGCAATCACTTGATGCCAACTACCAGGCCATCACTTGGATCAAAACACAGCATGGAGGGGATCAAACATTGTGACAGACCTCCATCTCTGAAGCAACATACACAAGACATCAGAGAAGCAGATTCCCTCCAGCGTTTCCATGTTATAATGAAAGCCCTCACTGCAGAATGTGCAGTTATGCCTTCGATAAAGCAACTTCTCGAACAGATCTCTAAGGTAGAATAATAACCATCAATCAATGTATTAACTGTAATAGCACTCATGTGGTTTATATCATAAAATATATTTGTAATACACTATAAATACAAAGTAAGTCAGAATGTATGACCATATAGGATCAAGTAATATCAATGACACAAGATATCCATTTGCAGTGCATTGGAGAGAGAACCATGTGTTTTGCTCTACTAAAAAGTGCACGGATGTCTATATATATTACTTATTTTTGTCCCCAATACACTAAATAGAAAAGCATTGTACACTTGAAATGCAGGAATTCGCTCACAGTTTAAGCCAGATTATAAAACTGGCTCTTTACGGCCGTTTATTAACTCAAAACAAAAGCATACAGAAGTGAATAAAATTCAATAAAAAGTAGATTAGATCAAATCTAGATTAGTTGGTAAAGCTGTAAGCCACTTCATCTCGCCAAG